>NC_135482.1:149991930-150355055 GCF_052094955.1 Ictidomys tridecemlineatus | reverse complement strand
AGCAACATGAAATGTGATTTCTATACATTATGAAAATGAAGTTTCAATTATTGACTAAGGTATTTTAGCAGGAAAAGTGTTCCTAAAGCATCTTCTTGAAAACCAAAAGCAAAACTGAGTTGGCAGTCCAAAGAGTAATTCAAAAGACCATCACTGAATGCAGCAATGGAAGAAGGTCATGTTGAAATCTGACTCTGCTGCTTGCAAAGTGACAATCTTTAGCCAAATTGTTTATTCTCACAGAGTTATAATTTCATCATTTGTATAATAAGGATATTGATCAATACCTCACAGGGCTGTTATAAGGATTAAAAAAAGATAATAATGCATGTAAACTACTTAATATACCATTTGCTTACTGTTAAACTGACAGCAATTTCGATCATTAGTATTTTTATATTTTCACTAAATTAACTGAAAAAATCATTAGATTTAATTGATTTCTTGGTAATTTTTTTTTACTATGGAGAGTTTAAATAACATTTAAAATACAGAAAATATTGTAATAATTGACTTCATGGTTTTTTATATTACCACCTAACTTTTCTCTTCAGCAATAAGTTATTATAAAATAAATTTCTATTAGTCTATCATTTAAGCCAGAAGTTTTTCAGGCTGGGGATATAGTATAGTGGTAGAGCACTTGTACGGCATGCTCAGAGCCTTGGCTTTGATCCTCAGTACCACAAACAAACAAACAAACAAACAAAAAATACCAGAAGTATGTCAAAATATATCTCTCAAAGATTAGGAATTTAAAAAGAAATAACATTCTCAATACCATTCTTCACACCTAAACCATAATAATCCTTAATGTTGTTAAATGCCCAATGTTTAAATTTCCTTGATTGTCTCCTTTATTTTTAAATTAATTTTAAAATCAAGACCTCAATAATATTCAGACTTTGAAATCAATGAATATATCTTTATGATTCATTTTAATCTAAAGTCTCTCTCCATTTCCTTCCCCTTTGTTTTATTTAATAATTTGAGATTTAATTTAATTTTAAATTTGAGACTAATAATAAAATTCTATACTATCTTACCCATTGTAACTAGAGTGAATGTTGTCTCAGTTATGGAGGTAAGTAATTAGTTCCGAGTTTTTCTTACTGAGATGAGAGAGGTAGCAAATGACTTCTAGTTCAATACATGGGAAGTGCTCAAGAGAGGGGGTGTGGTTCTGACAAGGCAGCTTGGAGCCAAGGTGAAGCAGTCAGTCAGCCTTAGCAGTAAAATCAATAAAGGCAAATTGTTTGCAGCTGCTCACAGAGTACTTCTTGATAAACAAGATTTTGCCATTAAAGATTACAGAATAAGAGGGTGCTACAAAATAGTCTATGGTTCTCACCAGATAATCCCAAATGAGGTAATCACTTCACTTGCACCCTCTGATCCTATCAAGTAAAACCTTTAAAAAGAATTTCACAGTATACAGCAATGATTGAAGTCACTTTCCAAAAACTTCTTATATACATTGTATCATGTGTCAGACTGTTTTTTTTTTTTGAGGTACTAACACATTAGAAATAAAATAAAGATGGGACAATAATGTTTGTGCACATATTAATTGAAAGAATTGTGAAAAGTAAATGTATCAATGTGGGAGCAAGTAATTGTAAAAACAGTTTTTTTCCAGAAAATCACATCAGATGGCCTGAATAACTTGCTTGACTAAGATGGACATGATTAAATTTAGCTAGAAGACTAGTAGTTCACAGAATAAGGCAGGACATGGCATTGTATAAATGAAGAATTTCTAGCATGTTAAGGTGAGTGGGTAAAACTTTAGTCCCCATGACAAGATGAGGTAATGATCCCACTGTGTGAAATTGTAAAGGAATTGAAAACATCTTGAAAATCTGGAAGTTCAATACAGAGAGTAAGAAGTCAGACACTCACCCATGCAGGGCATAACCCTGTGCTACAGGGTAAATATACTAGAAAAAGATCAGACAATGTCTGGTTTTGAAAATTACTATTGTGTGCACATGGGCAAGTAATTTCACTTCTCCTTTTTATGTGGTGAAATAGAGTTTAGAAAAAGAGGTGCCTTGTAAGTAGAAAATAATATAATGCATGCAAATTATCTGTTATAATGCTTGTCAATGGTGTTTATCAAACAATAACATGTCCCTCACCAAAAATGAAAACATCATTAATAGTAGACTCACACTTAACATTCAGCTACTATTATCATACTACTTGAAATTAGACAAAGGAAGCTGTTATTATAATAACTTATAGTATTATTGTTATTAATATTATCATCTTTGAATCTTTGTGACTTCTCTACCAAGGGTTCATTCATTTGGTAATTATACACTTTTCATGATGGAGAGTCCATTTCCTTTGGAAACACCAATGTGTTTTTAAGTGGACTTTATCATTTCTTGTGAAATCAGAGTTTGGCTTCAGATTCAATCTGAGTTAAGGACTGCTTGAGCTTTCCTGCCAAGCATATTAAATTCGAATGCAATTCATTATGGTTTGCACAGCTGAACCATATGTATTTGCTGAGGAAGGTAGAGACAAATGCATTTCATAACCACAACCATCACATTACTCACTATGTAATAGTTCTCCCTTAAATGTTTTTTATTGATGATAATGATGATAATGAATCTATTTCTGATCTTTGTGCCTAAAGCAATCATTGTGAAGCTGTTTCAAAGTTTCATGTAAAATTCTCCTCCCGTCATGTCTTCAAAATATACAGCTGGACTCCATTATCTCAGACATGCCTCTGTTGCAAGTGTGTTTTGTATTATCCCTCATTTGTTTTTCTCTGCCTACACATCCGTTTTCCTGGTTGTGACTTTTAGCCTCCTCATTTGTCTAAGTATGGCTGTTTCCCTTTGTCATTTCTATTGTTTCTTGCTTTCTGGTCACTTTGCTTGATGGCATCTGTGCAAGACTCAGTACTCATTAATATCCTCCAAGAGTTGCTTATAATAGAGAAACCCTGTTGTGTCCCTGCACAGTCGAGGAAAAGAAAAGAAAAAAGAAAAAAAAAACACTGCCCTGATTTTTTTGATAAAAGCCTATACCACAGATTACTCTTGACTTGGAAAATTGTCAGAAGTTAATGACAGGGAAATAAAAGCAGATGCAAGTGCTCCAGAATTTATTTGAAATGTGGTGTGTGTGTGCATGTGTAAGAGAGAAATGTACACTGCCAACATATAGTTATGGGAAATGAATCAACTAACAGTATATAATACTTAAAAGTATTTTATTTTTAAAAATGCCAAGATGATTCTAATTGTAGTGCACGTTTAAAAAATAAACCCTACTCTTTCCATGACATATTGTATGTGTACATAATATATTCAAATCATATCTCTCCTATTATTTTACCAGACATGTAAATACTCTAACCACTTCAATGCTAATAGTAATGTACTAAAGTGAATATTTGTAACTTTTCAAATGCTTAATTTTCAGAAGAGGATAAAATATTAATTATATGTGGCATTGTTTAAGGTGACTAACTTGTCTAGCCATTCTTTGACCTCAAACTCTACTATATCGTCTAACACAACCCAGGTATTCCCTTTTTGTCTTTGTGTGTACTGGCTTTTTTATTCTAGACCATTCTGAGGGAAAGGCCATTTAAAAGCAAGATCTCATATACTATGGAGTTTCTGTATTAGCTATAACTTGTGGAGTAAAAAGCTATAAAAGATCATTTACAGTTCAATCAAGGTTTCTGCTAATGCAGTGGCTGTTAGGTACATGAAGAACATGTCAGCTAATATTAAGAATGACATAAAGACTGTGTTCACCCAAAACTTGAAGTCAGAGTACAAAGGATAATATAAAATCCTTTCATATGGAAATTAAACTTCACATTGAGAATCCTGGTAGGAGGCCAGGGACTTTACTTCACCCACCACTTCACTTCTCTGGGGTTAACTAGAGTTTGAAAGCAACTCTAGCATCACCCTGGTTTTCCTTCTTCTAAAATGGTAGCTTTTCTCAGACTTGAAATCTCTTTCTTGTTCAGAAACTGCGTCTTAAATTTCCTATCTTGAAAATGTGGCTGGTTATTTTGAAACTTCTAATTAAGTTTATCCTATCTCTTTCTCCTTGTTTTGGTCCAATGTATGTTGCTATAATAGAATACCTGAGACTGAATGATTTACAAAGGGAGAAGTCCAAGATCAGTGGCTACATCTAGTGAGGGCTGCATCATGTTAGAAAGAGGAAAGGCAAGCTGATATCTGTAGAAAACTGAGAACAGAACAGGAGCTTGCTTTATAATAATTCACTTGTGCAGTAATTAATCCAGTCCCCACAGGAGCTAGAACTCACTGCCAGAGAGCAGTGTCCCTTCATGAGGATGAATTCCTTACTATCATAACAATTATTAAATGTTCCATCACCTCTCGATTCTGTTACATTGAGGACAAAGCTTTTACATGAGTTTTAGTGAGGATAAAGCACATTCAAACCATACTCCTTCCTCATTGTAAATTTTGTACTCCAATTACTTCAAGTAAGAATAAAACACAGACTGCTCAGGCATCACAAATGATAGAAATATTTACAACCAGTTTGTTATTGGGAAAGTGAAAATGGATCCAAAATATCTTGGTTATACTCAAACATATCCACACATATACCAGAGACTGCATGAGTACCAATATCTGGACAAGTGTACTGAGCCCCAAGGATAATGCTTATGTTCTGTTTGGGAGTGGTTACCAAGAAAACAACACTTTCTGCTAGACCCTAGGAGTGCTTGCACTACTAAGAATGATTGAGCTTAATTACCTCCATTAATTCTAATCTATAGAGTTTGCTCTCAAGAAAAGATGACAAAATTGTCTTTATAAATGACTGCCCACCATTTGGAAACATCATCTGCAATATCGTATGCTTATTCTCCAGAATCTGTTACAAAGCAACTAGTATGCTTGGTGTAGGGGTTATAAAGAGGCTTTTGATCTTCATTTGTCATAGCTATTTTTTATTACAATTATCATGTCAATTGAGTTCAGAGAAAAATAGATAACATTAAAAATAAATGTTATTTATACATCTCTCAAGATCAAGCAAATTATGTAGACAAATTATCATACATCAGATAGAAAAGAAATAATGGACGATGAAGAATGCCTGATCTGTTCATAATTTTCTGCAAATATATGCACTCCTCTTGCCACTTTATTATATCATTTAAACTAAAGTAAGCCAGTGGTGGGCTGACTGAGTTTGGGTGAAGGGGTGGTCCTGTTCCAAGTTTATTTTACTCTGGAGTCTGCATATATGGAGTATCTTTTGTTGAGCAATTGATGGAATCTCAATTTCAGACAAAATGTATCAACATAAAACCTTATGAAAGAATTCTAGTGGTGCAGCAACTGTGAGGCCTACAAAGCAGAGTTTGCTCCCAAGTTGTCAAAAGGCTCAGGGATCCAGTAAAGCCATAGTTTCACTCTTCTGTGTATCTTATTTAGTCTATGTATTTAGATGCTCCAATGTTAACTGCATACATATTTACAAATGTTATTATCTGCTAGATGAATTGATTCCTTTATCTTTGTATAATGATCTCCTTTACTGTATTTTATACTTGTTGACTTAAGTTTGTTTTATCTGATACAACTGTAGCTATTTATGCTCTGCTCTGGTTTCTATTTGCAAAAAATAACTCAATCATTTCACTTTCAGTCTGGATGAGTTCTTACAGATGAAGTTATTTTTTTGTGGGCAGTTTATCATGATAATATGTGTGTATGATTGTGTGATTATGTGTATGTACATGGTGTTTTTATCAATTTACCTGATCCATAATCTCTGATTGGAGAATTTAACCTATTTATTTTCAAGGTAATTATTGATAGGTATGGAATTACTGTGACCATTTTTAAAAAGTTATTTTCTAGTTGTTTTATAGGTATTTCATTTCTTTATTCTTTCACTTGCCATCACCATTTGTGATAATGGAATCTTTTGATCCCTTACTTTTTACATTTTATACTTTTCTGCAGGTTTTGGATTTGTGGTTTCCATAAAGCTTACATAACATAGCTTAGAGTTATAAAATTCTTTTTAAAATTGATAACAAAAACAGTTTTATTCCCCCCACATTTTAATTTTTGACATCAAAACTTGCATTTTTATTTTGTGCATCTGTTAAATTTTGGTAGCAATTATTTTTAATAGTTTTGACTTTTAACTTTCCGTCTACAGATAATTAATGACTTATACATCACCTTGGCAATAGTGGAGTATTACAAATTTGTGACTTTGTTTTTCCTTTGACTTTTACACTTTCATATTTTTTGCAATACTGGGTTATGTAATTTCTTTTTAAATTTATTAATTAATTAATTAATTTATTTATTAGCTTGAAGAACTCCCTGTAGTATCTCCTTCATTTTTGAAGGGCAGCATTGCCAGGCAGAGTATTCTTGATTGGCAGATTTGTTTTATGCTCCAACACTTTAGTATATCATCTTATCTCCCCTGGCCTGCAAGGTGTCTGTTGAGAAATCTACTACTTACTTTATTGAAATTCTTTTATCTGTGATGTTTTGTTTAAGCTATTTTCAGGATCCTGTTTGTCTTTGCTTTTTGACAGTTTTGTTTTGTGTACACTTTGTTCTCTGGTTTGTATTGGTCTGATTGGAGACCTTTAACTTTATTATACTTGGACAATTATATCTTTCTCCAGATTTGGAAAGTGTTCTGCTGTTATTTGTTTACGACTTTTCTCCCTCTTTATTGATTTCTTCTTGTATTTCTATTACTCAAACATTTGGTTGTTTAATGCTATCTAATAAATCCTGTGAATTTTCTACATTTCATTTTTATTTCTCTGACTGTATATATTCAAATAACTTGGCTTTCAATTCACAGACTCTTTCTTCTCTGTGATCAAATCTGCTACTGATGACCTCTGTTGAATTTCTCATTTCAGTCACTGTATTTTTTAGCTCCATAATTTTTATTTAATATTTTTTAAATAATTTTAATCTCTGCTAAATTTCACTTTTGGTCATTGATTATTTTACTGATATACAACATTGAGCCCAGTGTTGGAGTTCAAGGCTAAGTCAACTGATCATTTCCCTCTCCTTCTCCCAAGTATAAAGATTCTCTGTCCAAAATGTCCTACCTAAACTTTAGGGAGGAGTTATACAAGTAATTCAAACTGTCTTACCTGCTCTTTCTAGTGCATATTTTCTTTTTCTTTTCTTTTTCTTTTTTTTTTTTTTTTTTTTTTGCTACAACTGAATACTATGATCTCTCACAAGGTATCCTTAGTTCTTGGAAAGTATTTCCATGTGTGGATAGTTGTTTAAATTGAGGTTTGACAATAATCACCAAGTGTTCCATTGTCAATTTTCTGACATTTGTTTCTTTTGTGCATTATGGATAGATCTCATAGTTTCATAAATTCAGATATGTTTGGGGACATTGATTATTAGAAAAAAGTTTGCATTGATATAACTTATGAGGATCTCAGAATAAAATGAACTGTCCATGGTTAAATGGGTTTCAGGAGGTCTTTCAATCATAGCCAATGAATTATATTGTAAAAACTATATGTAACTTTACATACAAAACTAGTCCCAGATATACATAGCAGTGTTTATTTTCTTTCCAAAATATGCTTCACCCAAGTATATTTTATCATTCTCTAAAAATAAATATAAAATGCCACAAACCAACATTTTAACTGACATATATGGAAATAAATGTTAGTTATTGAAAGCTATATGTGCACTTTGGGACATGGAAACACAGTAGAAATTTAGTTTTATATTATATATTATGTGTAATATTTGTGTGTTTGCATTTTGATCAACACTATGAGTTTATCAGTTTTAAAATGACTTTTAAACTGATAAACTATTTGAAAGTCACATATAATTAACCATAATAGCTTCATCTTGATCATTTCTAAAATAAAATAAACAAAAGACTTTTGTGGATGTAAGGAAATACTTATATCTTTGAGGCAAACACAAGGTATATTTACTCAGAGGATTATTGATATTGACAGAAAAGAGTCTTGATATTTCATGAAATGTGAATTTAATAATGTAGTATAGTTACTCTGCTTTCTTAATCAGAAAACATTAAACTTTATGTGGACATTAATTTCTAGAGTGTGAGATTTTTACTGAACTCTCCTCTAGTTAATGTGTATGAATCATATGTATGCATTGTTTTTGACTTTCTGTTTCAAAGTAAAGCAAGAGAAATAGCCTGAGACATAATGAGTATTGGCAGCCAATCATAAGACAGGACTTTCATCTCTGCCACCAAATATGAAGGCCACAGAACATGCATTAATCATAATGTGATTTCATTTGCCTTTATTGTGTATTTGTACTAAAAGGTTATGAAAACAAAATATTAGAGCAAATAATATTTTTCCAATAAGCCACCAGAGAGAACTATAATTAGAAAGCAAAATGATTGAAGAATATTAAATTTTAAAAGAAACATAACTATGGAACTCAAAGTAATGCTATTATGCCATTTCCCAAGGACAAAGATATATATAAAGAGGTGAATATATTCAAATGAGTCTCAAAATGTAGATGTGGTATACTTTTGAAAAATAGCCAAATAGTTACAAAACTTGTAAGTCAATCCCAGATAAACATAAGGTGATAGGTATCGGTTTCAATATGGAGAGAAAAGAAATTCTTTTTTATTTTAGTGGATTTTAGAAAAATTTAATTATTAATATATGTTGATCAAAGGAACCAGGACTCTATGGAGAAACCACTGATTCTAGGATGGGAACAGGAGATTCCAAGATAAGTCTGAAGCAACTCGAAACACTATAATATAAATACATGTTCAAAAACAAAAGAATCAAGGCATATCAAAGGGAGGTAAGAATCACAATGAACTTTGAATGTATAAAACTAAAAGGTTATGAAAACAAAAATATTAAACAAATTTGATTTTAAAAATCAGTTGTATTGATTTTGGTTTGTAAATCGAAGTATAAAATAAATACAAGTTCATATTAATATCAATCAATCAATCACAACAGAAAAGCTTTTCCTTCAGAAAGTTTCCAAATGTATTACAGATATTTTCCACTCCAGGCAATGGAATGTTGACACTCTCTATTCCCCTTCCTGAGTGTTGACTGGACTTTGTCACTAGCTTTAGAAAAGCAGAATAGAAAAGGGGAAAAAAATAGCACCTCTGCAGTAGAGAAATCTGCCAAACAAGACTCGATCAAGTGGTCAAGAATATACCATCAGTGATGGCATATGAATGCCATGATCTAATGTGATGAGCAGGGCTCTTCATGTCTGTTGTATTCTTTCTAAAAACATTAAACTCATTTGAATCAGAAAACAAATGCCACAGACATAGGGGAACATTCTATGTAATACTCCATGGGTAACTCCTAAAAGCTATAAAAGCCAAAAATATCAAATAAAGACTGAGGAGCTCACAGATTGAAGATTAAAGAAAGATGGTGACTGAATACAATATGCTGCCCTGAACTGGATCCTGGAAGAGAAGGTGACATTAATGTAAATATTAGTGAAATCCAAATTAGTTCTGGAGGGAAGTTTAAAGTAATCCACCAATGTTTCATTTTTAATTTTGATAAGTGAACCTCAGTAATGAAAGATGGTACCATCAAAGAAAACTGGAGCTGGGGTAGGAAGGGATAGAAAATATCTGTACATGTTGTACAATATTTCTATACTTGAAATAGTTTTCAAAAGTGAAACAAAATGTATTTTTAAAATATCTGTTGACTAAGCTATTAAAATTAACCTGAATGACAAATAATAGAGCATTTCTTTTTAATTATTACTTAATCAAATGAGAAATAAGGCACACTCTTCTATTTTCCTCCATGGTTTCTCCATACTGCAATCTTAACTTTCCTAAAGTTACATACTATTCTCAATATTATGGTCAATATATTATTATTATTTACCTAATGTTATAGTTAGTTCTTTATCACAGTGACCAAAAGATCTGACAAGAACAATGTAGAGAAGAAAAGGATTATTTTGGTTCATGGTTTCAGAGTTTATTCCATGAACATTCAATTCCATTGCCCTAGACTTGAAGTGAGGCAGAAAATCATGGCAGAAAGGCATGGTGGAGTAACTTATCTCAGCACATGGCAGCCAGGAAAAGAGAGATAGAGAAAGAAAGAAAGAGAGAGAGGGAGGGAGAGATGGGGAGAAAAGAAAGGAAAGGAAAGAAAAGGAAAGGAAAGAAGGGAGGGAGAGAGGGAGGGAGGGAGGAAAAAAGAAAAAGAATGAAATCCTTGTTCACCAATGATGGAATATAAACCTCAAAGGCATGCCTATCTGCCTATAGTTACCACCTAGGTAACCCATGTTATGTATTTAACCCACTAATTAGATTAAAGTTCTCATAATCTAATCTTTTCACCTCTGAGTCTTCTTGATTTGTGATTTGGGGAACAACTGATATCTAAACCATAACACCTACTTGATCAGTGCTTAAGAAAAATTATAATGCATATGTTTTTATGAAAAATGATAAATATAATAAAGTGGGTCAAAGCTTTATTTCACTTTGATTTAGTTATAAGGCTCCATGAAATCAGGGATTTTTTAGGATAGAATTTGTATATATAATACTAAAATTGAAAATATTGATAAAATCAATATATGATCAGAGAAGTTTTTCTCTGTACTACACCTTGAGTTAACATGCAAATTGGGAAGGGAAATCTGGAAGTTAAAAAGCAAACAAATAAAAAATAATCTATTTGCAAATCTGTTAAACATGCATACAATGCAATAAGGGAATATTTTTTCCCTTAAGTATCAAAGAAGTTATGCTATGCATTTGGATCAGAAACACAATATATGTAGTATAGCAAATGAACTCTTTTCTCCAGTTGCTGTATGTGTGAAAATTATTCAGAAGAAATGCTTGAAATGATGAGATTCTAAGATAGCTTGTTTTCAGCCAAACTCTTTTGGTCTAGTTCCATTATATTTCAGGATTCATGGTGTTGTTATGAACACACAATTACAATTCCATATAAATAGATCTTGTAGATGAATAAGAGCTGTAGAATTGAATTCAATACCCAATTGCCAGATTCTATCTGAAATAAAAAGAGAGAGAGAGACATGCATGAGAATGGGCACCAAGTGTCCACGTAAGAGAAAATATTTCCTATTTTCTTTTCCCAAATCATAGTAAAAATTTTGTTCCTAAGCTCTTTCTGATTACTTTTAGAGGGAAGAAATCTCTTCAGCAAGAATTGCATATTTCTTCTCCTTGTCATCAAGTATACTAATTTGTTGAATGGGTTTTGATTAAAGGAGAGAACACCAAGAAAGAGCACAATACAGCCCACTTTTCTTTTTTGAACTCATAGTCATGGCACAGAATTTCCCTCTCATACAATTTTCTTTAAAGTTCTATGGTCCAAAGGAGAACATATTTGAAAGAAAATTTACAGTGTTAGGCTTATTGTCTACCCAAAATATTGTCTAACAGAGGTCTTTACAGTGTTCTGTGGTAAATAGCCAGCCCTGCTACCTACAGAAAAACGTGGGTGGGGTGCAGAAAGAAAAGATAATGAAAACCTGTTAACATGCTTATTGTCATGACATTATTTTCCCTCCCCCAATTTTTTTTTCTGTTCTGATAATTTCCTCTATCTCCTAGCCTTAGAGCTTATAGGATGCAAAGAATACCAATGGTATTTGAGAGTACTGAAGTAGTGCTCCTTTGCAAGTAACATTACTCCAATACCACCTCCTCTCTGCCAGAAAGGTCCTCATCTCACCACCTTTCAAGCACAATATTATCCTGCTATTTGGCAGAATTCTCATCTTGCTGTGAAGTACATACTTTGTCAAAAACAATCACATACTTGTCTCTGCTTTCACTGTGCATATATAAAAACTCTATTTAATATATATTTTATAGTTAT
Source organism: Ictidomys tridecemlineatus (assembly GCF_052094955.1). Classification (NCBI taxonomy): domain Eukaryota; kingdom Metazoa; phylum Chordata; class Mammalia; order Rodentia; family Sciuridae; genus Ictidomys; species Ictidomys tridecemlineatus. The sequence goes on along the minus strand of NC_135482.1, from coordinate 150,343,123 downwards.
AAGTGCATGCTTATATTTTTTTTTTCCATCATAAAGTGGGATGATTGACTTCATGACTCTGTATTATTAATCTTACTTTTCCACTGGAGCTTAAAAAATACTGTGGACATGGTCAGTGATCATTAATGGTTTTTGAATAAATGAAAACTGTAATGGTAAATGTATACATTCTCTTAGGGCATAGAAAAACTAGTCACTCTGGCAATTATATATGTCAATTACTGTGGTTACTTTCTATCTAATGTATTGAAAGGGGTATTTTGCTTTCTAGAAGTTTTAGTTACAAAAGTGTCACAGTTAAAATTCCAGGGTCAAGTAGCAATACCATTTGGTTGACTATGGAATCTGTAAAAAGAAAATGTTTTCGGGTTATGGGGTGAAAATGTGAAATGATGAATGTGTTTTTACTTGTACTATTTTTTCTCCAATTATGACATAAAAATACACTTTTGTCATTTCCAAATTTAGACAGTAAATAAATACTTTCATGTCAGAATAACCCCTTCTCTCCACTCCACAACATTTAAAATGTAAATGAGTACTTGGAATTGAAACCTGTAGCTACTTAAGACAGATAAATCAAGAATAGTCATATTCATGCCTCTGAGTGCACCAGAAGGTGCAAAGTTTATTGTTCCACCACATACTGCAGACTTTATTATTTCCACAGTGAAATCTACAAACATAATGAAATTGAATTGAATATCTAAAGGTAGATATGTACCTTGAGGGCACTTCACAAATTCTTACACTGAGAGAACAAAGAGACAGCATATAAGGAAAAGACAGAAAAATATATATAACCTAAATTGGAAACTACTGAGAAGAAAAAGAAATAATAAGATTGGAGAATTGACAGAATAATGAACTGGGAATTCTTCTCCTACTCTGTACCCTGAGCAAAAGATTTGATATGCATATTTCTTGGTTGAACAAAGTAGCTTGAGTTTTATTATAACAGCAAAAGTGTTATACAGATATCAATTTTATAACTAACGCACATGCAGAAAATATATCTGGATCAATGTTGAATTCATTAGTATCAATCCTAAAACTGCAATTTAATATCAAGCTTCATTCTCTTAACTATTTTTTACTTTTGCTTGAATGATAAAGACACTTTTGGAATCTTCTATCTTTTTCTGTAAAAAGACATTACTTAAGCTCACATAGAATTCTTCTTTTTTTTTTTTTTTTTAAAAAATAAAAATGATGTTTATTTAGTTTTTCAGAAATTAAATAACAAAATTGGCAAAAATCAAAACAAACCAAAACAAAAGTTGACATGTTATATGACAGATCATCTCAACAGCATTTATTAGTGAATATAAAAAATAAATTTTGTCATTCTTATTTCCTTTTCTCCCAACTATGACTACATGGATGTTTTGGGAAGCTTGAGTTCCTAAGAAAATTCCACAGCTAAACCAGCCTCCTACAATGTGACTGAGTGAGATTAAGGTCCCACTCCCACAGAGAAATTTCTATTCTGAGAGATTCTGAAAAAACTAGACTCCTAGGAACTTCAAAAACCAGGTGGTTTCACTAGAACGGAGAACATGAGGAAAATACAGTCATTGTCCACTAAAACATGATCCAATTTGATTATGGGTACTCTTCAGATTTTCTAAGTTCTCTGCATGACTACTGAAACTAGGCCTTCTTGAATATACATGAAAGTTTTGAAGAAGTAGAAAAGAATAATGTAGTTGAAACCTACTTTCATGCAGGGAGTGTAAACTAGCCATTTTTAATTGAGCACAAGAGTAACTAGGAAAAGATATTTACTGGTGGCTAACAAACAGTCATTTATCCTAATTTTGGACTTAAATTTGTTATTACTTGAAGAAGAGTTTATCTACTAACTCAGCTTATAAATAATTTTCATTCTAGGTGTTTTCTGGGTATTCCTGTATTATTTTTAGTCTTTATGCTCATCTATCACCTATACATTCCTGTAAAAATTTTGAATCTCCTATGGTTCCCATTGATTTTATCTTAAGATCCAACAGATGGAAGCTCAGCAGAAGCATGTGTAATCAGACAGTAGGACAACATCTTGGTACAGTTCTTTATTTCAGAGGAGAAAATGGTCTATTGATTTTGATGTTCTCAAAAGCTTGAAGAAAACGTGATAATTGTTCCACTGTCATTTGAAATGTTGACATTATATTACGTGGGATAAAGTTTCTGAGGTTTACCATTACTTTTTCTATTATTGTTCATATAATATATAAAACCAATATTCTTCCAAGATCAATGAGTTCATAGCCATTATCCCATATTTTCTATGCATCTGTAAGTAGCCTGAAAATAAATAGATAAAGGCAGAGATGATAACTATCCAGGAATAAATACATGTTAATTTCATATGAGAATTATTTTCAAAGGTGGGTTATGTGCCAAAGACAAGGAATTAGTAATTAGCAATATAATTTGGAAAAAATGGAGTACTATGAACTCCTCATAGTAGGAAATTAAATGAGAGCAGTGCAATAGAATTGTAGTGGCAAATAGTCAGTGCATTCTATCTTCTTTCTAGGAAAGTCAAAAGTCAACAGTGACAGATTTAATACATAGCATCAGAAAGCAGATTATATAAAATGTATTTTTAATTCCACTCAGATGAGACCCTATATAAATTTGTAAATTATAATCCTTTCCTCAATTTTCTGTAACTCTGCAGTAGTTCTAATATTTTCATTCTCTCACACTACCTATCAGAGATACAAAAATGTCTGAAAAGTCAGTTGCCATTAGATGATTAGTCCTGTAGTAAGTTACTTCATTGCTTAAGTAATAAGTCATCAAAATAATCCATCCAAATAGGGCAATACCACTCCCAAAGTAATGATTCTCTAATGATGCACTAGCAAGTGTTATAGAAACTAAATAAGAAAGCCATTTCAGGAAATTGCCTCTTGATAAAATTCAAACTCTAAAATTTTATTTTAGCTAGACATTCTTTTAATTCTCTTATACTCTGTTAGGGAGCATGCATGGAGATGCAGATAGAAGAATTACTGTTTGAGCAAGGATCTTTCTGCTGAACTAAAAAAACACCCCCTACACCCCTTTGCAAATCACAACAGATGATTCTTATGTCAAGATCTGTGGTATAACCATGAACCACTCTGCTAGTTACTTTGAATGCATAACTTTAGTAAAATGCAAAATATAATACAACATTTTTACTAATAGTTTAACTTTCTATGTAATTTTTAGTTCTTTTAGCTTCTTTCCTGTATTTTGAGATTATTTTGATTAATACATTCCAATTCCATTCCAAGATTCTAGTTCATAAGACAAACGAATTAGAAAATTGAACTTTATTTTCTTTTATACTGCTAGAACAGAAGAATTTGGTCATACAGTAATATACAGAGTACAAGACATAAAACATCAGCATTGATTTTAATTCTAGACTCTTACAAAGTCTAAACTGTCCCACTGAGTTTTATTGAGCCTTCTAGAGTAGCTTATCAGTATTCAAGAAAAATTACTTTTTTAAATCATTGTTCTATTTAGAGATAAAGCCATAGGCTAGGGATAGTTTTATGCATTTTAACATTAATCTATAAAAACATTTAATTTGAGGAAATAAATATTATTATACACATATCTCATTCTTTTGTTAAAATGTGTGCATATTTATACATAGCAGAAATTATATGTACATTTTGATATATTGGAGAACTAAAGATGAGTGTGTATATGTATGTGTACACATATATTATGTTATATATAATTTACATATGTATAATTATATATAATCTTCGAAATCACAGATAAAATCTAATAATATATTGATGAATTAGGTACACACAGACACATACACATACATATTCATTCACCAAAACACATTATGATCGCTATACAAAAAGGAAAATACATTTGTTATTAAAAAAAGTTCCTCTTTTGCTTCTGGATGATGCTTAGCTACATGTTTCATTGACTCCAATTACGATTTTGATAAGCCAGTCACCTGGGCAGGACAGAGTCCCTAACTCCTAAAGGAAAATATTTGTCATTATTGAATGTTTTGTACTGAGGTATCTCTCAAGAGTTCCTATGTTAATGCAGGCATATTCAGAAATGAAATGATTGTATTATGAGAGCTATGACTTAATTAGTCCATCCATTCAATGGACCAACTGGGTGGTAAGCCATTTATAACTGAAGGCAGATGAGGCATGACTGATGGAGATGGATCATTGGGGTATGCCCTGGAAGAGTTCACCTTCTCTGTGGCTCCAACCCACTGTCTCTCTATGCTTCCCAACCACCATGAGGTGAGCAGTGCTCCTCCACTGCACACCTTAGGGTCAGAGTGATGCACTTGGCTGACTATAAACTATACCTCTGGAAATGTGAATCAAAATAAACTTTTCCTCCTCTAAGTTATTCTTGTCAATCTTTTGGTCACAATAAAAAAGAGCTAAATAACACAATTATTGACCTGTTCAAGGAGAAAAAACACCCAGAGAAAAAGAAACATAAGGCATTTCATGGCATGTTTTGCTTTGACTTCAAGTGCTTTTCTTTTCTTTTCCCATTGATCAATGTTTATACCTTGTAGAATTATGACTTACATGTTGCCTTTTCAATATGGGTCAGACAATCAATGTGGCACTGCTATTTCTTCCACCACCAAGTTGTCTAGCATTGCCATGACCATGCACTCTTTAATTTTCAAATTGGATTTGGATTTGTTCCAGGAAACCCTTAAAGAAATTGATTTGGGGCTATAAATGGCTTATACTGTGCATGATGCTTGAAACTGATGCTGTGGCAACCTCAGATGTTTGAAGAATAAAGCTCACGTTGTCTTTGTCAGATGCTAAGTTTAAAGATAGAGACATGTTCATTTACCTTTAAACAAGTTTCATAATTTCTCTGTTAGATATCTTAATTCTCATTTCACTAATTTTAATCAATTAAGAGATATTCATTTTCTACTGGTTACAACAGGTAATCTTCAACTTTCTCCCAATTTCATATATTTTATATAAGATTCTCCTTTTTATATGATTTAATTTTGGTGATATATTTCCTAGCAATACACATTCAGAGGCAAAAGATCCCTTGAAATTATAATCAATTACTGTTGCAAAGATAAATCATCCGTCCAGAATGATAGATTTTTTTCTGTTTAGATAGCTGTTTTACTTATTATACATTTATTCCTTTGAGAATTTCTAATAATGAAGTAAAAGTAAATTTAGTTTTTAGTTCTTAACTGAAAACATAAACAATACTTTGGGATTTTACAAAATCTCAGGTCACTGGAGAGTCATTAATCATACTTAAGCAATTTCTAAATAGGTTGAAAACAGTGCATGTTGTTTTGAACTTAACTATGATATTCTAGCAATATGTTTATTTCATTTTTCAAAGTGTACTTTTTCTGCTACTTAGTAAACTGAAATTTAAAATTTCCTAATTAATAATAAACAGAATACATGTTTAAATCAAGTGAAGTTGAAGCTTGCTCATACATTTCTTTTAAGAAAGTAAATTCACACATAAACTTTTTGGAATGTATATTAACAATGTGAAAGAAAAATAATAAAAGTATTCAGAGTCTTTAATTTTTTTTGAAGCTGTAAATTACCCACATAAAATACTCCAGTAATTAGTAAAATGTTAAATGATACAAGTATTTATAAAAATGAGATCCATGAAGAGTGTAAAAAAAAAAAAGCAATCTGAATACCAAAACAGAGAGACTAAATTGAGAAAACTTTGAAACAAACTTAGAACATGAGAAAAGCCACTAGAATGATGAATCAAAAGACATATAAATGTATATGAATACATTAAGTTAAAAATCAAGGTATATGTGTTGCTGTGTGTGCATGTGTGTGTATTCCAGTATTTATGTAAGTGTATTCAACATATCTATTCTCTCTATATATATGTATGTATAGATGATAGGTATATATATACACTTATAAATATGTCTATTATGCTCATAACCATGTAATATACAGGAAAATCTTTAAAAATTTGTTATAGAAAATTATCTGTGTGATAATAATTATTGGTTTGGTTTGAGTTTCTTGCTAGGTTAGTTATTGAGTTGGGGCCTAATTCTTAATACAGTTTACATTTTCCAATGGGACAAATTTGCTACAATAGAAATACTTTGTTATTTTATATATGAAGGATATACATAATAACACCAACCTAGTTTTAAAGTAAAATAAAATATGCAAAATATCAAGGCCTCAATGTGTTTATCTTTTAATTTTATATTATTTCCTATGTCTTTCTATTTCTTCCTTAGAATTAACAATTGCTAATAAGAAAAGCCATTTACTGATAATTCATTCTGCATGAATGTGTGTTTTATAAACGAGGAAAAATGTGTGAAAAAAATTTAAAAATGAAAAATCTCTCAGAACACTTACCCTTGTGGGTTATAGAAACCAATGTATTATAATTCTATTCCTTTCACTGCATTGTTTTACTTTAATTTTAGATTTTACAAAGTATATTTTAAACCCATGATGCTGAAAGTTTTATCTTTTGATCTTTCCTTTTTCCTAATTGACAAGGAATAAATTTTCCTTGAACTTTGTTTATAAACTCTTTTATGTTTAATTAGCTGCTTACACTTTCATTAAAAGCAGGGAGTCAATCAACTAATATTTTTTTTCCTAGCTACAATAGGAAAAGTTAAATTGGAAAAATAGTAAAAATTTAGTATTTTTGTCATAGTTTAATTAAGCCATTGTAATAATTATATCCTGAAATAGTATTATACTGTAAGTTCAAATATAATAAACAACAAGGTTAATGCTAAACAATGATTATCTACTCATTTTTAAAAATGTATGGGCTGGGATTATGGCTCAGCAGTAGAGCGCTCACCTAGCATGGGCAGGACCCAGGTTCCATCCTCAGGACCACATAAAAATAAAGGCATTGTGTTGTGTCCATCTACACCTAAAAAATAAATATTAAAAAAAATTATTTATTTTTTTTAATTTGTTATATATAACAGCTGAATGCATTTCAATTCATGGTATAAATATAGAACCCAAGTTTTCACATCTCTGTTTATACACAACAGAGTCACACCATTCATGTTTTCATACATGTACTTGGGAAATGATGTCCATCTCATTCCACCATATTTCCTACACCTCTGCCCCCTTTCTTCCTCTCTTTCCCCTTTTCCCTATCTAAAGTTCTTCCATTTCTCCCATACTGCCTCCTACATTCCCATTAGGGATCAGCAACCTCATATCAGAGAAAACATTTGGTATTTTGGAGGGGAATTGGCTTACTTCACTTAGCATGATATTCTCCAAAGCCATCCATTTACCTGAAAATGCCATAATTTTATTCTCTTTTATTGCTGAGTAATATTCCATTGTGTATATATCCCACTTTTTTTATCCATTCATCCACTGAAGGGCATCTAGGTTGGCTCCACAGTTTAGCTATTGTGAATTGTGCTGCTATAAACATTGAAGTGGCTGTGTCTCTGTAGTATGCTATTTTTAAGTCCTTTGGGTATAGACCCAGGAGAGGGATAGCTGAGTCATATGGTGGTTCCATTCCCACCCTTCTAAGGAATCTCCATACTGCTTTCCATATTGGCTTCACCAATTTGCAGTCCCACCAGCAATGTATGAGTGTACCTTTTCCCCCACATCCTCGCCAACACTTATTGTTGTTTGTCTTCATAATAGTGGCCACTCTGACTGGAGTGAGATGATGTCTTAGAGTAGTTTCCATTTGCATTTCCATTCTGACTGGAGTGAGATGAAATCTTAGAGCAGTTTTGATTTGCATTTCTCTAATTGCTAAAGGTACTGAACATTTTTTCCTATATTTGTTGATTGATTGTATATAATTTTCTGAGACATGTCTGTTCAGTTCCTTGGCCAATTTATTGATTGGGTTATTTATTTTTTTGTTGTCAATAGTATTGTGTTCTTTATATATCCTAGAGATTAGTGATCTATATGATGTGTGGGTGGTAAAAATTTGATCCCATTCTGTAGGCTCTTTCTTCACCCCACTGATTATTTCCTTTGCTGTAAAGAAGCTTTTCTGTTTGATTCCATCTCATTTATTGATTGTTAATTTTATTTCTTGCACTATAGGAGTCTTATTAAGGAAGTTGGGCCTAATCTGACATGATCAAGATTTGGCCCTATTGTTTCTTCTATTAGGTGCAAGGTCTCTGGCTTAATTCCTAGATTCTTGATCCACTTTGAGTTGAGTTTTGTACATGATTAGAGACAGCAGCTTAATTTCATTTTGTTGCATATGGACTTACAGTTTTCTCAGCACCATTGGTTGAAGAGACTATCCTTTTTCCAACATGTTTTTGGCACCTTTGTCTAAAATGAGATAACTATTTATGGGGTTTTTTCTGTCAAACCCACAGTCCTCTACTCTGTACCATTGCTCTATAAGTCTATTTTGGTACCGATTTGTTTTTACAATTGCTCTTTAGTATAGATTAAGGACTGGTGTAGTGATAACAGCTACTTTACTCTTCTTGCTAAGGATTGATTTGGCTATTCTGGATCTCTTATTTTTCCAGATGAATTTTATGATTGTTTTTTCTATTTCTATTAGGAATGTCTTTGGGATTTTGATTGGAATTGCATTAAATCTAAATAGTGCTTCTGATAGTACAGTCATTTTGACAAAATTAATTCTGACTATCCAAGAACAAGGGAAATCTTTCCACCTTCTAAGGTCTTCTTTAATTTCTTTCCTTAGCATTGTATTATGTTCACTGTAGAGGTCTTTAGCCTCTTTCTTTAGGTTGATTCTCTAGTATTTTATTTTATTTTTTAGTCTATGGTTAATAGGGTAGTTTTCCTAGTTTCTCTTTCAGAGTTTTTGTCACCAATGTACAGAAATGTCTTTGATTTATGGATATTGATTTTATATCTTACTACACTGCCAAATTTATTTATTAGTTATAGAAGTCTTCTGGTGGATTTTTTTTTATATTCTAAGTATAGAATCATATCACTGGAAAATACTAATTTCATTCTTCTTTTCCTGTCTGTATCCCTTTAATTTCTTTCATCTGTTCAGTTGCTCTGGCAAGAGTTTCAAGAACTATGTTAAATAGTTAGTGGTGAAAGAGGGCATCTCTGTCTTGTTCCAGTTTTTAGAGGGAATACTTTCAATTTTTCTCCATTTAGAATGATGTTGGCCTTGGCCTTAGCAGAGATAGCTTTTACAATGTTGATCAGATATGTTTCTGATATTCTTAGTTTTTCTAGTGGTTTAACATAAATTGGTGCTATATTTTGTCAAATGCTTTTTCTGAATCTATTGAGATGATCATTATTCTTATTATTAAATCTATTGATGTGATAAATTACATTTATTGATTTCTAAATATTGAACCAAACTTGCAGTCCTGCAATGGACCCCACTTGACTGTGGTGCACTATCTTTTTACAAGTTTTTTTTTTTTAATTCAATCCGTCAGAATTTTATTGAGAATTTTTACATCTATGTTCATTAGAGATATTGGTCTGAATCTTTCTTTCTTTGATGTGTCTTTGTCTGGTTTTGGAATCGGTGTGATATTGGCCTCATAGAATGAGGTTGGAAGTGCTCACACTTTTTGTATTTCATGAAATAACTTGATGAGTATTGGTATTAGTTGGTCTTTGAAGGCTTTATAGAACTCAGCTGTGTATCCATTTGGTCCTGGGCTTTTCTTGGTTGGTACGCTTTTGATAGCATCTTCTATTTCATTGCTTGAAATTGGTCTGTTTAACTTGTGTATATCATCTTGATTCAGTTTGGGAAAATCATATGACTTCAGAAATTTGTCAGTTCCTTTGGTATTTTCTATTTTATTGGAGTACAAATTTTCAAATTTTTTTTATTATCTTCTATATTTCTATAGTGTCCTCCATGATATTTCCTTTTTAATCACAGATATAATTTTGAGTTTTCTTTCTCTTTCTCATTGTTAGCATGGCTAAAGATTTATAAATTTTATTTATTTTTTCAAAGAACCAACTTTTTGCTTTGTCATTTTTTTTCAATTGTTTCTTTTGTTTCAATTTTATTGATTTCAGCTCTGATTTTAATTATTTCCTCTCTTCTACTGCTTTTGGTTTATTTTGTTCTTCTTTTTCTAGGGCTTTGAGATGTAACATTAGGTCACTTATTTGTTGACTTTTTCTTATTTTAAAGAATGAACCTCATGCAATGAGCTTTCCTCTTAGTACTGCCTTTATAGTATCCCAGAGATTTTGGTATGTTGTATCATTGTTCTCAGTACTTCTAAGAATTTTCTTAATCTCTTCTTTGATTAACATAAATGCTTCATTGTTTGGTGCATATATTCATAATTTTTATGTCTATTAATTTATTATTTCCTTAAGCAGTATGAAATGCCCTTGATTATCTTTTTTGATTAACTTTGTCTTGAAGTCTATTTTACCTGATATGAAGATTAAAATCCCTGCTTGTTTCTGCAGTCCATGTGAGTGGTATGTCTTTTACCAGCCTTTCACCTTCAGTCTGTGGATGTCTTTTCCTACAAGATGAGTCTCTAAAAGGCAGAATATTGTTGAGTCTTTTTTTTTTTAATCTAGTCTGCCATCTATGAGAGCAAAACATTCAAGAATTATGAGATAACATAAAAAGATCAATTTTAAGTATTGTTGGGATAGAGGAAAGCATAGAGTTCCAAATCAAAGGAATGAACAATGTATTCAATTAAATAATTTCATAAAATTTTTCAAACATGAAGCTTGAATTCAAAAATCAAATACAATAGACTTACAGGACAACAAATGTACAAAATCCACAACAGATCCACACAGAGGCACATTATAATAAAAATGCTTGCATACAGAATAAAGAGAGCATTTTAAAAGCCACAAGAGAAAGAAAACTGGTTAAATGTAGAAGGAAACCAGTGAGGATATATGCAGAGTTTTCAACCCAGACCCTGAAAGCTAGAAGATCCTGGAATCACATATATTAAGCTCTGAAAAAAAAAAATGGATTCTGACCAAGAATATTATATACAGAAAAATTAAGCTTTAGGTTTGATGATTAAATAAAAACCTTTCATGATAAACAAAAGTTAAAAGAATTCATACCTAAAAAGCTGGCACTATAGAACATCCTCAGCAAAATATTCCATGAGGAGGAAATGAAAAACATCAATGAAAATCAGCAGAGGGAGATATTACACTAAAGGAAATATGAATCAAAGGAGAAATTAAGTCAAGTTGAATATAAAAAATAAACAAATATAACCTGGAACACAAATCATTTCTAATAATAACCCTAAATATTAATCGTCTAAACTAGCCATTCAAAAGATTATTTACTCTTTTAAAAATAATTTTATAATTATTTCCAACCAATTATTCTAGGTTAAGTTCTTTAGGCTACTAAGCACTCTTCTCAGTCATCTTTCTTCCCATAACTGTCTATGTCTGCTAACAAAATTAGGATGTTTATATCTTATCAAAGAGAGAAATTAGAAGTTAAGAATCTTGCTTCAATAAGGCTTCTGAAAATTGGATGAATCACAAGTAAACAATCCACAGTTGACTTTCTAAAAATGTTCAAAGGTTATTTGTCTCTGCTACCAATAGTCCCTTTTATGAGCTTCTAATGACTCTTTTTTTTTTTTAAATAATATAGCAAAGGATTACTGAGGACTCATTAACTGCCAGAAGGCACTGGGCTCTTGCTCCGGATGCTAACTCTTAAGATATTGGTATGCATTGTCTTCTTTCTTTTTTCTCTGCCTCTGAAAACTTTTCAAGGTAGGCCATACAATGATCATCTGTATTATGTAAATAATGCTTTTACTCATATACCAACTGACTAGTCACCCCCATATGTAAGGTTCAGGAGAGAGTTTGTATGCATACTTTGGATCCTTCATTGTGTTCTATTAGTATTCCTCTTCAAAACCATTTAGAACATGCTTAAATGGATTTGGCATTAGAGAAGTAACAACTCTGAACTTTTAATTTCATATATCCAAAGAAAAGGAAATCAGTATGTCACAGGGACATCTGCATCCCTGTGTTTATTGCAGCACTATTCACAATAGTCAAAAAATTGAAACAACAACAAAAAAACTTATTGTCTATTGATTAATAAATGGATAAAAAAAATGTGGTCCATAAATACAAGGAAATACTATTCAGCCTTTAACATCATGAAATTCCATCACTTTCAACCACATGGATGAAACTGGAGATCATTATGTTAAATGAAATAAGCCAGGCACACAAAAAAACAAGTACCACATGATTCTACTCATATGTGTAATTTTAAAAGTTGGTGGGTGGATAGGTATTAGGGAATATAGTACTGACATATTTAGAACATTAAGATTGCCTCATTATAGATGAAAGAGAGGGAGATACCAGAGATGATTTACACATTTCTGGTAGAAGATGGAGATTGTAAGGGTGACAGGATAATTCACTATGAGAGGGATTTTAGGATTAAGTATAAGAAATTATAAATCTAGTTTACCTATTGCTGTATAATAGGAAAGAGAAATTCAGAAGCTGTTGGACACCAGTATCTATTTCAAACAGGACCCAAGTAAATCACTGGATATGTTCTAAGCCATAATATATGTTTTGCTCAGTGTAGTCCTTATCTTTGAATTAGAAATTTTAAAACAAATAGTTTCATTCTTCTAGATTTTTTTTTTACTTAGTTTATTCTTACATGGTTTTTCAGTTGGGCATTTCACTATACAAATCTATTTTTGAGTATTCAGAATTTGTACTTTCTTAATATTCTGAATTTTAATCTGTACTTGCTACACCTTCTGATTGCATGTTGCTAAAAACCACTTAGGTATGACTACAGAGAATAAAGAAAATATTTTGCAATGGAACATGTGGAAGTTTTGCAAAGTAGAATCAGAATTAAATATGGCCTGCACACCTTGCAGGCTTATTTTAAGTCTGAACACAGATAACATAAGGGGAAAACATTTGACAAATGTAAAATGCAATGGAAAGACAATATTTAGTATTCTCTTCCTCTAGATATTTGGAGGTCAGAAATCTCTCCTTCTTTTTGACTGTGTAATTACATCAAACTAATGTAATACTTTAAACGTGGAAGGAGAAATTGAGATTGTAATCCCAAGGTCATATTCCTTTTTTTTTTTTCAATTTTAGACTGCTTAGTTGATCTCCTTAGCTCTTTTCTAAATGTTTCCCAAGAAATAGAAGCTAAGCAAATCTAAATAACTAAGGAAATATAGTGCAAAACAAAACACCAAAATAACAACAACAAAAAATCTTGTATAACATTCTAAGTGTTGAGAAAGATGGTTTCGTGAGCACAGCTATCTTTTAATCCCACTTAACCACCTAAGAACACGTCTTGGGGATGTAGTATTTGGTCACTCAAGAACCCACACACCCTGTACAGGATTCTCTCCTTGTGTCGGACTACCTGTTCCTATTTTAGACTCACCTGGTACTTTTTTTTTTCTGTCTGTGGTGCTTAGGCCCCCAGATTTCAATATTTCAGACTCTTCAATGGGAGGGGAAGAGAATTTCTACTGCAATGTTAGAAAGATGAAATTGCTCTCTATTGGCAGCCCTGAGTGGGAGTGTAGAGATCCACTTACTATAGAAACTCATGTGTACAATTGGATCTAATATTGTTTAGTCTTTATGTGAATAAAATAAATTCTCCATCCAATGCTTGACCGTGTTGTATCACAGATACCAAAACGTGGATAACCTTGGTGACACAGATGCCAAGATGTAGTAGGCAAGACTGTCTGCACATCTATTCTTGGTGGTTGGCATGGGGTGGTTTCTACTGTCCTACATGAAATTGGAGACCTCCCTATCTTTGGGAAACCATCCTGCTCCACATTAGCTTCTGTTTTGCATTACTTTTCTTCCCTGTGCCTGTATCCAAACAAGATTTAGGGACATTCTGTGTTCTGTGTTGTCATCACCCTAAGTCTTTTTCATGCTTTCAACTATTCATGCACTTATCATATATAAAAATGAGACTAGGTTAATAATATGATCACAATTTGACAAGCTTTCTAATCTATGATCAAATGTCTAGTATGTATATTCCTAAATATATAGATAGAATTTATTTGTTTCCATTTGGTGAGTCAAAATTATTCAATAAACATTGACTGATCATATCCTTTATGCTGTGAATATTGATAGATTTTATGCTACACTTATTCAGAGAAATATATAATACAACATAACAGCATATTTTTATATAATATAGAAGTATATTTTAATTACATCATCCCTCATTGTTTAAATACATTGTTTTTTCCCTTATTTATACACATAGTATTATTTCCATTTTTAACAAAATTATATGTTCAAATTTTATTGACCTCTTTTTAAATTTTATTTCTCCCATTATGTGGGAAATATGTTTCATCAAAGGTATGCGTGTAACTATAAGCATCAAGTGTCCCTTATGTGCCAAATAAGATACTAATATTCATATAGTACTAAGAAAGAAATAAATGCTCAATAAATTGCTGTTGAGAGCAAATAACAATACAATTGGGTGGGTTAAGAGACAAGAGAGTCCTTACTCCTTATTTTTGAAGAAGATAGCAGAATTTTTGAGAATGTCTAGTTTAATTTAATAAACACACTTAATTCTATTTTCTCCCTTCTATTATATTTTCCTTTTTGTCATTTTGAATACTTCTTATAGCAAAGAAATCAAACTGCTATATCACAAAACAAAATGGAAGTTAGTTTCTTGCAGAATATAAAGATAAATTATGATAAATTATGTTTGCAAGTCTAATTCTGAAAAGAATTTGAAAAAATTACAAAATGGGCTGCGCAAGATAAGTTTTTCATTATATTTTGTATCTCCAAGATAAACAGAGATTTTAATTTTTCTTTATAAAATCAAACAAGGTGCCAAGTATTTTTTAATCTTTGGTTATAAAAATGACTATAATAATAAATACGAATAAGGTAATAAAGAATTAGGTAATAAAAATAAACCAGTGTAATACCTTATGTGTTGCTACTGAAGACTACATAAAATATTTTAAATCTTAGTTCAATTAGCATCTCTGATCAAGAGTTTCTTGGTGGCCATAGAGTAGCACTGAAAGAGACTGTGGAACTTATAGTCAAGTCCTCAAACATAAATCAGGGAACAAATGCCATTCCAAGCTCAGATTTCTGTGGCATTTAGCCGAAATTCCTGCCTAAAATTTTTCTTGCCTTTTCCTTACCTAACAATTTTTAATCCCTTCATCTTCTATAGTATCACCACAATACAGTTTGAAATTCTGTCAACAATATTGTCTGATTAAGACTTCTGAAGAAGGCACAAGTATACTTCTAGTATTATTTTAGCTAGTTTTGTCTTTTTCAGAATTTGGTGGTGCACAAGAAAGGCCAGTCATTTCTCTCATCTGTTCCAAAAGATTGGAAGAATCAAATTTTAAGAATGGAAAGTGTTGCAAAAAGTACAATTTGGGTTATCACCAAAAATGTAATGAATCACTTCTTAATTTCAATAAATCACTTGTTTAGAGTATTTTCACAAACATGTCAGGTTAATTATTCAATTTTCACTCAAGCTAACAAAGGAATATGCTGCTTGATTTTAAAACATAGCTGAAAAGAATCCAACCTGATTCAATTGGACATTTTTTTTCCCATTGCCTCTAACTCATGATGAAACCTTGGCAGGTACTTAGTCTATAACTGAGAGTTGGCCTGGTTCATCACCTATCTCTTCCTTTGAGCTAGTATATCTGTGATTTTAGTATTTTTTTTCCTCAAATTTCTTAGATTATATTTTCAGAGAAAGAGGCGTTCCCCCCCTTCCAATCTTGTGGGTGTGTGTTTGGGGGTGCGTGGGGAGGAAGCAACTCATTAAGGATGCCCATTTCTCAGAGTAGAGTGCTCATGAGTTCCCTTGTTGACAGAATTGGCCTACAACAGTCTCTTCTTATCCTGTGCTCCCACTTTCATTTCCTGTTATTCCTCCTGGTTCTTTCTTTCCCATCCCAGCACCTCCAGGGAAGCCTTTGGGTTTACAGAAATCCCTTCAGCACCTTATCATGACTTTCCCAGACTGTAATCTTGACCCCTCTGGCTACTCCACATAGTATTTCTTCTCTATGACACCTCAAATCACTCATCACTGCTGCATCTTATTTAATAGATCTTATCACTTTTAGCATACTACAAATTTTATGCTCATTACCTCCCTGAAATGAAAAACCAGGTTCCTTATTATTGTCATATTATTTTATTTCTTCCTTCTTGCTGTGTTCTCACCATGAGGAACCCTGTAGGAACACAGCAAGACTCTCTCTCTCTCTCTCTCTCTCTCTCTCTCTCTCTCTCTTTATATATACATAAACAATATATATTTGTACTATATATTATATTTTTATTTTTATATATTTATATATATTATATTATATAGACTATATATCTATACTATAATTATTATATAAATTATATAAATTTATATAAATTATATAAAATTATATAAATTTCTTATAGTTGGAGATGCTGAGAGTTTTTCTGCTCCTGTTAAGGAAAATCCTACCAAAACAAAATACATTTCTGTTTCTGTCTGTCCTTCTAAAAAGTGGATTAAAGCAATTTCCACTTGCTCTATGCACTTGCCCACTGGGGAGTCCCTACTCAATGTTGCACCAATAACTTTCTCTATTACATCACCCTCTCCCACTTGCAGTAATTCTTTGTTGGTTAATTCTGTGATCATTGTAGTTTACTGATTCAAAATGGAGTTTCTGGAAGACAACTAAACTGCTCAGACAAGTTAGGAGGAGAAAAATACCTATATTAGCTCATTCAGAAAATAAAATGCTTCTCTTTTTGGACTATTTTATGCATTCTGAGTGATCTGCTTTCTCCTGTAATTTCAGGTTTCCTACCAGGAAAACACGAGGCCCCATCCGGAAATCTTTTACATCTCTGGAGGTCTCTGACAACTTTGGCTTCTCTTGGTGTAGAAATATTTCTACTGTTTGCAAACATGGTCTCCAGTGGTACAGACTTTGTTAAGTCCAGAACACTTCCAGATTTATCCTGTATTTTTTTTAATTGTAAACAAATGTAAGTGCTCCTTTCTGGGGAGTAGAGTAGAGCACCCCACAGTTTTTAAAGTTATGTTCTGATATTGGCATTTAGTAGTAGTACTGACAGCTTGATACTTTAGAAAAAAAAAAATCTGCATCCTTGGTGGGGAATATTTGTAGCTTGCTGGAGTGAGGGAAGCTACAGCATCTTCTGATCTCATCATTAGCAATGAAGCAGATAACCCATTTCAGTAAATTGGCAGATTGTGTCAGGAGTCTGAGTAGCAAGGTGGCAGCCTTGCCTTTATCTGTTTCAAGAATTAAGAGCATTTCAGCTCCCCCCCACCTACCCCCCCGCACTGTGGCAGTGCAGCAGTGAGAAATCATAATAGAAAAAAAGACAGAAGGTTAATGATGAAAAGTCTCTCTCAAGTTACACAGAGGTAAGTTTATAGCAGCAGACTTTCCTGGGGATTGTTGAAGTGGCTACACCCGCCAGCAGACATGTATGCATACGCGCACCACGTACATATGTATCTATTCTTTTTGGTCATCATTTACTTTGAACTTCCAAGTACAAGTCTTCATAAAATATCAATCAATTTATTATATATGTTTTTGATATTTGAAATATCCCAAGATTCTATCAACAAAGTCTCCTTTAAAAAAAAAATCCTCTCCTCTCAGCACTTGGATCAACTGTCAGAATTTTATGGGAAAAATTTATATAATATGTATGTATATATGTGTTCATATATAAATGTATATGTGAACATAAGAAAGACAGGGGTTTTAGAAGCACTTAAATAAAATCCAGTTGGCTATTTATTTATATATTTTGTAACAATGTCCAAAGGAGTGAATTTTTGCTGTAATGTTTATTCACACTTTGTGCATACCAAAATAAATAAATAAAACACATTTGTGTCCTCCTAAAAAAATCGAAGACTCATATTAGAGGACTTGCCAGCCAATAAAACACATAATGATCAACACATAAATGAAGTAGAGTTCCCAATACTTCGTATCATTTTGGGAGAAGACTTAGCCCATCCAAGCAGGCATCCTTCTGAGAGCTTTTAAATCACCCTTCACTTGCCTCTGTAGTCATCAATCTCCAGTGCTCAAAATGTCCTTTTTATGAGTGTGCCATATTCCCCACATCCTTGCCAACACTTATTGTCTTTTGTATTCTTAATAGCTGCCATTCTGACTGGTGTGAGATGAAATCTGAGAGTAGTTTTGATTTGCATTTCTCTAATTGCTAGAGATGTTGAACATTTTTTCATATATTTGTTGATTGATTGTATATCCTCTTCTGAGAAGTGTTCAGTTACTTGGCCCATTTGTCGATTGGGTTATTTGTTATTAGGGTGTTAAGATTTTTGAGTGTCTGTCTGATGTGCTTCTAGTAAAGATTTGCTGCTTGTCTGTAGGCTCTCTGATTGTTTTGGTGGGACTGAAAATTGGTAGAGCCTATATGGAAAGCAGTATGGAGATTTCTTGGAAAACTTAGAATGGAACCACCATTTGACCCAGCTATCCCACTCCTTGGTTTATACCCAAAGGACTTAAAAACCGCATATTACAGAGATACAGCCGTATCAGTGTGTATAGCAGCACAATTCACAATAGCTAAATTGTGGAACCATCCCAGATGCCCTTCAGTAGATGAATGGATTGAGAAACTTTGGTACATATACACAATGGAACATTACTCAGCATTAAAAGAGAATAAAATTATGGCATTTACAGGTAAATGGATGGAGTTGGAAAACATAATGCTAAGTGAAGTAAGCCAATCCCAAAAAACCAAAAGCTGAATGTTTTCTTTGATATGAGATACTGACTCCTAATGGTGATGGGGGCGGGGGGCATGGGAGGAATGGAGGATCTTTAGATAGGGCAAAGGAGAAGGAGGGGAAGGGACGGCACAAGTGAGTAGCAATGATGGTGGCATGAGATAGACATTATTACCCTGGGTAAATGTATGAAGACATGAATGGTGTGAAAGTACATTGTGTACAATCAGTGACTTGAAAAATTATGTTGTATATGTGTAATATGAAATGAACTGCATTCTGCCATCATATATAACAAATTAGAATAAATAAATAATTTAATTTAAAAACTGTCCCTTTTTAGATTAATTTTCCTTCCTAGTAATAAAGGTTAAGGATGTCTTTCATATATAAGTAAAGGATAAAACTTAAATTTCATCTCTGATTAGATTACAGGCCTCAAGAAAAGCATTTAACTAAACCAGGTATAGTTGTTCCTGTAAACCTAGCAATAGAGTCTGAAATGACATCTTTTCAGGAATCCTATTTGCTTTGCTCATACTTATGGCATAGATCATGGTCTGCTTTTCCTTTCCCCTCTCCCTTCTCCCCATGAAGTTCCTGATTCTAGACCAGCTGCACTTACATTGATTTCTATCCGTTCCTTAGATGTGCCAAGTTCATTGTTATCTCAGGATCATACCTTTGCTTTTTCCTCACTTTTAATATTTCTCATAGATCTTTGCCTGGCTACCCCTACCTTTTCGGTAAGAGCTCAGAGATCATATTTCCTGAGCACACAGGCTAAACATTATTCTGTTGTATTTCCTGAGGGGGTTCTTCTCGCTGTCCTAAAATACGGACTATTTGTACTCTTGATTTTTTTTCGTCACTTCGAGTTAGAAATCTGTTCTAACTCTAAATCAGGATATTTTCAGGGGCTAGAATAGTGTAGGTATATTAATACATAATGGAGAATTTATTCACTAATTTAAATATAGTAGAGCTCAATAAAAAAACAAAATAGAAGTAGACATTTTAAAGTATCCCTTTAAAACATGGTGAATAGTATACTATCGCAATTAAACCCTCCTTAAAAAGTAAAAGACATAATTCCAGGGACAAAAATTATGCCTTTGTAAATTCATAAAATGAGTCAGTTTCAGCTGAAGGGTACATACCATCCAAGGATCCCTTTGCCAAGTCCAGTGCTCATCCCCGCAGACCATACTGCTGTGTAATAATGATATTGGAAAAAGGACAAGTGAGGGCAAAAGTGATGGTGGCTTCTAATTCAGCCTTGGCTGATGAGCTAAATGAACTGGCAGTACTTACAGGAGAGGGACCAAGAAGAGTAGTAAGAGCCAATTTTCTGTGCAGACTAATACAACAATTTCTTTAACAGAGGAAATTGGTTGAAAGTTCTTCTCTCCATTTTCAAACGCCCTCTTTTCAGTGCTTTCCAAGAGCAGTTTGCCTTTGTGCATTGTATTTGCTGAAAAGTTTAATAATAGGAGGAACCCCAGCAAAGTTCCAATAGTGTCCTCAGCACTAAAGTCTGGTTTGATGAACACTGGCATGTTTTTGATCCCCTGCATTAATGGTGTGACAATAACCAAGGGTTTCTGGGCACTGTCCTGGCAGGGCAGGCTGTGTAGCTAGGCCCATGAACTCTATCTGATTCTGATTCACACCTGCAGCACCAAGACAGAGAGCTGGAAATAAGAGGTGAGGTGGGAGCTGGAAATGAGTGGTAAGGTGGTGAGGACTGGGAATTTGGTCCCACTTAATTTTCTGGTTAATCTATCATAAATTAATGTTAGACAAAGGCTTAGGCACTGTTCTTTTGCATCTCCTCTCCCTTGGTTAGAACCAGAGACGCATTTGGGCAAGTATGTTTAATGGCTTGTATTTATTCTAGTTTCTTTTCATGGAAAACACCATCACCATGTTATTTTTTTATTATTATTCTTTAGAAAAGACTTACTACTTTGACAAATTTCTAACTAATGATATAATTACTTCATTAGGTAGCATAATTAGAAATTACTTGAAGTATAAAGAGTGCCTGGTAAAGAAATGCTTAATTTACTAAATAATTTCGACTCAAATGATTATTAAGTTAAAATCAGAAGTTGCTGAAAACCTCAAGTAATGGTTTTTACCAGTGCTACATGATAGAGTAATTGCTCAATTAGCAATTAGTTACAAACAGCAGTGCCCTTTATTTTTACTTAAAATAAGTAAGTCAATTTCCACACTTCAAAATCGAATATTAATTAGATAGGAAGGTAAGAAAAAAACACTATACCTCGTTAGAAGAAACTATAGTCATACAGAAGCCCTGTAAGTTCTTATGAATTGGGTACAGAAATAGAGACTTTTCCTATTAAGCCTTTACAGGTATGGGTGGAACAGAGAGAAATTCTGATATAAGCTCAATATTTATGACCACTTTTTTTCTCATACAAGAGATTGAGCCCAGGGGCACTTAACCACTGAGCCACACTCCCAACCCTTTTTAAAAATTTTTTATTTTGAGACAGGGCTTCACTAAGTTGCTGAGGCTAGCCTTGAACTTGTGATTCAGCCTCCAGAGCCACTGAGATTACAGGTGCACACCACTGCGCCTGGCTTTAAAATTGTCTCTGATTATTTTTGTGGTGTCAGGGATTGAATGCAGGGCCTGTTGTCTGCTAAGCAAGTGCTCTGCTACTGAGCCATATCCCCAGCCCTCAGATAACTCTTAATAAAGTTTACTAAATAAATTTCATTTTGTGGGAGTTACAAGGGTACTATCCATGTCTTTCAATTTTTTAAATTATTAATCTTTTTAAATAATGATGACTATATTTCTTGAGACTACACTTTCATTTTTATATGATGATGCTTATCATTTTACACTGAAGCATTAATAATAACTCTTTTCCCCCGCTCTTTTGACATTAGTTTATATAGTGAGTGAGAAACTTAGGGCACAGTCCATACTGTGGCCTTAAAATATTATTTTCCTTCTTGCAACTCACCTACCATGTGCTTTAATTAAGCGATTTTTTAATTTCTTCATTTCTTTTTTGTCTGCATTGTTTGAAAGGTAGTGAATATTGTGAAGGCAATGAAGATTTGCAGATGGGTAGATAAATGCTTCATTGGTTCAAATCATGACTCTACTCTGTCCCTCTAGCTGTGAGACAACAGTTTACTTTCACTACCTCAGACCCTTCCTGCATCATAGAAATGGGGTTCAGTGGGCTCTCTCCTGAGAAAATGTTGGGATTAAGTGAAATAATGAATGATCTGCTGCCACACGTAGAACATTCAAGACATGGCTCTCCCACTTTCTGCTCAACATAGATGTAGCTTCCGAACTAAAGCAAGGGTTGAAGTAGATGTGGAATAATCATACAACTGAAATGTGTAGAAGATTTTTTTGTATAGTATATATTTTTTTTAATATTTAGCATTTCTCTTCTATGTTCACATTTTTTGCTTTGATAACAAATTAATTTTATGAATGATATTTGCAGGATAAGACTGAGGCAAATAGATACATTTTCCTAATATTAGAAATAGTAAGAGAATAACAGATCTATACACTACTAAATACATTTTTTTCCTGTCTTAGATCACTTAAGTTATATCATAATAAAATACCTTAGACTGGTAATGTGTAAACCATAGGAATTTACTGATACGTTTCTAGATGTTGGGAGCTCTCACATCAGAGTGCCAGCAGATTCAGCATCTGATGAAGGCCTATTCCTTATAGATTTTGCTTTCTATTATATTCACAGGGTGGAAGGACAAAAGGGGACCAACACACTCACGCAGGCATCTTTTATAAAGGTAGTAATATCAACCCCTGCCAAGGTCCTTCTCTTTACATCACCACCCTGGGAGTTATATTTCAGCATGTGAATTGAAGAAGGGCACATATAATCAGAGGATATCACATCTATTTATAAAAATAATAATCTTTATAGAATAGGAGCAAGATAAGTCCAGAGATAACTGCATGGTGCTTCCAAGTCCCTGCTGTGAAGCCAAACATGTGACTCCTCAGATGGTCATGCAGAGCCATGGAGACTCCTTATGAGCATATATATTTAATAAGATTGTTTACTGTGTCTCTTAATCCATATCTGTTACAGGTTATGTTCCCCTAAAATAAATGTTGAAGTTCTAACCATAGAACTTCACAGTGTTTCCTTCTTTGGAAATGGACTGAGTGCAGAGATAGTTAGATGAGGTCACACTGACGTAAGGCAGGCTCCAAATCCATTATGACAAGTGTCTTCATAGCAGGACACAGAGAAAGACACAAAGACATCATTTGACAGTAAAAGCAGAAATTGGCGTGACACACAAGGAATGGCAAGGATTATTTGCTACCACTGGAAGTTAGGCAGAAGCAAGCAAGAATTCGCTCAGTCTCAGAGAGAGTATAGCCCTGCTGACACCTCAATTCCTGGCTTCCAACTTCTAGAAATGTGAGAGAATAAATTTCTGTTATTTTAAGTGACTCCCCTTGTAGTAATTTGTTAGAGAATCCCTAAGAAATTAATGCAACATTATATCAGAAAAAAAAAGGAAACCAGTAAAGTAATTTATTAAAATTGGATAGGGGTTGGAGTTGTAGCTCAGTTTGCCTAGCACATGTGAGGCATAAAATAAATAAATAAAATAAAGGTACTGTGTTCATCCACAACTAAAAAAACATTTAAAAATTTGGCAGAATGACTTCTTCTACAAGGAAGAGTAACTGTTATTACTTTATAATCAGAGTACATTGGAAATGAAACCCGAAGTTATCATTGCTCTCTATATTGTAGGTGTTTACTGAAGAAACAGAGGAAGAACTGAAGATGGAAAGAAGGAAGAAAGAAAAACTAGGAAAAGGAAAAGTAGAAAGAGAAATAAACTGTTTTAAGTCTCCTATGAAAATAAAGATAGAACTCATCAAAACTGGAGAGTAAATTTTAGTTGTTGGAAAGTATTGACATACCATCCCCCAAAAAGACCAACTCGATAAAATATTACTATCTCCAAACCTATCCAAAGGTTATAATTATTATTAGAAAAGAAATATGGTGTTGGCATTTATATTTAATTTCTAAAAATTTTTGCTAAAATTAAATGCATTCTTTGGGAGAATTAACTTCAAAATAAAAATAAATATTATTATGAATTATGTGTATGTCAAAATATTTATACATTGGATTGTGATAGGGATACTTAGTTTGTGTTACCTTCTGTCACTACCAACTGGTTTGATGATTGTTCACAACCTTGAAAATCAAGTTTATTGATATTTATTATTTAATATGTGTATAAATTTCTTCAGCCTTGAAACTGTTGGTTTTTAAAATGAAACAGTATATCAATTTCTGCCTTTGTTTGAAGTTAAAATACATTTACCTGATTTTCTAAACTGCTATGAATGGAAAGTAACACACATACACACACACACACACACACACACACACACAGAGAGATATATTTCACTGTTTCTAATGTCTTCCATATGTTTAATTACCTATTCTAATAAATTAAGAATATTGAATATTCTTTAAATATTGAACTTGATTTCCATTACCAAATATACTCACTTTTTAATTTATTCTGACTTATCTTTAATTACTTTTGACTTCCTGAGTTAACTTAATTTGCTCATTTGTATGAGAGGCTGGTGGGTCCAAAAGGTAGAGTCAAGGCACCAGTTAGATGCTCAGTATGGAGGAGCCCCATACATTTCTCACTGAGTTCCTTTCACCAAATGAAGTGTGCAGGTAAGTTACATTTGTTTTTTCAACATAAACATAGGCAGCAACAGAGGTTGAGACTCTCAATGAAGAGATGCCAGTTCAGAAAAAAAAAAATTTATTAACTCAGAACATGAACAGTCTCAGTCTCAAGATTAGCTCCCAAATTCTCAAGTATATACATACTGACCACAAATCAATGTTCTCATTTGGATAACGCTGAGTTTCTCTCATTCACGTAATCCATCTTTCTCTGTTCATACTCCATTCCATAGGATTTCTAGTATTTCAGAATAACAACAGTAATAACCAAAGATATTATCTGGTATTTTACAGACATTATAAAAATCTTCATGGAAACCGTCTAAAGAAGTCAAATTAAATTTTGTTGATAAATGAAGAATTTGGTGTTCTGTAGGTACTTGAAGTTGGTAAAAAAAAAAAAAGAATTAGTTGGCTACTTTGCAATTAATTGATGATCCAGACAATCTAAATCCAGTTCAAGAGAGTTCAAAGTGAACACTGAGTACTGTGTAAAGATGGGCCAGGCATGGGGGAAAGATAAATGAAGCCACCAGCACATCTTTTCCATGTGCAGATTATAGTAGAATCATTAGTTGCCTAAAGAGATCTAATAATGCTACACCATTTCAGTAGGATGCAATTTAATAATGATTATAACCCTAAATATTAGCATGTTAAAAAATGTTACTCTTTTAAGCAACTAATTATGAAATACTTACTGTATGCCTTATTTATACTGTTCTCAGTGACTAGAATATTCACTCTTTTAATCCTCATAAACTGACAAATAAATAACTATGATCCTTCTTATGTTGGAGAGAAAACATAGTCACCAAGAGGGTATAAGATGCCTCAAAATCACACCTCTGGAATATAACATCAGAGGTCTGCTGCCAGGCAGCCTGACTCCAGAGACTAACCTAACACACTGCATTGTCCTTTATGGGCTGAGACCCCACCTATGTAAACTCTTATCCTTTTGAGGTAATATACACAATTATCCAGCTTTAACCATACAAGAGGAGTATCAAAAATCACTGCCACTCTCATCCACTTTTCACCATCCCAGGCCTTCTTCATCCTTGTTTAATGAGCATTTACCTAGGGGTACGGTCATGGACACATTGCTTTCCACATGTGTGTGCAAATTAAGTTTCCTTAACGGCATAAAAGAGCAATGGGGTATGTAGAGAGGACAGGGTTAAATAGGCTGTTAACCAACCTGGCTATTTTAAAAAGCAGACAGCCCCTCCAGATAAACATGTATACTCCCTGAGTAATAGAACTTATTAGTGAATTTATGATTGATTATAAATATATTTTTTAAAAAGTGAAAAAAATGTGTATTAGATATAGAGAAGTTTAAGAATAGATTTGTCTTTCAAGGAAATTCTTCATTCCTTTATATTCAGCATAAATGCTTTTCTATTACATACACATTTCTACTTTCTTTAGTTACACTATTTCCCTCCAGAAATGGAACTAATATCTACTAAATGCCCACGATGTAGAAGTTATTTCACATATGGCTTCTAACAATGCCTCATAAATATTATCCTCATTTTATATATTAAAAAATTGAGACATTGGAATGTTAAGTTTCTTTCCCGAAGTCACAGAGATGTTTGTTTAACAGGGGAAAGGGGAATCTAACCCAGGTGTCTCTCCCCAGTGTATTTGGCTGACTTTAAAAAGAGAACAACACAAAAAAGTACGGTAATTGAAATAGTCTTCTAGAAGTATACATTCAGTGATGAAATTATGAAGCCTATATTGCTTTTTAAGACAACTTTCCTATTAGTCATGTGTACAATACATTACTCTACTATATTTATTAATAGTTTTTAATTCCCTAAGCAGTGTTTAGTACTTAACATTCAGTACTTTTTCGTTTTTCTACCAGGTCACAATTGGCATTTTCCTTTTGTAAGTGAGTTAAATCTGAGATTTTCTCCTTTTATCTCTGCAATCTGTGCTCAGGAAGAAAACAAATAAATCTAGCAATATTCATAGTACAGTGTGAGAAGCTCTGTGAGTAGTCATTTCTCTGTGCCATTGCTAGGCACCCCTGGACTCCTCTGAGAATGTTCTGAAACACACAGGGATGATCCTCCCCCAACTCTATTATTACTATATCACCTTTTTTCATTAGCAATGGTCTTAGAGATTCAGAGTGGGGTCCTCTGGCCCCCTGGGTCAATCATGTGTTTTGAAATTTTAACATGAGAAACATAAGAGACTAAGAATTGTTAGATTCCAGATCATGTTTGATTGACTTTTTTGGCTGTTTAACTCATGCACCCCTGCTGCAGGGTTCCCCAGAGCAGTGCTGGCACCTGTTTTCCCAGTTGTTTGGTTTTAAAGGTCATTCTTGGCTTCCATGAGATTTGTACATTTTTTCCCTAATTCCTTTCATTTTGGCTCTTTTGAACTAGAGTTTTCTTTTACTTCTCATTAAAAACATATTTACTCATATGTAATCACAATTTTACAAAATGAGAGAGAAATTTCCTCAAATTAGAAGCATCCATAATGGAAAGAAAGCTCCCACTAGTAAATTTCGTTTTCACTTTTCAACATTGCTTGGTATTTCTTGATAATGCCTTCATTGCTTGCTACATTTAGGTTTTCTATTGCTACTATAACAAATCACCAGAAACTTGGAGGCTTATAACAGTATAATTTTAATTTTTTATGTTTTGGAGTATATAGATTCCTAAGGCTTCAGGGGAGAAATTAATTTTCTTCTGCCTGTTTTCCTTAGAGAATGGGCACTATCTCCATCAACCATTGGTTTCTTCTTTGTATTTATTTATTTTCTAATTTTGATTCTCATGCCTACCTTCTATAAAGAGTTTTGCAATTACATTGTGTTCAACAGCTCCTTTAGGATCATCTCCTCATCTGACCATTATTAACTACTGAAGATTATTAACTTTACATATGCAGTGTCCCCTTGACTAGAAAAGAGAACATGTACACTGGTTCTGGAACACAGGGTGTGGATATCATTTGGGGTCATATTGATTATTTGAGGGTTATTATTCAATTTACCATACTCTAAATGAGATATTATTGCACTAATGCCCCTTGGGCAGTAATATTTTGCACTGTTTACTCATCAATCCTTATTAAATAAGTAAATCTTCCTGAGATTCCATCAAAAAAAGGATTGTGCCTTCTGTGTTCACCATGAGTTCTAAGAGGAAAGGATCCTACAATAACATAAGCTTCATAATTTGACTGTCACTCCATAGTTAACAAGATACCATCTCTTTCTGCCTATTTTATAGACAAGTATGGAAAATCAAGTAGGGTGAGAAACCCTGGCAATTTGAATACTTGACTTACTCAGCCAAGATGATTTAAAAGTTGATCTTTACTTTGTATCACTTTTCATAATATAAAAATAACAACTAATATTGTGGGGGAAAATGTTGGATTTGGAGAAACTGAAATAAATGAAGTGATATCCTCGAGTTATAAGTTTGTTTAGGAGTTTTCACAAGTTGTTAATTGGGTAAATTCTTGTGAATACAATTCTTATCTCATTTCAATAATGTTTTTTTTGTCCCCCAAAAAGCAGATCCATCCAAGACAAATCCAACATCACTCATATATAACACTTGTATAATGATGAAGCAGCAACATTAACCCTGTGAGGTGATGCCATGGAGGAAATAGTATGTAGTCAGATCTTCATAAACACAGCTTGTAGTTAATTTTTTTTATAATAGAAAATGTATTTTGTATCTTTGTTCCAATAGAAATGAGTATCAATGTCATTTGAAGTTTGGTGAACCCAAGTAATTAAGGCCCATATGCTCCAATTGACCCCTCCATCTGCACACTGTCAAACACCCCAGATTGTCAACATTTGTTTACAGAAACCCTGATCAGAGAGGTGCATAACCCCTGGGTTTTAATACCTACAATTGTCAATCATTACAAACAGAGATGCAACACCAGTGACCCTTGTGAAGCAGAATTAGCTCTGACAGATTTGATAATGGTGAAATATCCCAGGGTCTGTGGTTATCACCACCTTGAACATTTACTTTTTTAACTACCACCCCACAAATGCTGTTAAACGCCGATGTAGCAGCAGCACCTCTCTCTGGTTTATTTTCTTCACTAGAATGAAAAGGGACTTTGAGGCCACGCTCTGATTCAGAAGCAATACTCACTTTCAACCATTTAAATACTACCTGCACTGATCAAATAATATAGCTCCTTCAAAGGGCACATCAGAATGAGATGGTAGAAAAGAATCTAAGATTTCTAATAAGATAAAAATGACTCAAATCCTTTTTTCCATCCTTTTTTTTTTTTTTTTTTGGCCTTGTGTTCTGTACAGGTCACTTAAATTGCTGAGTTTCAGGTGCCGTATAAAATCTTTAAGAATAATGCTTATGCATTTTCAATTCATTTGGACCGACACAAGGAATGCATTGCTGCATCAGATGGTAAAACTAGTTTATTTTGTAAGAAACTGCCAAACTGTCTTCCAAAGTGGCTATATCATTTTGCTTTTCTGCTAGCAATAAACAAGATTTCCTATTCCTGTACATTATCATCAGCACTTGGTCATTGTCAGTGGTCTGTATTTTGTCACTAAAATAGGTATGTTGTGACATTGTATTGTTTTAAATTGCAATCCCCCAATAAAATATGATGTTGAAGTTTAAAAAAAATGTTGAGTTGCTAATATTTGTTGAACACTTTCTCCAAACATATATGGTTTCATCAGCATTAATTAATCTTAAAATTATTTTGAGGTAGATACTAGTGTTATCAACATTTATCAGTGAGGAAACTGAGGCTTAAACAAGTTAACTACATTACTTACAGTCTTGTAATAGATAAAGACACTTCAATGAATATAGATTCAACTGAGTTTCAACATAGTAACTTTAAAATGAATTTCAAAATAAAAAATGGATCTAAAGATGTGAAGTATTTCTTTCACAAGCAATACATTAAAACAAATAAAGATTTGAAGTGGTGCACATTGCAGAGAACATGGCATAGATATGGATATTAGGTGATCTGTGTTTCAAACCTTGTGATGAGGACTATACATATACATAATGGTATGTACATATATTACACAGATTAAATTATGTGTGTGTGTGTGTGTGTGTGTGTGTGTATGTACTATTGTGGGATTTTCCATGTGAATTAATAAGTCAATGAATGTGAACACTAAGGTGCAGGTTGTATGGTACATTATAAATGTCAGATATTAGAAAACCAAGTAGACATTATTCCAAATTTTGCCTTTTTTTTAAATTACATAATTAATTCTGTTTTGTCATCCCTATATGAGGATCTTAATAAGGTTTGCTGATATATCCAATTAGGCAACATTACAAGGTATTAGTAGCCCAGTGCTTGGGATAGATTCTGAGTTTTTAAACTTCTGTTCCTTCCTTTTCAAAACAGCATTCATGTATTACAATGCAATGAACCTTTTGTCTTAGTGGGTGATGAGGAGTCTCTAGATGTAAACAGGGATGAGAACATATGTTTCCTCCTGAATGTGACAAATATGTGTTGAGCACTTGCCTTGTGCACTTTTGGTACTCTGAAATGACATTTAATGATAAGCAAGATAGACAAGGTTCATGGAATTTACATCCATGATGAAGATAAAGAGGGATGGAAATATAAATGTGTGTGGAGTGCTAAAAATTCAAAGAGAGAGTAGGATGCAGTAGCACTTTAAGAAAGGGTTTTTGGAGGGAGGGTAGCTGTTTATAACCTCTCTTGATAAACTGTTTTTTTTTTCCTATCCCTTCCATCTTAAATAAATATACATTCACTTGAAAGGTTTTTGTCAGAGTAATAAATTATGAAATCACATAATTTATGAAATCACATATGAAATCACATAATCACACAGAAGCATGCTTGTGTGCACACACACTCCAGCTTGTTTAAAGTTCCTGCATGAGTGTCCCTCTTATTTGACTGCATAGTTGGAAGTGTTTTATTATTTAGTTAATAGTTATTACTAAACTATTTTATAGAGCTCTCACAGCTCACACATACAGCAGTAAAGAGTGAGTGACTGTCTCAACTGGTACACTAGCAGTGAAAGGAACAGGTGTATTAGACTTTTAAATGTTTGCCTACGTGATAGGTAAATGTGGTATCTTTGAGTTATTTTGATTTTACTTCTTTGACTATCACTATATTTGAGCTTCTCTTCATGTTAGCTAACAACCTGGATTACTCTTCTATGAAATGCCTTTAAGTTAATAACTTTGTCTCCACTTTTTAAGTTGTTTGTCTCTTTTTTATTAATCTTTAAATGCTTCTTATATTTTTTAGTTCTGTATTTTCCCTAATATTATTATTTCATGGAGTTGATGGAAACTTTTTCAAATTTATTTCTTAAGTTAAAAATATTGGTTTGGGGATGAACCCAAACTAATTTCACATTTAAACAACTAGATTTTTCTATAATATTATAATTATTATTTTTAAACTCACAGTATTATGCTTTATACCTTTGTAGTATTAGAGTTATTATTTTTTGCATTTAAGCATGTAATTCATCTGGAATTTAGATTGTGTGTAACACATGACAGGGCCTTAATCTTGCCTTCCTCCAGATGGTCATCCATTTGGGTCAGCATCTTTTATTGAATAATGAACTCTATTGCTACTGACTGGAAACATCATTATGCATTAACTCTTCATGTATGCATGGATCCATTTCTAGATTATGTCTAATGTATCATGTGAGGAGGCTGAATGATCCTGTTTGTCAGTACCACAGTAAGAAGCAAGACAGTGGAATTAAATGAACTTGGAGCACAGCATCTTGTAACAGAAATTAGAAAGAAGAAACATAATTCAGTTTTTTTTTTTAAAAAAATCATGTTCTCTGTGTTACAGGGTATAGTAGGGGCAGGGGATAGTACATAAAAGGAGACCCATTTAAAATGGCCCATTCAGGTGTCTAAGCTAAGATAATCACAATGACAAAGGAGACTCTATAGGAATAATTCAAAATATCTGGAGTCTTTCCCTAGCCATTTTTAAAATCTAGGTTACTGTAGAAAACCCAAATGTTGGTGCTGTCCCTCAGTAAGCTGAACAACAAAGAAGAGCATATAATAAATTTTAGTTTTCTAAGATGCTTAGAGAATAGTTTTCAATAAATCAGAAATGCTAGTTTACCTGATAGTTAATCAAAAAACTTCTGTGTTTGAGCATTGCTTGTTGATGACATTTCTAATTTGTATTCATCACCTTTCCTGAGATAGTTAAGTTCAGTTTATTGAAGGTAATTGAATCTTTCATGATTCAGAATCCGGCAATGCCTCGGGGACATCATTCTAAACATCAATCCTCATTTTATGGGCATAGATCAGACTGAAACTCTAGTGAATATAAGTAAAACTCTGGAAATTGCATTTTACCAAAGCCCTGATATCAACCTAGTTTATTATTTCTTTTTTAGGTCATTTGAATTTTTTTCCCTAAAAAAGCTGAAGGTGTAACAATTTTGTTAACTAAAAGTTCAGGTTATTGGATGCTTATTTTTTTAAAAAAACAACTACAATATTTACAGTGCGTTCATGGATATAATATTTTCCTTCAAATAAATTTCTCTTGATATTTTTTTTTAAATTGACTCCAATATAACAGAAGTTATAGTGTGAATACTTTACCGAGGGCAAAGGAGAGGAAAAGAAGGGAACAGAGTTTGTTTTTAGGTATTAAATAAGTGACATCGGGATAGATTTTAACCAGAATAACAAGAAAAACCTGAGACCTATCTTGTACCAGTAAGCCGCTTCTACCTTGCAGTTCACAAAGGAGCTAGATATATGACTGTTAGGCTGAAGATTCCAACCCAAGTGTAGATACTTAATGAGCTATGGGAGAAGAGATGGAATTTTTGTTTGTTTTTGGCAGGGTGGGGGGCAGGGAGCTTAAAACAAAAAGTGGCCTTGACAGCAATTCTGGAGAATGAAGCAAGAGGATCACGAGTTCAAGATCAGCCTCAGAAACTCAGCCTGATCCTGTCTGAAAATAAAATATAAAAGGTCCAGGAGTGTAGATCAGTGGTGAAGCATCTCTGGGTTCAATCCCTAGTACTAAAAACTAGTTGCCTTAGTTGTAGTGCAGCCTGTATTTCCTACCTCTTCTGCCAGTGGCTCAGTACTCCCAGTGCTTGTCTAACCCTCAAACTTAAAAATTGCGGGGGGGATGGGGGGGGCAACGTGCCTGACAGAGTCTTTCACGGTAATTTATGTGATCACTACATAAACAACTGCACCAGCTATGCCATATTTATCTAGAGACGCCTCAGAGAAAAAGGGAGGGATAGACAAAAAGACATTCATTCATAGAGAAACACACCCAGAGCGAGATGAAAGGGAGAGTTTCTCAGAAATGAAAGGAAAAAAATATAAGCCTCTTCATCACTCTGCATTTATTAAAAAGATCCTGATACAAAAAGCCACCTATTTCCCACTACAGAATACCCATCCACCTGGATTCCCCACAACAAAAGGTAGTCTAATTAGTGTCCTTTGTTTGATCCAATTAGCACTTTTCTTTTAGTGGTGGTGGAGTGTGGTGGTGATGGACATTGTGATAATTGGGGCAGAGAAAGAACTAGAAACTTTAAACTCTTTTACCTTTAAAACCAGCAGTATACATCTTACTAAAGCATAATCCTTCTCTATCTCAGAAAGCAATAAATGCACAGCTGAATGGACATTCAGGGAGCCTTGGGTGTCAATGAGACAATACTTCATTAATGTGGTGAACCACAGCAGTACTGGATATCAGTGGAGGTCCATATCCCACAGAAAGACTAACCATAGGTCTTATATATCTATCATGTACAACATGTTCTTTTGAAATATGTATACAGTTGTAGAATTAACTAAATCGAGCTAGTTAACATATGTATTACCTCAAATACTTATCTGTATATAGATATGTGTGCACAGGATGAGAACACTAAAAATATGGGTGGGGGGAACAGAATAAAGGGCATAAAGGATTTTATTCTACATTATTTTTTTTAACTTTAAGTCTACAATTATCTCAACATTCAGACAGGATTTTTGAGCATTAATTACATTCAAACAGTAGATGGTCTCACTACCATTTTACAATGAGCACTGAATTAGAATCTATTATTTGAAAAATTCTCCCTATGAATGCAATAAAAAGAGAAGAGATAGCTACCATTCATTTATTTAGGTCATATTTTCAGAGATCTGCCTGGGTCCTTGGGAAGCTCATTCTGTAAAGGATGCAGAAGAATTAAGTATACCATTTTACACCTGTATATTGAACTTTGTATCTTTCAAAGATATAGATGTAATTTTTGTTTGTCAATTAAAAAGTAAAGTAAAATACAGTCCTGAAAACATCAAAAAGGAAGAATGGGGAAATATGGTTATAAAGAAGTAGAAAAAAGTAACATTCGGAAAAGAGCACAATGTGACAAGAAAGGACAATAAAAGAAGAGAATTGAAACAAAAGAGATGACAAAAAGTGGCAAAAATGAACAAAGAAAAAACCAAAAGGGGGCAAAAATGAACAAAGAAATGAAAATGGCATGAATATTACTTTTCCCTGGCAAAGCAGGGAGAGAGTGGTGGAGACTGAGCATATTCAATGTTGCTTTTCCATCCAGCAGGTAGGAGACTGCAGTTGGCCACTATCTGGACAGCTTCCTCTTCCCTGGAGAGTGGCTGCTACCTCGGAGGCCACCAGCAGGGGCTGGCATGCTTTCACTGATGTCAATAGGCTAACCACTACCTCCACATTTTCTTCAAGTCCAGGATATGTCACCTGTTGTAAGTTGCACATTAAGGAGTTAATTTTCAGAGGAGTTAATCATGGAGTAGCCTGCTTCATGATCTACTTGGACAAGACCTGGAGACAATGAAATACTATGTAATAGATTCAGCCTCCTCAATCTTCTATTTTTACAAAGTATACTTTCATTTTATTTTCTTAAAATCAGCATTTTATTTAGAATAAAAAAAATCATGTCCAAAATATACCTAGAAAATATTTTTAAAATATAAAGAAAAAATTGAAAAACACTTGAATCCCCTTCTATTTTCAAGATAATGTTTTCATTTTAAAGCTTGTGTTAATATTGAATTTCCCCTAAGAAATTGAAGCAAATGTTTACTCCAACTTTATATCTAAACAGAATTTGTAAAATTGAATGTAATTGATCTCTTTTAATGCTTATCCCTCCCCCCATTATTCATTGCTTTATATAATCACTTTTCCTTAGTTAATGAAGCAGCTGCTTCTATATCTTTAAAGGAAGTGTCTAGAGTCTCTTTAGCATATTCTCACAACTTGGCTCTTGGAATATTCCACCAAAAGTGTGTAACTGTCCCCTAAAGAGAGCTCTCTGCTCTGCTCATCTTAGCTGGGGACTTAGTTTTCCCTTGTACAAATTATACACATTTATGCAAGTGTTTTATGTGTATTTTGTGACGTGTCCAAGAAAAGTATTTGAAGGGAAACAGAAGTATTTTGTTGTTGTTGTTGTTGTTGTTGTTTTTCTTTATAGCATCTTTTAATGAAAGAAAGCTATATGCCCCAAATATGGGAAGCATCTTGAGAATTTCTGCTTTGATAGTCCCCCAAATATGAGCATATCATTTTGACAAAATAGTTATTCCTCTTGAAACTTTGGGTTGAGGATCTTTTGGATTTTTATCATTTTAAAAATCTTTTCTACTTTTACTCAAGCAATATTTCATATTGGGATTAATTATGTCATATAGAGAGCAATTTTATTCTCTCTTCCACTAAAGACAACATCATAATTCTGTTTAGGAATTTCCATAGCCTCTCTTAAAACTTATCTTCAAATCCAAATTAACAAATCCTACTTTTTCTCATGAGACACTCATCATTGTATGTAACATCCAGACCAACATTGTTTAAATTCATTCTAATTTTTATATCTTTCTTAAAATATAACACTCTCACTGAGCAAGGGTATTCTGATGTATTCTGATTATCATCCACATCTTAAAAGTTGATAAATTTCAATTTGTCTCAAATTGTTATTAGGATGGTCATGGTATTTCTTAGTGCCCATGGATGTGTTTTTTAAGAAGTCATAAAACTGGTTCTTAAAAGTCCACCTATGTTCTTCCCATGGATATGTTTAATATTTGCATTTATAAATGATTTGGATTGTTCAATCTTATCTAAGAAAGGCTACAATTATTTCTCACTGCATTACCCAGTGTATGATAGAACTAAAAAATAAACACCTATATTTGATTATAATTGATTATCAAGGAGAGGATCATGCAGTAGCTAAAAATACATCATACAATAAAACAGACTAAAATAATGACCTCTTTTTCCCTTATTTTATAAGAAACTTTTACTCTGATATTAGATGCTGTGTTTAACCTATGAGACTAAATGTTTTAATCTGAAACAGTAACAAACCCTGTGGTTTCAGTGGTCTTCACACAACATCAGATGTGTAAAGAGCTTTGAAAGATACAAAGTATCTTTATATAATATACAGGTGTAAAATTGTATACTTAATATTTTTGCATCCTTTACAGAATGAGCTTCCTACTGACCCAGGCAGATCCCTGAAAATATGACCTAAATAAATGAATGATAGTTATCTCTTCTCTTTTTATTACATTCATAGGGAGAATTTTTCAAATAATAGATTCTAATTTAGTGCCCATTGTATAATGGTAGTGGGACAAACACTGTTTGAATGTAATTTATGCTCAAAAAGCCTGTCTGAATGTTGAGATAATTATAGGCTTAAAGTTAAAAAAATAATGTGGAGTAAAATCCTATATGCCCTTCATTTGGTTCCCCCACCCATGACAACTTGCAAAACTACAGTACAATATCAAAACAGGTAAATGAATACCAATATAATCCACAGTTTATTCAGATTTCACCAGTGCCACGTTATTTTCTGTGTGTGTTTGTCTTTGTTTATAGTACTTCCATTATGTATGCAGTTGATATAATCTCTATTGCAATAAAGATGCAGGAGTATTACAAGGTACTCTTGTCCTATGATTCAGAAGTCACACCTACCTTCTCTCCATTCCTGAGAATTGTATACTACTATTTTTTTTTCATCTCTATAATTCTATTTCAAGAATGCTATATGAAAGCAATCATTTAGTAACTACTATGGGAGTCTGGTTTTTTTCAGTCAGTGTAAGGCCTTTGAGGTACATTCAAGTTGTGGCTTATATCAACAATCTGTCCCTTTTTATTATTGCATAATATTTGATGGTATGATTATGCCACTGTTTATTTAGACACTCACCCATGAAGGACATTTTCATTAATTTAGAATTTGGAAGAATTTATTAACAAAGCTGTTACGAACCTTTGCATACAGGTTTTGGGTAAACATAATATTTTATGTGTCTAGGATAAACACTCAATGGTGAATTGCTTTATCATATGGTAGTAAGCATGTTTTATTTTTTCCAGAGTGGCTGTACCATTTTACATTTCCAAAAGCATTATCACCAGATTTGGTGTTATTACTAACTTTTTTTGTCTTTCTTATAAGTCAATAGTAATTTTTCCTTACAGATTTAATTTATGTTTCCCTAAATGGCTATACGTATTGAACATCTTTTCATGTGTTTCTTTTTGATCCCATAAGTTTTCTTTGTTGAAAAATCTTTCCAAGTTTTTTGCTCATTTTCTAATTGTTTGTTTGCTATTAACTATTAAAATTCTATATATGTTTCAAATGCAATTCCCTTTATGAATATTACAGTTGAATTATTCTCCTAGACTGCAGTGTGTCTTTCCATCCATTTTAGTGTAGTAATTTATGAAGTCTACTTTGTACTTTTTTTTCCCTTAAGAAACCACATTTGTGGCCTCAAGTCAATGAATGTTTTGCTCACACATAGGTCTCAAAGAGACCTGTAGTGAGAAGTGACTTCAGAGCTCTCCTCTACCTTGTGAGGCCACAGGAAAAAAGTGATAATCTTCTAGCCAGGGAGGGATCCCTTACCAGATACTGAGCTTACTGACCACTTGATATTGGACATCTTTTCCTGAAACTATGAGAAATAAATCCTATTGCATAATACATTATGTTTTCTAGAGCTTAGAAATTTAAATTGACCAAAGACTGCAGTTTTGGTGATTATAAATCTCCTGAGTCTTTGTTTATCAGAGGATGTACTTCTCTGTTACTTCTTGAAATATAATTTCAATGGATATAGAAGTTCAGGTAGGTGGAGAGCTTTCATTTGTTTTTTTCCCCTTGAACTTTTAATATTTCACTATACTGTTCTCTAACCTGCACAACTTTTGATGAAAAGTCTACTATAATTTTTAGTCCTGATTCTCTATACTAAATATGTCTCTCACCTTCCTTCCTATCTTCTTTTAAGATTTTCTCTTTGTTTTTGATTATCTGTAGTTTGAATATGTTGAGGTGTTGCTGTCAATTTTTTTTTTCTTTTTTGGAAATTACTCTAATTTGTGTTTCCTGAGATTCCCGGATCTATACTTTGATGGTTGTAATTAATCAAGGAAAGTTTTCAGACCTTATTACTTCAATTATTTTTGTTGTTCTGTTCTGTCTTTCTTTTCTTTGTGTTATTTCAAATAAAAATAGGTTATACTGATAATGGAGAAATGATGATACCTGAGATGAGATCTCACTGGAGAATACATTATGATTTGGGCTGTTATGTCTTCATATGAGAGGAGTTCAAGCATGACACCAGACTTAGTAAAAATATAGCAAAGGTTATTAGATGAGAAAGAAAAAAGTGGGGGGAACACCTTCAAGGGAGAAGCTGTATTCTCTCAGAGCAGAGAGCAACAACTCACTTCTCTGTGTCCCAGATTTTACTGGGGTAGGAGGGAGATTATGAGAAGGTCCTAACCTAGTATCTCCTCTCTGCTCTGGTTTGACAGGTGACATTAACTAACAACCTAAGGGCAACTCTTGTGGGTCTTGGCCTAGCTCACAGGTTCTAACTGGGACTGGTTTTACAAATCTGTGATCAATTGGCTCTGGTCTTATTCATCCTACTTTCCTAGATTTTGTTGATCATGTAGGGTCTTACTTAAGATATCTTAGCAATTAGGCCCTTCTGAGCAGACTATGTTTTTTTTTTTTTTCTCCCCTGAATTATCTATCTCCCTCCTGTTAACAGTTTATAGTTGCTAAGACATCTTGTTAGAACTTACAGAACCACTAAGGCATGGCTGTTAATGAACTGATTTGCTCTGTACTAGGTATTTTCTTAAGCCCCTGACACACAGAGCATATCTAATTACTACCTAACAGTACTTCTGATATCATGTTACTATTCTTGGATATTTCTTCTTGTGTGTTTGTTTTAACTTTTTTTTTCCTTTACATTTTACTTTGGAAATTTTCTATTGGTCTGATTTCCAGCTCACTGATTCTTTCCTTGGCTAGGTCAAATCTACTAATCCTATTAGAAGCATTCTACATTTCTGTTGTACTGTTTTTAATTTATTACATATTCTCTTGATTCTTTTGTAAAATTTCTATCACTCTGGCTACAATACTCATTTATTTGGACATGCTTATATTTTCAATTCCTTTATATATTATTCATATATGAAGATTTTTTAAAACCCTGTCAGAAAATTCCAAAAGTTTATTTCTTTGGCTCATCTTGCCTCCTCAAACTAAGTTTCTTCTGACCTTTTCCATGTTTTGTAATTCTTTGTTGAAAGTTGGTCATAGCATATAAGATACTAAGAACTGAATAAATCAGCCTTTAGTGTGAGCATCTGTGATATTCTAGCTCAGAATTTGACAGTGATCAATATTGGCTTTAGCTGTATAGTCCAGAATCTTGAAATTTATCCATTGTGTTTTCATTTGTCTCCTTTGAGTTTATCTAGGTTCTCCCCCTTAGACAGCATTCTTGAAGTTTTGTTAACTATAATCTTCTGCAATTATACAGGAGTATAGCTGTGTCATGATAAGGTATGGAGGAGGGTGTTGTATAATCATATGATTATAATATTTTAATTAATTTCAGACTTTTGATGACCTCTGTTTCAGTTCTATGACCTTCACAAGCGTTCTGCCATTGGTGTAGCTTATTCTTCTCCCTCTCCTGAACTAAAGGACCAGAAGGCTAGAAGTGACCTGTTTGGGAGGATTAATCTTCCTTCAGGTGAGATCAGAATCCACTAAAATCTTTTCCTCTAGAAAACAGGTGTTCGATATAGAGAACACTGGGGCATATTTTATAATGTTTACTTTGTCCTTCACACTGCCAGTTTCAAGAGAAGATTTTCCTGGAGCTTCATTACAAAAACTTGGTAGAGTTCCTGGAGTGAGAACCTCCCAAAGTGAGATTCTCCTCTAAAACTTCAGCCCCTGGGGTTTGTTATTCTCATGCTAATTCAATTCAGATGCAGCAATTTGTCAAATCAGCAATTTGGTGTACCTATTCATTTATGACTCCAGCAGCTTTGCTCCTGCAAGGAACAAGCAGATCTGACCTGTTCACCATATTCACCATTTCTCCATATTTTCATAGGAAGATATGCCCTGCAACATCATTTCTCTGGTGGGTCCAGGAAAAGTTGCTGATTTTCACTTATGTTCAGTTTTACTTTTCCTGTGAGATGGTGACAATTTTTAATCTTCGTTCATGTTGGGCCTAAAACTGAAAATCTTATGCTGCCCAATTTTTCATAACATTTCTGTATCATTTTCATCCTTTGGTGAAGTTAGTTAAAAGGAATCACTGTTGTCCTCATTGTGAGTATAAGAAAGTAAATAGATGTACTTCTTTGCAAGCAGAAATAACCTCAGGTGTGTTCTACAAACAACCCTCCTAAAACTCACATGATTGTTGTTTGAAAAGGTGGGGGGGAAGTTTATTTAGTTAGAACTTTATTTCACTTAGATTTTTTTTTTAAAGTTTTATTTTTGACTTGTGATAAGTCTGCATAGTTTTATTTGAAATTGTTTATTATGTACCAATACCTTATTAGTTTCAGGCCTTAGGCTTCTTGGCTTGGTTGGTTGGGGCAAAATGTTAATGAAGCCAAGGTTACAGGTTTAATCCCCACATGAGTCAATTAGCTTTCCAAGTTCCACTGCCATGGATTGCCCTCCTTCAACAATCTCCAATCAGGAACTTTTAAGTTGGTATTATTGCTCATTCAGGAGATGGAATTAAAAAGCATGACTGAATTATTATAAAAGGAAAACTCAATGTGCACATGCATTAAACCTGCAGTTCCATGATTTTATAATAAGAAGATATTTGGTATTTTTTTCTTTTCAGACCTGACATTAGTTTCAGACTGTCTCTTCCAGCAAGACATGAAATACCATGAAATATCTATGAGATGTATATGTATATGTATAAAAACTTGGTAGATAAGTGCACACATTATTGAGAGATAAAGTGACATAATGCATGCAAATGAGTAATGGAAAGTTATGAAAAAAAGAAGTTCCATTCAGGACATTCACATTATCATTTATGCAAATACAGTACAGATATTTTATAGCAATCACTGTGTTTTCAACAGAATATTCTCTTTTCTATTTTTGTATTGATGAAAAAATATACAATCTCAAACTTATTTTCCATCTGGTGTTTTTCATAACAAATAGAATTATCCAAGACAAGCAAAGTATCAACATAATCTATTGCTTTATTATTAAGTACTCTATTTTTAATCTCTAATGATTAGTATTTGCTTAACCTTTCCCTCTCAGCTCTTTCCTTGCTAATTCTGTAAACGTTTTAAGTTATTATTTTCTACCAACACCACAAACCTCCTATTTTTATGTCCTTCCAAATTCATTATTCAATTCCCACTCAAATATTCTACTCCATTACACTTTGGATATCATGTCCATTATGTCCACCCATGACAATATCATGACCAGTCAGTCCTTTGATACATTGATTTTTCTTTAATAAAGAGAGACAGCAATCTATAATTACCAAATCCAGAGAATTCTTTGTGTCCTTCTTTTACTTGTCCTTTGATATCATTGCTACTTCTTGAAACCTTTTCCCCTGATAACTTTAATGGAACCATTTTTTTTTTTTCAAAAACCTTTCTATTTTAGCAAAAAATTCTCTTGATCTTCTTTGCTGGGTCCAATTTCTCTACAGGTCCCATATATATGTCTCTTATTCTCCAGGATTTTTGTTTTTGAGCTTCTTCTTCCTCTAGTCAAAGACTCTGAGTAATCACAACTGATTTCATATCTCCAATTACTATCTTTATACTAGATGCTTGATTTCCAAATTTCCTTGCTACATCCAATCCTGTCTTCCAGACCACAAACTGGACAGCTAGACTGTGAATAACTCCTCATTGTGTCTAGCATTGCTGCCACCATAACATAAACAAATCAGCTTGTCAATGTCTCCTGACAGTACCTCCTTAACATTTCTTGTATCTGGTCTCTCCTTCTAGTTGTTACTCCTATTACCTCAGTGGAAACCTTAGCCACAGTCTGATTTATAATAATAAGCTCCTAAATAGTTTTTCCCTCCAGTCTTGTGCAATCCATCTGGCTTTTACTGCCAGATTGATTTTTCTAAAATGCAAATCTAATCACGTTTGCTCCTGATTAAAACCATTTAATGGTTCCCTGTTTACCATAGGATAAATAAAAACTCCTTAGTATGATGCATGAGGCTCTCCCTGATCTGGCCCCTTCCCTTTAACTCCACTTTCTTCTTTCTTCATCTTCCTTTATTTGCCCACAACCGGTCCCTTACAGTTCACTCATTGTGGCAAGACATTGAGGGCACTTGTGTCTGTCCTTGTGTTCTCACCTCAGTTATGTTACAACATCTCCAGCCCCAACATATTCCCCCTTAACATATCTCCAAATTGCCTAATGAACAGTTAGTCATTTAAAACTTAATTTTTTAAAATGTTTATTTTTTAGTTTTAGGTGGCCACAATATATTTTATTTCTATGTGGTGCTGAGGATCAAACCCAGTACCTCATGCATGCTAGGCAAGCACTCTACCACTGAGCCACAACCCCAGCCCATAAAACTTGAATTTCACCTTTAGTCTACAATATTTTCTGACATGCACTAGATTATAGAAATGTTTTTGTCCTTATTCTCCCAAACTGCTATATTTAATTCATATTTCTATGTCCAATTTTCTTACTGGTTTTGAGCCCCTTCCTATCCACCTGAATTCCCCCAGAGTAAATCATAACTCCTGGCCAATTGGTAGGTCTGTAAAATAGTTAAAGTAAAATGTTACTACTTGGCTAAATGAAGCACTAGAAAGCAAGTATTTCCTTATAATTGTGAATTAGAAGGATACCTCTATTCTAATAACTACATAAAAATTGAGGCATAACCAAAACTGTTACTGAGAAAGATTAGATAGCTTTGTTGGACTTTAGAAACAAAAATGAAGCTGTGTGGAAAGAGAAAGAAACTCTTAAAACAACTATAAAATATTTTACCTCTTGAAAATACTATAGCTGAATTCTCTTAAATGTAGATATTATATTCATAAATCAGAGTATGTTAAAATGTAAAGAAGAATTACATTTTAATTGCAATTTATAACTAAATACTTGCCTGTCATGTTTGTTTTTTTCTTTTTTTTTAAATTCAGTATCAGTCAAATACTTGTAATTCTGATGTTGAGGTAACATAAGAGGAAGAAGGAGTAAGTAAAAAATCTTAAACATTTTTCTTGAGATAAATGTAAGTTTAGAAGTCGTGCTTCAGAAATTAGGAAAAGTAAGAATAGTCCAAGAAAATTCTTCTGTCTGCTCAAACATCTGTGGCACTCCTAAATTCTTTTTCTTTCCGGCAGGTGAAAGTGTAGGAGTCAGACTTGGTTTTAATTATGAAGAACAAAATGAATGAAATAAAATGAATAACAGGAATAAACCAAAATTTTATATGTAGTACATCGGACACTATGTATTATATGTTATATTTAGCTGATATGAACTAGATAATCATCAACTGTTGACACTGATCTCCTTTTACCCAATCTTCAAACTTCAATCTGCATGCACATCTTAGAGCTAGACAAATAGACTGACCCTAGAATGGAAAATGAACTACCATTCCACTCTCATAAATTAAATACTTTGCCATGTATTTGTCAATAGGTTGGAAGGCCTTCACAAAGCAGTCTGCTTTGTCAGCAAGTAGTAGTTTATTGCCATTCCCTTCTAATTTCCCCGTGGGCAAGTGC
This sequence comes from Ictidomys tridecemlineatus, assembly GCF_052094955.1. Taxonomy (NCBI): domain Eukaryota; kingdom Metazoa; phylum Chordata; class Mammalia; order Rodentia; family Sciuridae; genus Ictidomys; species Ictidomys tridecemlineatus. The sequence goes on along the minus strand of NC_135482.1, from coordinate 150,299,228 downwards.
AAACTTGAGATTACAACAAGACGAAACCAGCAGGTGTCAGATTGTCCATCTTCCTCTTCAGCTATCGCCTTTGTCCTCATTAACTTACTCACCTGTCTATGGGAGAAATGTTGTCTTGCCTCTCCAAGTACAGCCCATGAAGGATTTTTTAAAGAAATATTATAGGGAGATGCCTAGACAAAGTCTCTTTTATTGCATTATATTATAATTTTTTCAACATTACCCATTGGATGAAAATTGCAAAAAAAAAAAAGAAGTTGTTTGCCTTTTGGAAAGTACTGTAGCTGAAAAGGAGTATTCCAATTTAACTTGATATCTTTCACCTGAATGTGGATGAAAGTAAATGTACACAGAAAAAAAGCATGTTGACTAGTATGAAGTCAGAGACAAAAAGGGCTTTCACAGGGCACGCCTGTAGATGAGCAAGAAGCATTTGCAGAAGCATGAAAAAGTCCTAATTTGAGAATGCAATGCATAAGGAAGCACTTATCAATTCAAAGAATCAGCTCCCGTCTCCTTAATAACCACTCAAAGACCATGATGCAGGACTTCCTGTCTATTTTCTATATCTAGGAAACATAGGTGTTCCATCCTGAATTTCACTCAGTTTTCTGAATCAGATTGCTTTCTAATATTGTATTGGTCAGTCAATAAATTGGATGTATTAAAGATTAAATTGGATATGGGAGATAATAAAAAGAGCATGTATACCTTTTCTGATGAGAAGAATTCTCATAATAGGGGAAGGCAGAACCAGAAAAGATATTTAAGATGCAAAATGATCAATGGCAATGCATGAAGAATTATTGAAAATTCCATTTATGTTTGTATCTAAAACTATTTGTTCAAAATGAAACCTAATTAAACTTAAATTTTTTGAACAACTGTCCTAGAAATCTTTTGTAAGGAAGTGGCATTAAGATTTTTTAAATTTATATATGACAGCAGAATACATTACAATTCTTATTACACATATAGAGCACATTTTTTTATATCTCTGGTTGTATACAAAGTATATTCACACCAATTTGTGTCTTCATACACGTACTTTGGATAATAATGATCATCACATTTCACCATCATTTTTAACCTCATGCCCCCTCCCTTCCCCTCCAGCCCCTCAAATGGCATTAAGATGTTTTAAATAACAACTTACTTCAATATTTTATTTTACAAATAAAATTTAAATGGATGCATATAAGTTTGTATGAGTATATGTATAAATATAATGTTCTACAGAGTATTATAGCTGGCTAAAAAGAAAGTTGGAGTCAGGACACTCTGAACTTCAACCTGAGCTACGTCATGTTCAAACTGATTTGGGCAAGTAATTGGCATCTGCTTAAGTTTTATTCTTGCTTGTTTTCTTTTCATTGTAACGATAGTATCTTAATTCAGATAACATACATAGAGGCACTAGGCATAATACCTGGTACAGAGAAAAGAGTTAACTCACTAATCAGGAGATAATGTCTAGTCACCTTCATCTTAAAATATTGAAGGAGTTCCCTTCAAGTCAACGATTTACTAATGATTTACGTGTAACAAAAGTACAGATGCAGATTCATGGAATGACAGAAAAAAAAACTGCACAATTAAGACTTATGTTATTGATTTGCTAAGCCAACTTAGAGTGTGTGAAATCACAAAATTCTGTTGTTTCAATCTCGATAATCCAAAATTCAAAATCTTCTATCTTGTATATTGGCTGTTCTGACAGAAACTAATTTAATTGGATTGCTTTATCTGTTCATAAATATTCTGAAATTATACATATGCAAACACTGGGATTATTACCTACTATTAGCCTCAGATAGCATTAATACAAACACACATGCATATAGCACAGGGACACAGATGCACATGCCAAGTGGATCAAATAAATAAAATGTTTCTTTTGTCCCTGTCTCCTCCTAAGTCATTTAGATTCAACTAAAATTATATTTTGAAATAAATAAATAAAGTTAGGTATAAATTTTACTCCTGACCCTGGACTCAACATTAAGTTTCAAGAAGCTGGAGCAATGGTTGTGCCTATAATCCCAGTGGCTCAGGAGGCTAAAGCAGGAGGATCATAAATTCAAGGCCAGTCTCAGCAATTTAGAGAGGCCCTAAGAAACTTAGCAAGAACCTGTCTCTAAATAAAATACAACAACAACAACAACAACAAAAAATGGCAGGCAATGTGGGTCAGTGGTTAAGCACCTCTGAGTTCAATCCCCAGGACACACACAGACACACAGTTTCACAGTGATTATCATGAAAACAAAAATGCAACTCTAAATTCTGGAACTACGTAACTCACTGTGTATATAGTCATTCCCAGCTCTGATATACCTACATTAATATACACAAACAAAAATCATTATATGGTACCTGGCTTATCTTAAGTTCGTTTATTAGATCTACACTGGTTGAATTCCTGGCAACCCTTCTACTAACAATGTGTTACAATAAGATTTGCTCTAGAACCAGATGCATAATTTCACACTAACCCATTTCTTCATTCTTTTGTGTCACTCCTCTGATTTTAGATCAGCCTTATGTCAGAGACAAACTTTTCTTAGCCATCGTTCTTATCCTTTCAGATCAACATATGGGCTATGTCTACATGCTTTTGACTATCACCTAAACAGCTTCCTCTAGTGCTAAATGAAGAAACTCTGGATCCTACAGTGAAATCAATTCAGTTGCAAAATGGGGAAAGGAGGAATGTTTAATTACTTATCAGGGCTTATGCACAAGGCTACAATGGCTCAACTCCTTAAAACACAAACTCGCTCTCAAGTTATATTGGCATGGTCATCCACCCCAAAGAGTTGTCATATTGTTTTTTAATGGAGACTTCTGAATTGATAATTCAAAGGTAAGTAACCATAGCCTTATTTATTTGTTAAAATTCCAAACAATTGTTACTAACAATTGCTTCCTCAATGATGTGTAATTAATATCTAATGAGACACCACGTTTATGCATAATTTTTGTAAACAGATGTGGCATTGGTACGTTTGTGATACATTGGGACATTTCCTTTCTATGAATGAGAAACAACATCTGCACTAACTCATGCCATACCTGCAGTGTCGGTCATATTAAAATGAAATGAGTTTTTATCACTTCCCAACTGAACTTGTTACTCCATTAAGGTAGATCAAATTGCTTATCTTGACAGAGATTGATTACCAATTAACTGTAGAATAAGCCAACAAAAATGAAGGGTTGGGAAAATGCCGTGAAGTTTACTGAGACATCTTTGTTAAATACAGAGGTCTGTGGCATAACTAGTCCCAAGAAAATTGTTTTTCAAAAATGTTATAGATATCACATGAGGTGGTAATGATATTCTGACAAAACAGGAAATCATAGCAGCTCTGTAGTGAGACTAAAGGTGACCTTGTAGCCTATGTAAACCATTTGATAAAACTCAGGGTTTCTGATATTCTTAAGTCTTGCCACGATTTGACATTGAGATACAACCAGTCAAATGAAACTATATGAACAGCTATCCTTCAAACATTAAATTCCACCCTTTTTCCTGACTCCAGGGTGTGGAATAACTGCCTACCCACTGCTAAATGTTAGTTTCTTTGTCAGGTTGAAAGCCAGTTACCATCTGACTTTCATAGCTCTCCAAACTCATCTTGATAGTCCTCAGATACCAAATATTTCTTTATTCAGGTCTAATAAAGTTAGCAAAGAGCATTAGGATTAAATGTTTCTAAGACTTAATTTGTTTTAAGTTTTCCCACATGTGGCTTAGTAGACAGCTTCTGAAATGGCAGCTCCAGGGCTGATTCTCCAAATCCCAGGAGGAAGTTAGTGCAGCATCTGCGGTCTAAATTATGTTGGCTCCACCAGCTTCATGCCCTTTACAAAATGATTGTCTGATGTGTGGCTACTTGTTTTTGTCAAACAAGTACTTCTGCTTTCTGGAACCTTTCAAAATGGCAGTGGGTCTCCTGGACCAAAAACAACTTAATAAATTGAAATCCTACATTTGTTCCAGACTCTGCAAAAGCCCATGATTTTGTTTTGAAGCATTGAAATATGACAGCAAAAGCACAAAGTATCTATAGCCAAGACCATTCTGAAAAGCTGGATGTATATGTAAATGTTGGAAAATACTCACCTAAGAAGAGGTGGCGATAAGGCTTCAGAAGGGACTTTCCTCCTTCAGCTTGCCTGATGGATGCAAATCAAATTCCTTGACCTTAGAAGAGTGATCATAAAATGTAATCAAAGTTTCCAGATCGAAAGGTGCTCTAAATGGTTCAGTAGGCAGCTGCATCAATGCTATAAAGCATCATGACTGCTAACATAGGTCATGCTTCAGGAAAACAAGATGAAAACCTTTTGCTTTTAAAGAAATTTGGTTAAGTCCCAGGAAAAGAATGACAGCTATATTTATATGGCCTCCAACCCCAAGAAACTTGAAGCAATTTGCAGATTTTTAAATGTAATTAACCTCTAGAGTATTTCTGTACATATGTTTAAAAGAGGGTTGCAAGTACTATCATAGCACTTTTCAAAATGAGAAGTCTGAAGTGCAGGAATATCTAGTGACTCATCTCAAGGTTACAAATCAAATAGTGGGATAGCCTTTAACATATTGTCTGATTTCTCTCTTACAAGAAACTCAGAATATTTTAAGCACTAGGCAAAAAGGGCCCCTAAATTTACTCTTAAACAAAAAAGAATAATCCACAATGTGGAAGTCAATGAGTAGCATACTTGAAGAGTGCATAAACTCCAAATTACCAATGGGCTTAAAAGATTCAAAGAATGAAGTGTCTCCATACTCATTTGAATCTGATGCCTGTAATTTGAAGTTTGTGACTGACTAACTGAATCCAGGTTAATCTCTCTCTCTCTCTCTCTCTCTCTCTCTCTCTCTCTCTCTCTCTCTCTCTCTCTCTGTGTGTGTGTGTGTGTGTGAGAGAGAGAGAGAGAGAGAGAGAGAGAGAACACATAGAGGCAGAGACACAGAAAGTGTATATGTGTATGTGTACTTGATCTTTGAAAAGAGGTTTTAATAAATACAATTACTGGGAACAATTTGCAAAAAGTTTTATGCCACAAAGAAGCTAAATTGCAGGCTAGATTTTAAAATATTTTTTTCAGACCTTAATGAAAGACAGTGTGTAACTCCTAGGGGAGATGTTATAATTCTTCAAGTTTATTTAATGAGGTTCAGAAGGAATCCCATCACAGCGAAGAGTATTCAAATATAGCAGAGGTTCATATTGGTTCTTTCTCAAGAAGGCAAAAGCAAAAGAACTCCTCTAGTTCAGCTCTCAGTTAACAATGAATTCAAGCCAAACAACCAATAATTTTTTTTTATTAGCATCATATCAAGTCAGGATAGGTATGTTAACTTAAAGATATAAAGAAAATTAAATATGAAAAGTACCTTCAAAGACAAGAAGCAGAAAAACAAACTATTATAATATAATTTTATATAGTATAAAGAGAAAAGAAATAGATAATCGTACTATAGATTAATTGTGCTTCCTCCAAAAAATATTGTATGATGAGCCCCTTGTCCCCAGTGTAACTTCATTTAGAGACAGGACTTTAAGGAGGTAATTATGATTAAATAAAGTCACAAGGTTGAGTCCCAATGCAATAGGAATGTGTCCATATTGGAAGAGGAAAAGGCACCAGAGATGTGCATGCATTTTAGTCAGTTTTTTTCTTGGTGCTGGAACCAAAAGTCCTGGAAAGAACAATTTTAGAGGAAAAAGAGTTTCTTTGGCACTTACAGTTTCAGAGGTCTCATTTCACAGACAGTGGGTTCCATTCCTCAGGTCTTGAGGTGAGGCAGAACATTATGGTGGAAGTGTGTGGTAGAGGAAATCAGCAGAGAACATGACACCCAGGAAGTAGATAGATAAAGGGAGCTCTGCTCAACAAAGAAAAAATATACACCCCAAAGACATGTCCCCCAGTGACCCATCTCCCAGCCACACCCTACCTGCTTGAGTTTTCACTCAGTTAATTCCTATCGGGATGAATAGACTGATTGTGTTAAGGATCTCATAACCCAATCATCACATGTCTAAACCTAGCATTGCACACACAGAAGTTTTTTGGGGGACACTACATATCTACACCATAATGGCAAACATGGATAAAATGTCCATTAGAGGACACCAACTAGAATCAACTGGCCAGATGCAAGTCAACAAAAAAGACCACATTAGAAACCAACCCTAACAGCACCTTGATCTTGAACTTCCAACCTCCCAAACTGAGGAAAACATAACTTTATGATGTGAAAGCCTCCCAGTCTTTGGTATTCTAATATGGTAACCCAAGGAAACTAAGATAGTAGGTGGATGGATAGAGTGATAGATAGATAGGTAGATATACAGATAAACAGAAAGACAGATATGAAGACATAGAGTAAATAAAACCCTATCTACTGACATAGAGGAAAGCTCTACATAGAAGAAAATAATTGAATTATATCTTAAAATATAAATTATGAAGTTTTTCTAGCATAATCCTTTTCACCATTTTGCATTTAGGTTTCCTTGAGAATAAGTAATTACCACAATTTTTAACAAATGCCCTTGTCCTTTCTTGTTAATGTTACTCTTGATTTCACCTCTGATTTTTCTTCTAAAGCAGCTATCTGAGAGGAACTTAGAGTGAAAGCAGTATCCATCTGTGGATGTGCATGAGAGTTACAGCTTATTATAAAGATGATATGGCAATGCATCATGCTGATTATAGGTTTACATCACAAACCTGGGCCACACTAGAGTGCTAATGTTCTTCAATCGAAAACTGTTCATTTGGGTCCAAACTTTCCTATTCATTTAAGTATTGAGATTTTTTAAAATACTTCTGGTGAAGTGGCCCAGTTCTGAAAAATAGTTATTTCAGTCATTTTGTCACAAATTGTACTAATACTAGTAATAATAACAATATATTTATATGTTGCACTTCCAGGTATGTGACTGTGACTGTGTTCATTACCTAAACCAATGTAATAATGCAAATGTCTATAATTAGACTTCTCACTAAAAATATTTAAGGTTTGCAGATGTGATTTGTCAAAGTTACTCATTTATGATGTTTGGTAATCAGGACATAAAATAACAACTTCTGAATTTAAAACCAGTTTTCTTTTTACAAGTATTTACTATTTAGGGAGGAGCTAATGATCAACATCCATTCACACTATTTCTCTTAAAAGCCATCTGTCTCTGTTCACCAACACCGAGCTCTAGGTTTTTGTCTCTTTGGGTGGAAGCCAGCCGAGGCTTGGGTCATTCATTACATTCCTTTTCTCCGCTGAAGAGACTGTATTAAAAATGGCCACTTGACAGGTACAGTAGTGCATGCCTATAATCCAGAAGTTCAGGAGGCTGAGGCAGGACAATCACAAGTTCCAAGTCAGCAAGACCTTAAATAACTTAGTGAGGTCCTGTCTCAAAATGAAAAATCAAAAATGGTTGGGTACGTGGCTCTGTGGTACAGTGTCCCTGCATTCAAATCCCCAGTACAAAAAAAAAAAAAAAAAAAGCCACATGAATCAAAGATAGACAAGTAGAGTAGGGGAAAGGGACTAGAGGTTGACAGGAGGAAAGAGAAAGGGAAAGTACTTGGGACTAATACTGGCCAAATTACATTATTTTGTGTGCACATATGAATATGTAACAACAAATCCCACATTATGTACAACTGTAATGCACTAATAAAAAATATGGGAAAAATGACCACAGGAGGTCTATATTTGTTACTTCTACAGTTGTAATAGAATGTCTTGAAGAGGTATTTGTTCTTTTCACTGAAACTTGAACTGATAAAATTAAATGGAAATTGCAGTATCCATCTCATCACTATGCATAGCGTGAAAAAGAAATCAAAGAAGGAGGAAAGCCAAGTATAGCAAAGGGACAGAAAAATTGAGTCCTGAAGACATCACTCGACCAATTAACACATTGGTATCTGGTGTCACTGTGTCACCTGTGCTAGTTTTATTCATGTGGTTTGATCAATATCCCCTTTCTTGGTTAAAACAGTTTATGTGACTCACAACCTTAGATTCCTAATGAAACAAGTTTTCCTCTAAAGCAGCTATCTAGGAGGAACATCTAGAGTGAAGGCTGTATCAATCTGTGGATGTGCATAAGAGTTAAGGCTTATTAGGAAGATGATATGGCAAGGCATAACCTTGATTACAGGGTCATAAAAATTGCTCACTTCAGAAAGCAACGTTAAGTCAAATGTGGACATACAAAATAGAAATGAATGCAAGACAGAATAGTCTAGAGTGAAATAAAATGTCAGAACAAGAATATGTTTAATAACAAAGACAAAAAGGGAGGGATGGTTAAAAATCCAAGATGAGTCCTTTGAGAAGAAAGCTCAATAAAGGAGAAAACCAATGGTCACAGATTATAGTGTCAAAGTTCAAAAGAAATAGGCCTACTGGCTGTGATAAGTGGCTATCAGAGGAGTAGTTCCGACTTCACAAAAGCCTTGGGATACCTAGAGTCTAATTTTGGTGGGATTCAGGGAACAAATTAGGGACAATCATTGTAGGTGCTATGGAACAGTCTGCTTAGACCTATCACTGGAGCAGCTGGAGAGGAGTCTGTAAGCCTTACAATAATACATCCCAAGTCTTCAAAGGATATCCAATTGAGAATAAAACAAGATGTTCATCCTTGTGTTTTCAGGGTCTAGGATAATGCTAGGTACAACAATGGCTTACCAAAATTTTATAGGTTAAATAAAAGTGGAATGAATGGAGGGATCCATATATTTAAAGTTTTCAAGAAACTTAGACACAATCCAGTATCTAATCTGGACATGAGATGGGGAAATTTTAGATGGACCTATTACCCTAACATTGAATATCCACAGACAAGGATTTGAAATGGAAAGAGGAGTGGCAACAATGGCCACCTATAATGATTTTATATAATTTTTTTTAAAGAGAGAGGAGAGAGAGTGAGAGAGAGAGAGAGAATTTTAATATTTATTTTTTAGTTCTCGGGGGACACAACATCTTTGTTGGTATGTGGTGCTGAGGATCGAACCCGGACCGCACGCATGCCAGGCCAGCGTGCTACCGCTTGAGCCACATCCCCAGCCCCTCATATAATGTTTTAAATGTACACTCAGCTACATTCTTAGCCTAATACCCTACACACTTGTAAATTCTTTATAAACAGCCTCACCCTATCAAATGAATTAGTACTTCATTTTAAATGATTAACTTTATTGGCCTATTTTGAACTATGTGGGAGAATTCAGCATATAAATGAAGCAAGACAGGCCAGAAAAATACTAGTGCTCCAAGTACATTGTCATAGAAAGTTAAATGGAGAAAAGAATCCTAGTGAAGAAGTACAATGAAAACGGCCCTGTTTTGTTTGTTTGTTTGACATAACAAATTAAGAAGAACATCTACCCTACTAAAGAAAAGAAACTTTTAAAAATTTATTTTATTTTATTTTTTTAGTGTTGCTAGAACTTATTTATTTATTTATTTATATGTTGTGCTGAGAATCGAACCCAGTGCCTCACACATGCTAGGCAAATGAGCTACCGCTGAGCCACAGCCCCAGCCCTAGGAAAGAAAATATTTTTAAGAACTTTATTTGGGCCATTTTCATACACACATAATAATATGCTAATTTTAAATGAGTCTCAGCTTTTCACTTAAACATGCCAGCAGGAAGTCTACTTGGCAATACTTTCTTGGATGTTTTGCCAATTACTGTATGTACTTGAAAACAACAAAACTGCTTTCTATTAAAAGCATCATATAATTCAACTTTTCAATGATCCAGAAGGGCCTCCACCTCAATTACTCTGAATGTGTAAGATTTTACTATGTTCTCTCCACATCAGCTTTGAGCTCCCCCTGCCATCTCAGGAAAGAATTCTTAAAACCATTAACTAGGGCTGCCGAATTTTGTGAGGACCTTTTGCCTTGCTTCCCAGGATGATGCCTGACCAATCTCAACTATTCCTCTTATACGTGTTATTCTGACCTATTCCTCTTTAATCATGCTCCCTGAAATAGGTCAACACCGCTATCTTCTGGCATCAGCACTTCCTCTTATCAAACACTAACAATGTATTTCAAGATACTGTCTCATTTTAAAGTCTGTTCTCTGGGTGGTTCTCATTTCATATTATGGAGGAATAAGCTGAAACACAGAAAGATCAAGTCACATGCCCTTAGCCACCTAATTAATCAGTTAGGAGTTGGGATTCAAGCCCATGCCTATGAGACTGTGAACTTGTGATCTACAGCAGGAGAGAGTAAGTCCATTCCTCTACCTGTTTTATAAATAAAGTATTATTGGAACACAGCCATGCCAACTTGTCTGTGCATTGTTCACAGCTGCTTTTTCATTGCAATAGAAATCTAGTACTGCAACAGAGACCATATGATTCTCAAAGCAAAAAGTATTTACTCTATGGCTGGCTTGTTTTAGAAAATAGTTACCAACTCCCGTTCTAGATCCTATAGCATTAACTTATTGCTCTCTTATGCTCAATACTCTTACCAAAACAGTTTTCACCTTGTAGGCAAAGTCTCACTGGAATCCAGCATTGCCAAGCAACTAGTTATCAAGAGTCTGTCATTTTTGAAATACAGAAATTGAACTTTAAGAAAATCTCCATATGCTTCTATAAAGTTAGCAGAAGAAATGAATGCACCTTTTTTGAAGAAATGAATGCACCTTTAAGGAAACCAATATGAATTAACATTCATTTAGTGTTTTTTTAAAATTTGATTACTCTTGACATTAACATAAGTAATTTAACATTTGTTACATGCTAAATCATTAGTGCACAAGAAAAGCTCTGGGATATACATTGAATAATGAATGTAATGTAGATATACACATATATATAGATTATATGTATGAGTATTATATACTGAAATATTGTCAGATTCTTATAAAAATTCAAATACCAATTTCATAATAGAATTTCCAGTATTCCAAATGTTCATTTCCAAATGTTAGATGATAGCAGATTGATTTGAAGGAGGTGGCAGCTGGAGCAGAACTCAAGGTAACAGAGGAGGACTGAGCTGGTGATTTAGATGGCTGTTAAATGTATGCAGTATAAATGGAAGCTTTAGACCGTCAATGAAAAAAGTCATTTTGCAAAGTTTAAATAAGAACTTCTGTGAGATAGTTGTTCCTAGAACACACTTAGGGTGAAAAATGAAACTTCTCATATCCTGTAGAGTAAATGAATTTTATGTTTTATCAACAGTTATTTCATTTGATCTATTAGTGATAATCTTCCTTCCATTTCAATAAACACTTGTTCTTTAAGAATTTTTTTTTCTTTTTGAAATTTTACTTGCATTTTGGTTTGTTTAGTTTTTCTATGACTATATCTAAAATCTATTAGAGAATTATAAGCTTTACTATTGATCTGTTAAAGACACACACACACAAAAAAGCCGCTGATGCAATACAAGCAACTGTTTTCTCAAGCCAAAATTGATTGAGAGCGTCCCCTGTATAAAAATGAAATGCATTTCTGTGGATGCACTGACGCTTCACCATCTGTCCAACATCTTAGATTTACTCTCCCAGATAACTTCATATTTCACCCTGCAGTCCCTAAAGAAACATCACTTTAAACAGGGCCACATGGAAAAATGCACTTCAATAACATTTGAAGGTCTTGCATTTAGCTGCAAGGGCCTCTAACCTAAATGACTGATGTGCCTAGAGAGAAGCTCCATTTGAAGTTATGGAAATGGGGAGGAGCAAATGCAAGGGATGGAATGTATAAAAAACGAAATGATGGCAGTAAAAGACATAGGGATTTACAGATAAAGCCAAAAGATGCTGGCAGCCATCTATCAGTCCGCCTTGATGAAATAGGTATTGGAAATTAACTTGGGAACCCTATGAATTACATTCAATCCATGCTCTGGGCTAAGCACTTGTCAATTTCAGCTGCTATTGCAACCTATTACTTACAGACTACATGGCTGGCAAGCTAATAGCACTGGATAGTGTTAAAGAAAATAGGAGAATAAACTGAATGTAGCAAGGCTTGTCACTGACAGAGCCTGCCTTTCTGAAGTCCAGGGTAAACACTCAAAGCCCTGACCATTCACTGGCTTCCTAGGTGAGCACTTAACCTCACACATCATCATTCTGTCTATAAAGAAGAGTCTTCCTACAGGATTAGTCACCAATCAGCCAGATACCTTGGAGCTTTTACTTGTTTTTTCAAGTACTGCAAAAATTCTTAGATTTAAGTGTTTTTGAACTGTCAGCTCCTTCCATAGTTAATTCTGTCTGAAGTCAGAGAGATACCATCACTGGGCATTAAATTTTATTTTTAGGAATGACTTGTGCTATTGCTTTGTTATTTTCATTTTAACTGTAAGTTGACTCCCTGTGTTTCCCTAGGGAACAGGTAATCCTTACACTTCAGAGAAAATTAAGGGGGAAGTTTTAGTTTATTCTACAAACATCTATCTGTCTACTTCTCCTAGACTTATATTCATGTGTACCTTCAATCTAATCTCATAAAAACTAAGAAAGATGCATCCAAACAACAAAATAGTCCTTAAGATGAGCTCCACCAGCGCTCCAGAACTATATTGTATTTTTCAACTGATAAGCTTGTCTAACATTGAAATATTTTAATAAGCAAGAACATTCAGAGTAAATGTCAGCCAGAGCCATCTTCTGACTAACAGATGCTAGTGGGTATAGGGGGGAGGAGGGACATAAAAGCACTGAAAAATCAAGCAAGGCCAAATTAGAACAAATGTTTGTCAAGTAAAAAGGGCAGCTCTTCATCTGATGGAAGGGATTTAATTAGAAAAGTCACAGAGAGAAGCTGTCTCAAAAGTACCGATCCCATTCTCTTCAGATAAGCTAATGAACCTCATTGAACTTTGCAGAGAAATGCTGAACCAATAATACAAAGAAGAAAGAACTCACCAAGTGTGCTGCTGTGCCTCTTATATTTAAGAGGGTCAATTGCTTATGCCACTCCAGGTCATAATGGAGAAGTGCTGGAGCAATTTACCTTTCAATTCTCCTTCGGAGTGGCCAAGTAGGTAAACGAATCAGAAGGAAATAGAATCTACATGTTTCTCTCTTTTATAGCAATGAAAATATGTTTTAACTAACAAATTACAAAATATTAATTCCATGGTTTGAGCACCAAATCAGTGAAAAAACAATGAGTAATTACTTAGATTGTGGTCTGGTTTTTTGTCAAGGTTATTCTTTTCTCCTAATAGTAGCCATAGTAAAAATTTATTATTTTAATCTCTTTTTTTTGCATTAGTAACAGGCACCTGGGGTGTGTAAAAGAATAATAAAACAGAATTTTGTAGCAGTTATTATGTCAGGAATATAAAAAGTTCATGGGAAAGTAAACATGGAAAAGTTTGAAGTTGCTTACAAATTGCACTAAAAGAAAGACAATTCTGAACTCTTCTGATTGTTGAATGCCTCGGTGCCTTTGTTTGTCAGTTTTATTTTCCTTACTGGTTAGCCTTTTCAGAGGATTCATGTCTAGTACTGAACTCCTTGAGAGAGTAATAAAGCACATATGGAATAGAGGAGCATGTGGAATTAAATCGCAAAATGCTTATCACGGATTTTTTCGAAAAAGAATATTTACTAACTCCCCTTTAAGAAAGTTTCATTTGTTATCTGACATAAGCAAATACAGGTGCTATAAATTAAATATATTAATCAAAGCTTCCCCTAATCCACTTGACACCTCATGATATAAACCCAGAAGAAAACACCTCATTATTATAGGTCACAAATAAAAATATTTAAGTCAGCCGGCACCATAGTCATTTTCAAAAGCATTTAAAATTCACATGGACATAGACACAAGCATACACACTAAGAATCCTAGTCAGAAAGAAATTAGACTATTTACTTTCACATTTTCTATGGTTACAGAGAGTAAATATACCTTTCATTAAATTTAGCAGGTTTTCTGACTTAAAATCAAAATATATACAATATTTGAACATATGCTTGTTTTGCCCTTGGTGGGGAGTAGGGTGTCAAAAGAGATAATTATTATCAAATATCATAGTATTTACTTATAATTTACTCTTTGGATCTGTTTCTATATGTAATCACTGTTAACTGCTTGACTTCAGGGAGAGGACCTAGAATGAAGGCTTAAGGCACTTTTTAGACCTATCTCTGATACACTGCTTAAATCTTTAATGGCTAATGTTAGAAATGCATTTTAATGCTAGGGAATTTCTTCTATCACTAACTCAGTAGTTCTCAAATGGGAGTGAATATGGCCCTTCAGGAATCGGAGAAAGAACAGAGATATTTTTGAATGTCATAAAAGGAGGGAAAATAGTACTGAAATCTAGTGGATAGAGTCTAAGAATGTTGCTCAGTATCTATCAGTGCACAGGTTAGTACTCAACAGGATAAACTTCCCAACTCAAAATGTCAACAGTCCCAAGTTTGAGAAACCATGCACAATATAACTCATGAATGTAACATGCTTTTTTGACCTTGAATTTTCTAGGACATGTCTGTAATCATCCATGCAATTGTTTCTATGGCAGCTAAATAGTTTTCTTCCAACTCATTTGCATGTGTCATCTCTTTCTATCCTTACCAACAATACAGATTTGAGCTTAACACTACGCCACACCTAAGGAACTCATATGTAGGTTCCTTTATGATAGCATAAAGCTGTTTATTTAGAAATTCCTATGTCATGAGGCATGGGGCAGAGTACATTTAGGGAAATAGGGAACAAAAATTTTGTTAATTCTGTTCTTCTTACTGGATTGTTGTAGAATTGTACTGTCAAACAAGAAAGTTGAATCAACAGCTATAATGGGCCTGTCCTTCAATATTACACTCTTTCTTGGTAAAAGAAAATAAATGAAGTAACTGCAAGCAGGAAAGCAAGAAGATTTAGCTCTCTTCCACTTGTGACTTAATGCACAACTTTTAGACATTTATTATTTGTAAAATGATAACTCACTTATGTGATTAACTTACACCAAAGCTATACTATATACAGAGAAGACCAGTTTCAATCAGCAGTATATCTCCAAACTGAAAATAATCAGATCAACAGAAAAATAAACCTTGGTCCTATTTTAAACCCATGAAAAAAGTGTGTTCTTTGTTAGTAGCTATTCTTGAATTTTCAAACAGTGTATTTTCAATTCATGGCTAAATATAATCATGATGTAATTCACTGGATCTTGATGCTAGAAGATGACTTAAAGACCACCTAATCAAACCTTGTAAGCAGTGAATGACTTTTTCTTAAATGATTTCTGATGGATTTAGAACAAGCCTTATTGGAAATTTTCAATGGTAGGAGCTCACTCAAGATTAAATGAATCTTGGGATTAGAAAAAAAATGAGTAAGTAATGTGTCTAACCACTGTCAAATTTTTAAATCTTCTCTGAAATATATTTGACACTAACCTTCAGTCATTTTGTAAATCAAGAAATATTATTTGAATGTGCCTACTTTAATTTTTGTGCATCTTTTGATTGTTATTTTAAGAAAGATTATGTAAGAGTCATTTGGTTTCAAACAAATGTTAGATACTGTAAATACAATAATAAAAGTAAAGATAATCCTTTTTCTTATAGTATATACTTGAACAGCAGAGACATGCTTTATAAATATGAAATGACATATGAGTTAATGTGTTATGAGGAGAAGTACAAGTCACTGATATTTTAAGGATGACTTCATTGAGGAAGTTATTTTGATATCTAATAACAAGAAACCAAACCCTTCCCATGTACATTCACCTATAGCAATAGGAAAATTCTCCCTTTTGTTAGGCTGGTATATCTCTTTAAATTATTAGTTTAATGAGAAAAAAAGTGCAAAACTTCCTTTTAAGAAATAATTTGTACCCTTAATCTTTTACGTGTCAATCACCAAGATAGTAACCTATATACAATTATCTAATTCCCTCTTCCCAGCTACACTAGATATAGTTATTATTTTTCTCTTTTGCAAGTAAAAAATTCAAATTCAGATATTTAATACCTCTTCAAGTTCACCTTACCAGCAATTAAACCCCATCCTTTTAAGCCACACACACTGTGTTATGTTCTAAAGCACCTGTAGCATCCACTTGCAGTTTTTCTCTATCTAAACTAAAATCCCCAAGACCCCTTTTGGCTTTCTTCATGTCACTGATTTTTATAACTCCTACCAATGTAATGTTTCTTCTCTCCTCTCAGTTAAACAATATTTCAAGTTGATTGTAAACTCTAGGTATGGTGTGACAAATCCATGGAATAAACTGAACTATGGTTGCTCTTTTTCTAGATATTATATTCCCTATCAGTCATAATTCAGATTGCTTTCAGATTATTCACATTTGAAGCACATGAAACTCCCTTTTGATTGTGCTCTTTGTCTTATACTAAGCTGTGACTCTTTTTTTTAATACAGTTGTACTGCTTCAAAAGACAGCTATTTGACCATGGGGCATTTAAAATTTTTACGGTTTTTCCTTATATCAGGAAAAAACATATCTTCTGTACAAACATTAATGCTACTTTTCTTTGGAGTGGGATCCATTTGGCCACTTGACTGTGAAGATAATAGAACCTAGCATTTTTTTTTAAGCACTGTGGTAAGTACTTTCTCCGAATTACTTCATTTTATTTTCCATTATGTCTTAGGAACAATGAGTTATCTCTGGAAATGTATTGAACTTCTGGAGATTTTGTGACTATATATGGTTCTACAACAAGTAAAAGACCTAGAATTTAAAATGCCTCCTATAACTCCCTAAGAGTCTTGTACATATAGTTTCCATGTTATCCTTATTTCTTCATTCTTCTATTTCTTCATTAACTATTTACTGAATAAAGAAATGTCATAATTCATACCTACCATATCTTATATTCCAGTAAGCCAAGTGAATATGAGAAACATGATGTGAAATAATGCCACACTAAGCATTATAAAACAGAAGTACAGAGTGTGAGGATTCTATACTGGACTAAAATCAAGACTCCTTGCTTTTTTGGATGAGTGTGTTAGTTCAGCTTTTCATCTCTATTAGAAAATACTGTCATGTGTAATTAATAAAAAAGAAAGAAAGAAAGAAAAAAAAAAGAAAGAAAGAAAATACCTGACAAGAACAACTTAAAGGAGAAAACATATTTTGGCTTATAGTTTCAGAGGTTCTGTCTAATACTTTGGACTTAAGGTGAGGCAGACCATCTTGGCAGAAGAAATCTGCTCATCCTATGGCAGTCAGAAAAGAAGGGGGGGGGCAGGGGGAGGGGAAGAGTAGGGCACATGCAAGATAGTATGTACTAGGTGCCAGGGACAAACCCCAAACTTTCTCCAGCCATGCTGACCTGCCACCAGTTACCACTTAGTAGTCGATTCAGATTACCAATCAATCAAATGAGTTAATCCATTGATGACACCACAGCTCCCATAATCTAATCATTTTACATCTGAATATTGCTACATGGGATTTAAGGTTTCCAATACAAGAGCTGTTTGAGGGACAGTTCATATCCAAACTATAACAATGAGATAGCCCCTGAATTGGGTTTTAAAAGATAATTAAAATTTGCCTATAGGATTTTGGATACAAAGGGTTCTATCCATGCAAAGACTAGCGTGGACAGATCTTTTTGTGAATGGCCTTTTGTTCAATACTGAAAAGTCAGTGAATAAAAAGAAATGCACCTGGAGAAGTAAGCAGATGTCAGGCAATAAAACACTTTACATGCCATGCTCAGGAGTTTGGACTTTATCATCAAAGCTATGGGAGTCATTATAAGATTCTTAAGCAGGGAAAAGACATGATTAGATTTGCATTTTAGAAAGCGTACTCTGGCAGCAGTGTAAATAATGGATTAGAAGAAAGTAAAACTACAAGGAAGGAATCCAGCCAGGAGGCTGTTACAGGAATCCAAACAAGAGAGGGTAAGGGCCTAAATTAAGGTTGCAACTGTGAGGATATAAAAACCAGACAGATTCATCATTAAGGTGATCATCTGTAGAGAGAATCAACATGATTTGTTGGCTGGACAGAGGGAGCATGGAACTAGGAAGACTCAAAGATAGTGCATGGTTTCTAGATTGTGGACAATTTGTTGTCAATTGATAATAGCCAGAAGGAAAAGGGAAATAGATTTAGAGTGGAAAATGAGATTGCTTCTGATCATTTTGGGCTATGATGCCTATGGAACATCTGAGTGAATCTCTTGGGGACCAAAGAATGTTTGCTTGCTGGTCACATTAATCTTGGTTGTGATGAACTTACAAGAAATAGAAGAAGACATGACTATTGTTAAGAATGCTACCCTTGGCAGATTAAGTGATAAGAGAAGGAGGAAGGGAGACAATATATATGAAAGACCACATGGCACCACAGGAGGTGGAGAGAAAAATAATAATTTAGTAAACACAATCAGAGATGAAAAAATGTCTTAAGACAAAAGAGAACACAGAAAAAAGCAACTCTATTGAAGCCAAAATCAGAAGTGATGGTAATATGAAATCTGTAAGTGTCTCCTTGGCTGGGATTTTATTGGAGGATGAAGAGTACTTTCAAAAAGCCACAGAATAAAGGAAAAGCAAATGTAGAAAATAAGTTGGACAAGTTGTTTCAAAAAGTTTAATGTAAAAGCTGTTAGCTGAAAAGCGGGAAGTGGTATAGGGAAAGATTGTATGGTTGATGCTTCTTGCATTTTGCACGTTTGTTTTGCTTTGGAATCATAACACAAAAGAATGGACGTAGATGGGATAAAAGTACAAAATCATTTATGGTGACAATTGAAGTGTTGATGAGGTTGATATACTCATGTCTAATTTTTTCTATGAAGAAAGTGCAGTCATTTCTTCAGAGTAAGGAATGCTGTTATCTAACATAGGGATATATATTATGTAATGGGGAGAATGGTAAGTATTTGAAATAGGATCTGGAGGAACAAAGCTCACCACATTCATTGTATAGGCTTTCAGGCTGAGATCAGAGAACAAAGGTAAATACTGACCCAAATCCATGGTTTTCAAATGATTTCCAGAAATCCTCAGTAATACAATTGGAGAGATTGGGCTGATTCAAAACCAGTGTCTTGGCAGTGAGTTGGTATGTCTATATATTACAGGTGGGGAAAGAGAGGGGTAGCAGGTAAAGGATTTAGTTGCTCAATTAATTCAACAGATATTTATGAAGACCTAGATTATGCTAGGGGCAAGGATAGCCATGAAGGTTATAATTTTCAATAAAATAGGTGGTCTTTGTGCTGTTTAAATGTTAAGTGATTGGGGCTGAGAGTTTAGTATAGATAGCAAAGATCATAAACTTCTATTTCTTTTGGCAGAATTCATTATCTCGCCAGTATGATCAATATCAAATTTTCATATTTTAATGTACTTTATTCTTTGTCTTATCAGCTTTAAAAAATACCTTTTAAGTTTCTAACTATAAAAATCAAGTTATGAACCCATTCATGATACTTCTTATTTAAGCCCATTCTCTAATACCAATAAATTATATGTTTAATGTTTTCTGTGATTATTATGTTTATATTATCTTCAGAATATATCATTCCCACAGATCTGGGAGGTTTTCTCAGGATTCTAACATATTCAAAAGAAATTATTGTTGTTTATCCTTAGAGTAATATATCTCCTTTGAGGTCACTCTGTGACTTAAGGTCTCTTTATGAGATTTGCAGTATCAAGAGAAAGTGGAGGGCGTGTTTTACAATGTAGGAAGGTTTCTTGCATCATTCTTTTTTTTTTTTTAAAGAAATGTGAAGAAGGAATAAAAGGCAATTTTTAAAAATATCTATTTATTTATTTATTTAGTTAGTTAGTTTTCGGCGGACACAACATCTTTGTTTGTATGTGGTGCTGAGGATCGAACCCAGGCCGCACGCATGCCAGGCGAGCGTGCTACCGCTTGAGCCACATCCCCAGCCCCCAAAAGGCAAATTTTAATTTAAAAATTTAATTTAAAATTTTTACATTTTGTATCCCTGAGCCTTCATGTCATTTAAAAACCTTTGTGGAGTGAACTGAGATATAAGTTAGTAAAATAAATCATAATTAAAAGCTAAATGTTTAAGTATCATATCTGAGGAAAATGTTTGGTTGGATTATAACAGCCTTACTAAATTGTTACTTCTTTCTTGGATTTTTCCATTAGCAACTTAGAGAAAATTTTTCATTTTACAAATACTTGTAAAATCATAAGGCAAGTGAGAATTATAGTCTCCCTGACCAGGGTAGCAGTTTCTACCTGAAAATGCCACAGAAATAGAGGGACAGAGGAGAAGAAAGGTGGGGCGGGGGGGAAGAGGAGGAAGGGGAAGGGGAAAGGGGAAATTAAAAAAAGAGATGTAATTTTGTTCCAAGGGGAAAATGAACAATGTGGAAATTCCAGGTATTTTGATTATTTTATTAGCTTTAGGTGTTTATCTACACTTGGTTTAACTTAGTTATCTAAACTCAGAATTTGATTCAACTATAGAAGGAAAAAACAATCAGCAAGACTTGTAACAACTAGCTCTCTTATAATTCATTGATATATTTCTATTAGGAGCACACACGAGGATGGGTATGAATATATGCTTTGGCATTAGAAAAGGGAGTCAGAAATTCTGATAGATGAATATGAGCACCTTGGTGGAAAATTTCACCTCACAGCTCAGAAAGGAAGAATAATTGGCAACTCTGTAGCCCCTGGGAAGCTAGAATGGTTACGGAAAATATTTGGGTCTGCTGGTGAGATTTATTTTGGTTCAGAAAACATGAGTACACAGCATAGGATCAGAACTGATAAGATTTGTTGCGATTTCTACTTTTTTACATATAGTACCTAACTTCTTGTAATTTTTTCAATCTTTCTCCTTTCCAATCACTTAATGGCATAGCTCTGGCCAAAAAAGGGTTAGAAGCTTTATTTCTATTTTATTTCCACACCATTTTGAAGTAATCACATTTTCACCATTTTGTTGTTGTTGTTGTTGTTATATTGTTGCACATTTGCAAGAAAAATTTAGAGACAGGGAAGAGACTGCCATTGTGTACAGTTCTGTTACAATTGTCATCCCTCTATATATGCAAAAGGTGTTAACTAATTATTCTTGCAGCATGGAAGTGTGTTCTTTCTTTCTTCCCCTTTCCCCACACCCTGTTTTTATCTCTTTCCCCTTCCCTCTTTCCGCCAGATTTTACAGCACATACATCACAGAGTAAAACACACTAATTAACAGTAAATTGTTTACATAAATAACATTTGTTCTTGACATTACTGCTATTATCACAGATACTATTTATTCTTCATATTTATTGGTACACTTAGATAAATATTCTACATTTAAATCATTAATAACATGTTGAACATACTGAAGTTTTACTAGCAAAGATCTCCAGCCAAGTCAATCACAAATGCAATAAGAAAAATTGTAAATTCTATCTGTTGGATTGCAGTCACTTATCTTCTTGAAAATCACATCACTAATTGCACATTGGAAATCTTTTATTAAAGGAACTACAGAAAGACATCATTTATTACCTAGATTTAGATGGAGAATCAATTTGTAATTCAGCTGTTGATATGTGGCAAGTGTTTCAGGAAACTAAAATGGTAACCAGACAGAAATAGAGTGTCATTTTCTAAAAAGGACACTAAAAGAAACATCAGTGGAAGGACTATACATAAGAGGCACAAGAATTTCAAAATATGTACACAAAGAAATCATCAACAAGTGTATCAGGAACACCTAGATGCGTCATATTTTCAGGGACAAAGTCAAAATTACTAAAAACATATTTTAAACTTTTCAATACAACATAATTTAGCCTAGATATATTAGTATATAATCAGGGCTGATTTTTGAATATTTTGTGATTTGTTTGATAAATATAAAATAATATTTAAAATAAGTAAGTGAACTACTAATAGGATTAACATGTTTCTTGTTTTATAACAAAACTAGATAATTGGTATTTTAAAAGTTTGAAAGTCTCCTTCAAAATTCTCAAAAACTTAATACTCATCAAAAACAGCCTTATTAAAATCTTGAATCAGGAAACTGAAGACCTGTTTTTAAAATCTCATGTGTCAGTTAATGCTATTAGAGTTATTATTATTTTTTTAAGTGTTGGGGAAGAAAATTGTGGTCATTTGCTAGTTTTACCGGGCACAATGCTGTTTGAACTAGTCAGGGTGGCTAATTAAGTTATATTAAAAAATTTTACAATTATGCTAAAAATATTTCTTGCTTTTTAGTTTTATTAAATATCTGATATTCTGCTATTTGTTTTATACATTTTTATTTTATGTAATTTGTACAATAGTCTTACAAGATGGATACTATTAAAACATCAGGACCTTCAGAAGTTGAGGACTTCCTCACAATCACAAATCCAGGGCCAACTACAAACCCATTTCCTGTCTAAATCTCAGAAATATTTTCCCTAAATGATATTTCCAGGTTTTGCTGTTTTCTGCTTTCATGATGCTGCAGGTTAAACCCAAGGCCTCACAAATGGCAAGTAAGTGCTCTGCATCCCAACTGAGCTACATCTCAACCCTGCTATTTTAAACATTTGTATATTGGATTTTTTGATTTGATTAAAGTTAGAAATAAACAAGATATTTGGAGCCAAGTTGCAGTTTCAAATTTGAATCTGAAATGTAATCTTAGGTAACTAACTTAAACTTTCCAAATCTCAGTTTCTACATCTCAAAAATGAGCATAATTATAAAGTCAAAGAGTTTCTGTAATCATTAAATGAAATAATTTGTGTTTGCATAATCACCGGTAGATAGTAATATCCCAGGAATTGCTCATATTAACCATAAACTTTATCATTTCCCACCCAAGCTGTAGGTATTGGTTCTACATTATGTTGCTATTTGTTGTGATACTGTTACTTATATTTCATCAAACTTGAACAAGATCTTTCCTAACTTTATTTTTTTTATGTGTGTCATTGGCAAAAACACTACCAATAAACTACCTTTTTCTTATCCAGAAGTGGAGAGAGAGAGAGATAACATTTTCTCTGTTTCATCATTGATTGTTTGACAGAGGAAACTTTATATACATAAAAGTAAATTTTAAGTTGAATTATACAAACTTGGAAGTTTAGACCAGCTTTGAAATAACAAGCAAACAACCACTATCAGTACCTGAAATAGCTATTATTAATTAATCACCATACTATACATTGATGAGGTACAGTTGTTTCAGAATCCTTCTTTGTCACAGTATACCAGAAGCCATTAACAATTAATTCAAGTTTGCAAGTGGGATAAAACTTATTGATCACCCTCATAGTCTCTAGTTGTCATCCTTATCCTTAGGTAAATTCACATAACCTTCCCACCTGACCATAAATGTGGTCAATTGAATAAACAGATATTAAGTGATCCAGGGCTTCTGCATACTTACGGGTAAAATTAAAATAAAATAATGGCAGATAAAATGTTATATAGCCTTCTAAATTCACTCTAAATATTTTACATACTCAGATTTAATTCTAATTTTATTCTGTGTAAAGTCATCAATAAAGAAACCTAAATAAAATTCCATAGTTTCTCTGTTGATAACCTCATAATCAATATAAGAATATGTGACTGATGCTTATGATTAGCATATTAAATTCCTCAATACTATGATCAATATATCTTCCTGACGCTTATCATAGTATCCCTCCATTCTTCACCACCTCTCAGCTACTACCCCCAATTTAAAACAAATTATTGCTACTGGCCTTTCACATAACTACTTAAGAGTTCCTAATTTCTTTATCATTCATCTTTGGTTACTTAAGGAAATAAGGAGGCATCCGAATCAACAAGGAAATACTTTAAATATATTTTATGTCATTCAGCCTACCTCTTCAGATGAAAAAAATCAAACATTAAGCTTAGAATCCAAGAGTAAAACTAAACATTTTTTTCTGTACACCTAAGAAAGGCTACCTTAGTGGAAAATCAACAGTTTTGAAGTCACAGATCATAATTTCAGCCCCACACTTTTCAGACATGTGACTTCCCAAATCACTGATTGTGAAATGTGACCCTTAGACATAGAGATGATGGTTGTGACATCCTCTCACCTGGTAGGGATTTATCACCAATTGGCTCCTTCTTCTTTCCTAATCATCCATCTTCACAAATTTCAAGCTCACTGATTAGTGGTAGAAGAAATCTTCAGGGCAACCTCAAAACAGGAGCAGGGAGGTTTGAAGAAACTTGCATAGTTTCATAACTTCACTTCCTGTCTGTGTCACTCACTTTATACTCACAGTTTCTTCTATTGCTGCTGTAATGTACAATGCATCCAATGGGGGGAAAAGATAGTTTTTATTCTACTGTTTAGAGAAATAAAAAAAATAATAACTATTCAGAACCTAGTATGTATTTAGTGCATCATATATATCATGGCACGACATTCACATACTATTCCTACGAAGTTGGCTTTATTCTAAATTTGTAGGCAAAAATAATAAGGTCCAGTAATTTCTGCCATTTCTTTTGACTTGCATATCGTATAAAATAATTGATATTTCTGTGTATCATTACAAAATCTGTGAATTTTTCACTAACCTAAACAAACTGTGTTTTTTTTTTTTCTATAAGATTCATTGTAAAATATTAGACTCCCATGTTTCCAGGTGAAACCAACTAGAAAGATACAACTGTTAATGCAGGCTTAACTCATGAGGAATTAACCTTGCTCCTGTGAGAATTCTGGCCTAAAGCTATCTTTTTCTCTATTGCACTGTCTTTAATTCTGAACCAATTTCTAGCATCTGTTCACAATCAAGAACTTACCCAATTACAAAGCACTTTTTTAATGATAGCACCCATTGTCCACTGAGAAGTTCTCACTTCTCACTGAGAAGTCACATGTCTGGAAAGTGTGGGACTGAAATTATGATCTCTGACTTCAAAATTGCTGCTTTTCTACTAAGGTAGCCTTTCTTAGGTGCACAATTTGACTTTTCCTCTTTCATAAAGAACAATTGATGATAAGCAAAGAACATGATTATGTCTCTGAAAAAAAGCTGAACGAATGGATAATTCAGCGAATAATAGAAAGTAGAGGTGGAATTGCCAAACTAAGTGTTTTATTTGTAATGAATGATATTTTTTGACGGAGCTAGATAAATTTATATTTGATAGCTCAGATGCACTTTAACACTACCAGTTGCTGTTTTCACACACACATACACACACACACACCCAATAAATATAGCTACTTGTCATATTGTTTTGTGGATGTCAAATATTTGCTGTATAAAATTGCACCTTTTGTAAGTAAAAAAAAAAAGAGTTTGCCAAGAGTTTGTAGTTTGTTCTGCTGTTCTATATTTGAATCTCCTTTTTCTTAACACACAACAAAATGGAACTAATGAAATTTATGACTTACATTGAAGAAGTACACCTGGCATTCTAGCATACCTGTAATCTTAGTCACTCAGAAGACTGAACCAGAATGAGATTAGTCTAAACAACTAAATAAAGCTCTTCTAAAAATTAAAAATGGGGCTGGGGATGTAACTCAAAGGTGACATGCCCCTGGGATCAATCCCATGTGGAAAAAAAAATATACTAAAGATTAAAATAAATGTGTATGAGGTGGTCTGGACTCCCTGAAAAAAACAGCAATAATAAATAATATATACATAAAATGATAAATATTTTAATGAGAAAATTAAATAGTACATGTATAGAAAAGCAGTAATCATAAACAATATTTCAATGAGAAAAATTCAATCATATATAGTTTGCATATGTTAGATATATAAATTCAATTCCTACTTGCATATATACCTCTATATTTAAATATGCATTTAATTTTTAAAAATATAAATATATTTATGCTTCCCTTTTTGTTTGTTTGCTTGCTTATAAAAGTGAAAATACTTCAAGGAAATCCTTTGTGAATTTTATGGTTCTTCGAGGAAATATGCTTTTAAAATGTCTGGTATGCCTGTGTTTAAAAAATGACTTCACATTTTCTTGAGAAGAAAAAGCAATTTCACAGTACACAAAATGGCTTAGAGTAATATGGATGTTTTTTTCACTGTATTCTTAATTAAGAAAGATTGACACCTGTGAAGGTTCCAAGCCAAATAAAAATCCCAGATTTTAATTAGCTTCTCTAATGGTTATGTTTTCCTGCTAGAAGACTTTGCAAATCTACAAATTTCTCAGGGAGAGTAGCAAAAGATAAATAATATTAATAATTATATTTATCATACTTCCATAGAGTCATGGTAGATAGCTGTGCAGGCATAGCACTAGATTAAATAATTAAATATGCCACGGTAACTTTTGGCATCCTCTCCTCCACCTTTCTAACCTACCTTTCTAGCTGTCTGCTCTGGAAACCCATCTGCCACCACCATCCCTGACCTTTGTCCCTTTACTCTTGCCTCTGGGTCCTCTCAACCTCTTACTGCCATGCCTCATCCATGTCAATTTCCCACAGATAATGACCCAGTTCTGTGGGTGTCTAGCTCCACTATTCCAAAACACACACTCTGATTTCCATTATTATTCACTATAAGTTTAGAATATTGAAAAAAAATAATCTATGCTAAGTTGAGATATTATAAAATACACAATTTTTTTTTTTTTTTACTGAATATGTGAACAGCTATCTAATCTGTAACCTCTTGTCTTCCTTACAGAGTCTTCTCCTTTAACAGAGGAAAAGCATTAACTTGAATAATGAATCACTAATAATGGAAGTTTAAGTAGTGTTTTCAGTCAAGGACAGGTGAGAAGATATTTGAATCTCATCTGAGGGGTGACAATCTACTTTTCTAATAGTATACAACATTTCTGAAAAACAGCTAAGGGACTAAATAATAATCATTTATCATATCATGAATCACTGAGAGAGCATCTCTCTAACTGTAGGGTGAAATCTTGAGATAAAATAAGGATCTATCCTTTCATACATTTCTGTGTAATAGCAACTATACAGGCCACACACACACACACACACACACAGCCATATATTTATTTTGGCCCTAATCTATCTATTCATTATTTTCAACCATTTATATTCCACAGAAATGTAATCAGTTACATTGACTATAGAATGATTTTATTACATCCTAGTGTTCACTAAAAATATGTTTTAAAGTATTATGTTTATAGTATTATTAAATTTCTATGGATATGCAAAAGGGGCATCTGTATATAAAGTTTACAAATTGCTTGAGATCATTTAAAAAATACATCATTAGAAAGCTTACTTTAAAAAGAATTTCAGACATTTCTTTGAAAGACAAAGAGATTGCTAAAATCAAAGTTAATTAAAGAGATGATGATCAAATAAAATAAACGTTAAAAACTCTGAACAGTCGACTCTTCAATGAACAAGTTGTCATTTGAGACATTCCAATAAATAACGTGTACATGTTTGGGAAAAAAGCACAAGTAATTTTTTAAAAATTGAAAGTTGAAAATAATTTAAAATGAAACAATCTGTAAAACGAATTACATATCTGGAGAAGAGTAATTTTTATAAACCATTCTGCTCCTTTTTTTCAATAGACTTTCAGAGGCATATTCTGAACATCTTTGGGCATGAGTATATTCAAAATTATGCATAAAATCTCCTAAGTGAGTGAATAGATTTGATAGATAACTTACAATTAATTTACAAAGATTCAATCCTCCACCTTGAAGAGGAGGTTAATGTCAAAATTATAAAATATCATAATTATTTTTTTCCAAAGGACAGCTCTTGTCCTCCAGATAACAAAAGATAAAGATGCCTCATTTAACCTCTGTGCTTGGAACTGTAGGTAAAATTAAAAGCAGAGAGATCTTTGGTGTAAAACTAACCAGGTCCTACTTGCCTCAAATTTGTCTCTCCAGTGCCTACAACTCCACTATTAAGAGATTCACTTCTTTACATCCAGTAAGCAAGAAAAAGTAATATAGATGAAGTAACATTCATCTCAGCAAAGGACAAAGTTTTAAAACATTATCTGACTTCCATATGTCTGTCTTTGTAGTATAGGAGATCAAACTGGCACTTAAAGAAAAATGTTTTGGAGATAAAAACAACAACAAAGAATTTGAAGAAGAGCTATCAGTGGGCCAGGAGGCACCTGCCTGTTATCCAGCTGCTTAGGAGGCCGAGTCAGGAGGATGGCAAAGTCAAAGATAACCTCAGCAAATTAGAGAGGCCCTAAGCAACTTAGGGAGACCCTGTCTTAAAAAAAAAAAAATGGCCAGGATATGGTTCAGTGGTTAAATGCCTCTGGGTCCAATCCCCCATACAAAAAAAAAAAAAAAAAAAAATTCTCAGTTGAGGGGTGTGTTGAAATTTTATACAAGTTGTCAGGGAGAGTGATGTTTGAGCAGACTTGAAGGAAGGGATCAAAGGAGCCATGTGGATATACAGGAGAATAAATTTCCAGGTAGAAAAACAGCAAGAGAAAGTCCCTGAGACAAGCATAGGTCTAACATGAGCCATGAGAACCAGGAAGCAAGCAAGCAGCAGGTAGGGTAGTAGGAGGAAGGCTTAGAGCAGGAGGGCTCCTGGAAGCCAGGGTAAAAACTTGAGCTGAGAAGCAGGGAGCCATTGGAGGCTAAGATCTCACCTGTATTTTAAGAGAATCATTCCAATTATCATGTTTAAAATTGAATGTTAGGGAGACAAACAGGAAAGCACAGAGCTCAGGGAGGAATTTTGGCAACATTTTTGTGCTTTGACCTTCATATTTGCCAAAGGTCAAGAGTAGCCCCATGAGTTTGACAAGAGCAAATGGAAGATGGGATTGCCTTCAACTCAGACGGAGGATTCTAGTTTTATGGAGGAAGGAACATGAAGTCTTCAGATTTGTATGTGATCATTTTTTTTTATTAGCTACACATGACACTACAATGATCTTGGCAATTCATACATTTGAATCGATTGGGGTATAATTTCTCATTTTTCTGATTGTACAGATTGCAGAATCACACTGTATGTGATCATTTTTAGATACCTTATTGGCCATCCAAGTGGGAGATACCAATGGGCAAATCTATTTCAGATATACAAAATAAGGTGCAGGGTAGAAATGTTTGTGAGCAAGTTACATGTGAAAGGAAAATATCTTGAGAGAAATGTTGAAGTAGAATGCTTTTTCTTGTTTTATTAACCCTAAATTTTTATTATGAAATTCTACACATTAAAGCTAAAAGTTTATATCATTATTGGCTGGGGATATAATTCGGAAGTAGAAAAAACTTGCCTAACATGAATAAGGCCATGTGTTAGATCCCCAGCAGTACTTTTTCTTAAAAAAAGAAAAACATAGTCAGTATATTCAATGTGTTGAAAAGATCAATTATTTCTCTAAACCTAATTTCTTATGCTGTTTTTGTTTGTTTTGGGCCCCCATTATTTTTATTAACCATGTTGATCACATTTTAAGCCACTTCAGAAACAGCCAGTTTGTGTATGTGTGTGTGTGTGTGTGTGTGTGTGTGTGTGTGTGTGTGTGTGTGTGAATGCTCTCTATTTTGCTTTATTTCACTTTATAGTATGTATTAGACATCTTGCAATGCTTTTATTTACTAATTTCATTGTGTTATATTTTGCATTTATTTTACTTCTTCATCTTTGAACCACATGATTTTTTAAAAACTCATGGAAAAAAAAATTGGTCTAATTGTGTTTCTAAATGTGTAATCAGCTGCCTCTACATCATTTATTGAATTGCCACTATTGCAGTAAAGCCCAGTAAATTAAAATGCCACAATTGTCCTATATTAGTTTTAAAATTACATGTCAGAGTCTTAAGACCAAGATATTTCATTTTACTCTTACAATGCATTAAAACATATTTAGGCTATGGCATGGTGATTTATACCTATAATCCCAGTGGCTCTGGAGGCTGAGGCAGGAGGATCATAAGCCAGCCTCAGCAAAAGCAAAATGCTGGGCTGGGGTTGTGGTTCGGTGGTGAAGTGCTTATCTAGCATGCATGAGGCACTGAGTTATATTCTTAGCACAACATATAAATAAATAAAAGGTTCATCAACAACTAAAAAAAAAGTTTTAAAAAAGTGAGGTATTAAGCAACTCAATGAGTTCCTGTCTCTAAATAAAATACACAACAGGGCTCAGAATGTGGCTCAGGGATTGAGCACCTCTAGGTTCAATTCCTGGTACCCACCTCTGACAATTGCAAAAAAAAAAAAAAAAAAGAAAAAAAAATATATATATTTCCTCCTTCATTACTCATAGATGATTTTCCTGGTGATTCCTATAGGCATATTGTTATGCATGGTCATTTGTATCATTTCATTAAATAAAAGTGTATTTCAACAGAATTTTTATTTATTCTAGCTAATAATCTATTTAAGAAAATTTTTCAGAAACAAGATAATGATATTTGGAGAGTATGAGAAAATAAGATGTAGGTGATAGTGAGTTCTGGTCTTCTGAATAATGGAAGCATAACAAAGTAAATCAAGAAGAAACTAAAATAAAGGGACATTACAGGATGTTCTGATAAGTTTCAGAATCATTTCAATAGAATGAAATGATTCTGAAACTAGAATTCACTGAAGTTTTAGCTCAATGATTTAAAATGTAGAGAAGAATGATTTTGCTTGGTGTCATACCCCTATATAAAGGACCAGCAAAATTAGATAATGAAGAAATAATTAATAAGATAAAAAATTAATTAATTAGAAATTAAATGATAAAGGACTATAATAGTACAAAATGATGTTATGCCACTTTTGTATTTTTAATATAAAGCTATTTATTTAAACCTAGCTCCCCTTTTTCTCTTTCATTTTATATGAAGGACCAGTGCCTGAAATGAGTTTGTAATAGTTTCTCAAGTTGCCTTGAAAGATACCTACAATTTCTTTCTGTTTTTATAAAAAATGGAAGTCAAACTAGAAGAATATACAGTGTGTGATAAATTGATATATTTTTCATTACTTGAGAACGTGGACTATTTTCTCTCCTATATATTTAGCTGTTTTGGCTTTGAACCCTTGCACTTCAATCAAAGTGTAATTTTGAAGGAAGACTGTGTCTTAAGTTTTATTGAAGACTCAGCTGTGTTTTCTTTTTCACTGACTGCATCAGAACTAAATATGCTAGCAGAGAAAACTCGCTGTTGTGACCATTGGAAGTACCCATTGCCCATAGGCACAATTGCTCCTCAACCCTATAGAGAACTGTAAATTTATTTGGAAGGCCTGCAAATTAGATTGATCCAATAATAAATACCCCTAAGAAAGAAGCTGGGGAAAACACTGGAAACAAATATTCTTCTATTATCACCTCAGCATCCAGTGTAGTTAGTGCCATAATGAAAACAAAGAAAGAATATTTTATGACAAGTTGCAAAATTTTTGACAGAATGTTGGTAGACATTTTAGTTGTACCCTTGAGAGGGAATAGATGCATGGACATATGTCTAATTACTCAGTTATCTTGCGTGTGTGTGTGTGTGTGTGTGTTGGGGGGAGGAGCTTGAGAAGTTCATACCCTAATATATTATGCTTTAAAGTTTAAATGACCTCAGAAAGTCTATATTTGATGTGCACCTACAGAGCCAGAAAACTCATCATAAATATTCCCATAATCTTTAACAACCAGTTTCATGTTGGGTAAATGCATTTAGGTTTAGAAATATCAAATTATTAGGCTATTTGCTACATTTCTAATGTGAAAGACTTGGGGGGATCTATAAATACTCTAAGCTCATACTTGCCATGTAAAAATTTTACTCGTCACTGAATTATTACTTTGCCTCTGTGAATCATTATCATCATTTGGCTCCCTTGGAGAGATAATTTACCTCATATGGACAAGCACTTTCCTCCCAAGAGGGAGTGAGTTTTACTAGACTGTGCCTCATAGGATCAGAAATACTTTTAATTGTTTCTTTAGTGCTGATAGCTTCTTTCAACTGGTGAGAAGACTAATCATCTTATGCAAATATGGATCCAATGAACTAATATGATGTTTGTATTCAAAGCAATTTCACTTTAATTTCTGTTCTCTACTCATAAATTGTAGGAAGAAACCTGAGACATCACTTGTGATTTTTGATCTTTTTTATTTGATCTCTAATTATTAGAACACAGAGTATTTTTGAAGATTTTGAAGATTATAGTTGTTTGATATATATCACATATTATGTTAAAATCTATAGCATATGTTTCATAAAGCAGAGAAATCATATAGTTTAATATCTTAGTTATTAAGCTGTTATATAATATAAATACTAGTTTCTTGGTGTTTAAGTTGTGAAAATGGGTTCAAATATGTAAATTTTTTAAATATTATTAAAAAAAACTTTTCCTTATTTACTAAGAAAACAATTGTTAGAAAAAGTAAAATGATCAACCATATTCATCTCCTGGGCACCCTTTTTCCCCCTAGACCTTTAGTTAAATAGCCTCTAGATTACCAATTCATCACACACATTAATGACTCCCAAAGTACCTAGACACACAGGTACATAGATGTACTTGTGTACATTCACAGATTCTGAGGTATTTTGTTTTATTCTATTTTTGGTCTTCCCAGAAGTCTGGTTCTCATTTCTGTATGAAATGTACTCTCTAAATCACTCTGGACCTCTACCTTGGGCAGTTTTGTGCATCCTAAATGAAGACAGCAGGGCTGTGGCCATCCCTTAAGAACAATGTTCTTATTTCAGGATGCAGACGCCAAGCTACAGGAGTCGTGAAGCTGCATCTGACTCGAGCTTGTCAAGCTTTACAAGCTGTTGTTTTCTTTGCCTCCTCACTGTACCGGGGACTGCCTTATTGTCCTCTTGAAGCTTTCACCATTGATTCCCCCATTTCCTTACTGTGATGCTCTTCCTGGGAGATATGGGGCTTGTTCAGATTGTTCTAATGAGGGTAATGTGCAGAGCTCTTACAAAGATGCGCGTGGATCAGGAAGGAAGCATTAGGGCTGCCTGAATGACTTGTTTAATCTGCCTTTTCTATCAATCTACATACTGCATGCCCAGTCCCTTGGGAGGTTTGCAGTGATGTGTTGGTGTTTGGGACTGTCACATTTTGTATTTGTATAGCTCTGAATTGGGCAAGAGGAGCACTCTACCCTTTCATTATCTTTTCCCTGAGACACCAAGACAGAAAAAAGAAAAGGGTCTTTTGTGTGTATAATGCTTCTCAGCTAGAAAAGTGACACTAGTCCACAGGGGACCTGTTGACGATATCCCATTCTGGGTGGCCCAGTCTACATTACATAGATTCTGTATCAGTTAAAATTATTTTATTGTTTTTCCTCTGAGTTTTGTGGAAAGAATACTATATTAGAGAGAGAGAGAGAGAGAGAGAGAGAGAGAGAGAGAGAGAGAGAGAGAGAGAGAGAGAGAGAGAGAGGAGAGAGAGAGAAATTGAGAGGGAGAGACTAAGAAATGAGAGAGGGACAGTTTCTTCAACAGAAAAGCTTCCTTTAGCACAAGTTATAATGTGAGTGAAAATATACTGCAGCAATTGAGATGCAGATTCAAGTCCTGTTTTATTTATTTTAAAGCATTACAGATGCACTCAAAAGACAAGCCATCAGTCAGCAGTGACAGGGAACATGAAAATGTATAAGAATAAATTGAGCTTTAATTTTTCTTGACTAAGTATAGACATTTATCATAACTAACGCACTTATAATAGCATGGTACTCTTTTTCCTCCCCTTTCTATTTGGTAATCTCATCTGTTTTATAATGTGTCTTAAACCTAATTAGAAAGCAACAGTATGGTTGTTGAAAAATGGCAATATTTCTTTTGACCAATATTGGTGAAACCCACTGCAATTAAAGTTATGGTAAAAGTTTATGCAAAAACAGTGCAATGTTTTTGCTAAATACTGTGTGAAGTCCTCCTACTTGGGATACCTAATTACTGGTGTCATGCTTGCAAAAGCAACATCTGTGCACACATGACACTCTAACGGGCAGCTCCTACAGGACTAATGCATTTTAATTGATGGTGTTTAGCGTGGCTTTTGCTTTCTCTCTTATATGAGAAGCTATGCCCTTCTGCTCTCCTGTCCCCAAATGAGCTGGCTCTCTGCTGGGGTACTCACAGTACAGATGGTCAACAAAAGGTGAAGATTGCAAGGATTCCAGCTATCAGTCTCTTTTCAGTCATGATAAAATCTGAATTACTAATCAGCTTCCTTCTGCCTCTGCACTCAGCCACACTCTTAGTCCAAGTTGTTTACATTTGGATTTAATGCTAATCTCTCTTTGTCAAATGGCTTTATCAAGTCCCATTTGATTTGAAACACACCTTCTTAACTAGCACATCAGGACTGGACCATTCCAGTCCCTCATCTTGTCGTTCATTTCAAATACAAATTGCTCTTTTCTTGGGGAGAAAGCAAAAGCCTGGTTAAATTTCTTTTCTGGTATCATCTGAAATGGGAAGAAAAAGTACTCGAACACAATAGAGCTAAATGACAAATCACGTGTGTTTCACATGAATCCACATAGTGCATCCTCTATAGAATTGTTATCAATGTTATTATGTTTAGCTCTTCACAAATAGCACATTTGGACTTTAGAGTTTTCTGAGCAGTGTGGCTTTAGATCTTCTTGGAAAAGAAGTCAGGTATATAGGAAAGAATAAATGAAATGATATACACCTTTCATGGCATTGACCTCTACCACCCTTATGTCATTTTTCTTTGTTACTACAGAAACTATCTTAAAAATCATTTGCAACAGCTCAACACATAGGTTACTGTTGTAAAGATAGATTCTATAAAACGACAGTGCTCAAAACATCAGAAATGGGGGGCTTGAAGGATATGACAAGGTCAATCCCAAGTCTAGAGAGGAGCAGGAAATTGGGTACCCCCTGCTGGCCAATTAACAAGAGTCTCTGTCCTTAGTTTTAAAGACAGCAAGCAGCTAGCTTGCCAATGTGGACATACAAAGGGTAGTGTCCCAAAGTTTTAATGAGTTGCTGCTAATTTTGAGTGACATTCACTGTAGTCCTTTCATTGAATTTGAGAGAAAAAGAGACATAAAATTGCATTCCCTTAAATCATGATCCTAATACTGGTTTCTAGGCAACCATAACAACTGAATGAAAAGGAAAAAAGAGAGGGGGGAGCACACTGTGGACATTTTTTTTTTCTGAATAAAAATGTTTTTGGTTGTCAATCAGGCTTTTTTTGTATTGCACATTCTGTAAAAGGATATTTCTGTATATAAGCTTTAAATTAAAGAAAAAAATCACTGTAAATGTTATACACTTCTATTTGCTTTCTGCTCTAAGAAAAACACTCCCCTTAAAAGCAATTTAATGAGATTACTATGGTAAATTCTGTTTATATTAGGTAAATTCTGTTTTTATCAGGAAACAGATATTCTTACAGATATATGTAGACCCGTCCTTTCTTGATAGTAGAGATTAAAACTCAAAAGAACTAAAATAGTGTTGTAAGACTAAGTAAAGAAACAAAACTATTAAATAGATACTTCAACATAAACTATTTAGGAAATCCAGTCCAGATCACTCACACCAGGCCTCTTGGAACCCATGCTGTCAGTAGGCCCTGTTCATCCCTCCCTTGGCAGGGCAGACACACATGAGAGCCTAGCCTCTGCTCCAGGATTGCCCCTTTGGACCAGCAGACTACAACAGGAGGTCAAGTCTGGCCAGAGGTCAACCCCTGATGTCCAGATCCACCCACACCAACTTGTGGAGGTCCCAGGCACACAGTAGGCTCAGTCCACCTCTCCTCCAGAGGGGCAGAAACCCACCAGAGCCTATAGCCTATAGCCTATAACCTGCCTATAGGCAGGTCCGCCAATTCTAGTCAGCAGACTACCAAGGGGGATCAAGCCCAGGGCCCAGATGGACCCACACCAGCCTGGTGGGTCCTAGGAACACAGAGGGCTAGTCCACCCCTTCCCCAGAGGGGCAGACACCCACCAGAGACTAGCATCTGGCGCAGGACTGCTCATTCCAACCAGCAGACTACCACAGGAGATCAAGCCCTGGAGTCCAGATTCACCCACACCATTGTGCACAGGACCAAGATCTAGGATGCAGTAAACTTCATTGAAAAACATAAGCAGGGGGGCTGGGGATGTGGCTCAAGCAGTAGTGCGCTCACCTGGCATGCTTGCGGCCTGGGTTCAATCCTCAGCACCACATACAAGCAAAGATGTTGTACCCGCCGAAAACTAAAAAAAAAAAAAAAAAAAAAAAAATTAAAAAAATTCTCTCTTTCTCTCTCTGTTTAAAAAAAAAAAGAAAAAGAAAAAGAAAAACACCGGCAGGGTCTGGAAGACCAACATCAAGATGAGGTACAGACAATCTGCAATAGTACTACAAGAATATAGAGAAGAAACTGTAATATCTCAGATCCACACTGCAAGAAAGGAAGATATATAAGCAACAAGAAAAACTAAGGGAAGAAAGTGCCCCCAAACAAACCAAGACACTATAATAACAGAACCCATAGACATCAAGTTGAAGAAATGAGCAAATACAGGCAAAAATTGATCAGTCCAACAAAAAGATAAGAGAGCAAATACAGGTAGCAAGAGAATACTTCAAGAGAGAGATAAAGACTCTGAAAAAAAAGTCAGAAATTCTTGAAATGAAGAGTACAATAAACCAAATAAAAAACTCAATAGAAAGCATAACCAACAGACTAGATCACTTGGAAGAAAGGATGTAAGATAACGAAGACAAAGTATACAACCTGGAAAATAAAGTTGATCACACAGTGAAGATCGTAAGAAACCATGAACAGGACATCCAAGAATTATGGGACAGCATCAAAAGGCCAATGTTATTGGCCTAAACTCACCAATCAAAAGACATAGACTAGCAGATTGGATTAAAAAAGAACCAACAATATGCTGTCTCGAGGACACTCATAGAAATAAACAGATTGAAGGTCAAGGGTTGGGAAAAATCATACCACTCATATGGACTGCTGAAGCAAGCTGGGGTTTCCATCCTCATATCAAATAAAGCAGACTTCAAACTAAAGTCAATCAAAAAGGATAAAGAAGGACACTATATACTGCTTAGGGAATCAAACACCAGCAAGGCTTAACAATTATAAATATATATGCCCCAAACAATGAAGCAGCTATGTTCATCAAACAAACTCTTATTAAGTTCAAGAGTCAAATAGACCACAATAAAATAATTTTGGGTGACTTAAACACACCACTTTCAAACTAAAACTGAACAAAGAAATTATAGAAGTCAACAATAAATTCAATAACTTAGAATTAATTGATATACATAGAATAGTTCATCCTTCAATGAGAGAATACACTTTCTTCTCAGCAGCACATGGATTCTTCTCTAAAATAGACCACATACTATACCACAAAGCAATTCTTAGCAAATATAAAAAGGTAAAAATACTACTCTGCATTCTATCAGATCATAATAGAATGAAACTAGAAATCAATGATAAAAGAAGATTAAAAAATCCATTCCAACACCTGGAGACTAAAGAATATGCTACTGAATGAACAAGGGGTTACAAAGCATCAAGGAGAAAATTAAAAATTTTTTAGAGGTGAATGAGAACACAGATACAACATACCAAAATCTCTGAGACACTACAAAGCAGTTCTAAGAGAAAGTTCATCACATGGAGTTCATTCCTTAAAAGAAGAAAAAGCCAACAAATAAATGACTTAACATTACATCTCAAAGCCCTGGAAAAATATGAACAAATCAACACCAAAATCAGTACAAGACAGGAAATAATTAAAGTCAGAGCTAAAATCAATGAAACTGAAACAAAAAAAACAATTGAAAAAACTGATGAACAAAAAGTTGGTTCTGTGAAAAAATAAATAAAATTGACAGATCCTTAGCCATGCTAACAAAGAGAAGGAGAGAGAAAACTCAAATCACTAACACAAGTGATGAAAAAGGAAATATCACAACAAACATTGTGGAAATACAGAAGATAATTAGAAATTATTTTGAAAACTTGTACTCCAATAAAATAGAAAATATTGAAGGCATTGACAAATTTCTAGAGTCATGAAATTTGCCCAAATTGAATCAGGATGATATACATAATTTAAACAGATGAATTTCAAGTGATGAAATAGCACACATCATCAAAAGTCTACCAATCAAGAAAAGTCCAAGATCAAATACAGCCGAGTTCTACAAGAACTTTAAAGAAGAACTAATATGAATACTCTTCAATTTATTTCAGGAAATAGAAAAAGAGGCAGCACTTCCAAACCCATTCTATGAGGCCAATATCACTCTGATTCCAAAACCAGACAAAAACACATCAAAAAAGAAAACTTCAGACCAATATCTCCAATGAACATGGATGGAAAAATTCTCAATAAAATTCTGGCAAATCAAATACAAAAACATATCAAAAAGACCATGCACCACGATCAAGTGGGATTCATTCCAGGGATGCAAGATTGGTTCAACATATAAAAATTAATAAATGTAATTCATCACATCAGTAGACTTAAAGATAAGAATCAT
Source organism: Ictidomys tridecemlineatus (assembly GCF_052094955.1). Classification (NCBI taxonomy): domain Eukaryota; kingdom Metazoa; phylum Chordata; class Mammalia; order Rodentia; family Sciuridae; genus Ictidomys; species Ictidomys tridecemlineatus. Next base: position 150,260,708 of record NC_135482.1, on the reverse strand, counting down.
ATGATCATCTCAATAGACACAGAAAAGCATTTGACAAAATACAGTACCATTTAATCTTCAAAACACTAGAAATATTAGCAATAAGAAAAATATATCTCAACATTATAAAAGCTATCTATGCTAAGCCCCATACTGACATCATTCTAAATGGAGAAAAAAATGAAGGATTTTCCTTTAAAAACTGAAACAGATAAGGATGCCCTCTTTCACCACTTCTATTTAACATAGTTCTTGAAACACTAGCCAGAGCAATTAAAAAAGAAATTAAAGGGATGAACATAGGAAGAGAAGAACTCTAATTGGCATTATTTGCTGATGATATGATTTTATTCCTAAAGGATCCTAAAAGTTCCACCAGAAAACTTCTAGAATGAGTAAATAAATTCAGCAAAGTAGCAGGATATAAAATCAACACCCATAAATCAAAGGCATTTTTTGTATATCTGTGACAAATACTCTGAAAAGGAAATGAGGAAACTATCCCATTCTCAATAGCCTCAAAAAATAAAATACTTGGGAGTCAACTTAACAAAAGAGGTGAAAGACCTATACAATGAAAAACTACAGAACCCTAAAGGAAGAAATCAGAGAATACCTTAAAAGATGGAAATATCTGTCTTGCTCTTGGATAGGCAGATTTAATATTATCAAAATGATCATACTTCTAAAAGCACTATACAGATTTAATAATTCTGATAAAAATTCCAATGACATTCCTTATAGAAATAGAAAAAGCAATCATGAATGCACAAAACTACAATTATATTAGACAAAGGTGCAAAGTATATGCATTGGAGAAAAGATAGCCCCTTCAATAAATGGTGCTTGGAAAACTGGAAATCCATACGCAACAAAATGAAATTAAATCCCTATCTCTCACCATGCACAAAACTCAACTCAAAAGGGATCAAGGACTTAGGAATAAAATCAGAGATGCTGCATCTAATAGGAGAAAAAGTAGGCCCTAATCTTCATCATGTGGGCTTAGGTCTCAACTTCCTTAATAAGACTCCTGTGGCGCAATAATTAAAATCAATAAATGGGATGGATTCAAACTAAAAAGTTTCTTCTCAGCAAAAGAAAGAGTCTGTGAGGTGAATAGAGAGTCTATATCTTGGGAGCAAATCTTTACCTCTCACACCTCAGATAGAGCACTAATCTCTAGGATATAGAAAGAACTCAAAAAGCGAAGCACTGAAAAAATAAATAACCTAATTAACAAATGGGCCAAGGACTTGAACAGACACTTCTCAGAAGATGATATACAATCAACCAACAAATATATTTAAAAAAATTTCATCATCACTAGCAATTAGAGAAATACAAATCAAAATCACTGTAAGATTTCATCTCACTCCAGTCAGAATGGCAGCTATTATGAAGACAAACAACAGTAAGTGTTGGCGAGCATGTGGGGAAAAATGTACACTGGCGGGATTGCATATTGGTGCAGCCAATATAGAAGGCAGTACAGAGATTTCTTGGAAAATTGAAAATGGAACCACCATTTGACCCAGATATCCCTCTCCTCAGTCTATTCCCAAAGGACTTAAAAACAGCATACTACAGGAATACAGCTACATCAATGTTTATAGCAGCACAATTCACAATAGCTAAACAGTAGAAACAATCTAGATGCCCTTCAATACATGAATGGACAAAAAAAAGTGGGATATATACACAATGGAATATTACTCAGCAATAAAAGAGAATAAAATCATGGCATTTTCAGGTAAATGGATGGAGTTACAGAAGATAATTGTAAGTGAAGTTAGCCAATCACATGAAACCAAATGCTGAATGTTTTCTCTGATATAAGAAGCTGATTCAAAATGGGATAGGGAGAGGGAGTATGAGAGGAATAGACAAACTCCAGATAGGTCAGAAGGCTTGGAGGGGAAGAGGGGGCTTGGGGTTATTAATAATGGTGGAATGTGAGAATCATTATTATCCAAAGTACAGGTATGAAGACACAAATTGGTGTGAATATCCTATGTATACAACCAGACATGAAAAATTGTGCTGTATGTGTGTGATAAGAATTGTAATGCATTCTGCTATTATAAATAAAGAAAGAATCAAAAAATAAAATAAAATAAAAATCCCAGATCTGGGTTGCATTTAATTGTGAAAAAAAAAAACAACAACATAAATTCTTTAATGTTGAAGTCTATCTTGGTGATGTACAAATGATGTGCAGACAACAGTGCCACACCAAAAAAAAAGGAAAAAAGCAAAAAGCAAAAAGCACCTTCTGCTTATCTTACTCTTACACCAAAAAATCAAGGTATTTGAAAGGATATTTTCAGTCCTAGCATGAAGGGCCCATTCAAACTGTCTAAGAGGACCTGAGAGGTCATTTTGGAGACTAAATAAAGTTTTAAATTCATTGTCTGGCATCCTAGAGCCTGTTGCAGCTAGAACTAAGGACTTCTGACTCCAAAGCTGGTCTTGAAAATCAGGAGATGTTCTCTTCTTAGGTCTGTATTCTGCAGTTAACAATTGTTTTACAGCCAATGCTAAACTGTTAATAAATTATATAATTTAATATTATCTTTAACACATGAAGAATCCTCAATATAAATTTTTATAACCCATCAACTTTCATGCTAACCTTGATTTTACCTTCTTAAACACACATCCAAAAGTATAACAGTACATGTAGCATAGGTGTAATTCCTTCTATTGGTCACATATACAAATCATATAGAAAAAGTAAAAGTAGAAGTAAGACTATACCATGTTTCCACTTAGTCTCACTCATTAGTAATTACTAAATACAGATTTTTTTAAAAATAAATGAATGAACAATCTACTACACAGTTTTATACTTCATGAGAAAGGGTAATTTCAGATGCAATTCAACAGTATAAGTCAATACCAGGATACACTCTTTGATAAAGTTCATTCAGGGGCAAAAGACACAGAGACAGCTTTTATGATTTTTTATTAAATATTCCAAAGTCTACAGAAGTGCATGATATGTGTGTATGTGTGTGTATGTGTGTGTGTGTGTACATATATTTACATTATAGAAAAATAGTGAAAACTTATGAATATTTCATAAACCTAATGACTTTCCCTCATGTCTCAAGCACATCCTTAATTTAAACACTCCAAATTAATGAAAGACTTTGCTATTATCTTCTTTATGTCAAATATACATTTTTGTAATCCTAGTTATTATATAACATTTTCCTGATGCTTCCAAAATAATTGTGATCTAACCATCAATTTTATAATATGTATGTGTATGTACAGATAATTTAGTGAATATCTGTTTTTATTATTACTGTTGAATTATCATTTGCCCAATTTTAATACACACAAGTCCTTTCACAAACAATTAACTTCTCAAATATGTTTGAATTTTAGGAATATACATATGAAATAAGTTTTGTTAATGTTTCCCATATTAGCACTTAAAAATACAGAAGAAATCTACCAAAAGAGAAACCAGTCAATTATATCAGCAGTGAAATAGTTGTTATTTAGAGACAATATCCTATTATAGAGACTCCTTTAGAAAGTCACTTTGGCTCAAAAGTTCTCATATCAAAATCTTGCCAGAACTATTCAGTAAAGCAGAAGACTCTCTGTTCAAAAAAAAAGCAACTATTTTTTTTTAATATTCTGACTGGATAAATAGAGCTGTAAATAAATAAATAATTGAAGAATTCTATTTGCCTATTAATCAAAGCCATTTTAAAAATTAATTGATAAAAGTTTGTAATATAGAAACTAATTAGTTGAAATGTTAACAAGTGTACATAAAAAAACGATCCACATATTAGCAATGAAAAGAGAAAAGGAGATTACTTATGTACATATTTCTGTCTTCTGAGGAGGGAGTGAAATTATTGTGTAGCAGCACTTGGAAGGTTATGTTGTTACTCCATATGTAATCTCCACTAGGGAATCCATTAGAAAATAGGGTTTGCTTTTCTCTTCCCATGTTAATTAATATACTGCACAATTTCTCAGCAATGGTTTAAATCATGATTGCTAGTTTGTAATTATAATAAAGTACCATTACCAAGGTTGCCTGTCAAAAATAGAAATTCATTATTATTAGTCACCCAATAATTAATTATTCTCTATTCTGTATACTTGTAAGATAAAGATTAAAATATAAGTAGTTGAAAGACTACTTTTTAAGTTTACATGGAAATTTTTTAACTTAGAGATAGGCATATATATATATATATATACACACACACACACACACACACACACAAACACACACATATATACATATATATGCACATGTGTACTATATGTGCATATATATTGTTGTAATTAGTTTTCTCACTACTGTGACCAAAGGAACTAACAGGAACAATTTTAAAGGAAGAAAAGTTCATTTAGTGCTCACATTTCAGAGGTCTCAGATCTTCGATGGTCAACTCCATTCTTTGGGGCTCAATATGAGGTAGAATACCATGGTAAAAGAGTGTGATGGAGGAGAGTGGCTTAAAACACGGCACCAGGAAGCAGAGAGAGCTCTGCTCAATGAGGACAAATTATATACCCCAAAGTCACAACACCAGTTACCCACATCTTCCAGCCATACACCACCTACCTACAGTTACCACCCAAGAGATGCTTCTAAAATCATTGTGATCTAACCATCAATTTTATAATATGTATGTGTATGTACAGACAATTTAGTGAAAATCTATTTTCTCCCTATCAGGAGATTAATTCACTGATTAGCTTAAAATTCTCATTACCCAGTCATTTCAACTCTAGACCCTCTTGAATTGCCTCATACATGAGTTTTGGGCAGACATTTAATATCTAAATCATAATATGTATGTGTGTGTGTGTGTGTGTGTGTGTGCGCGCGCGCACGCGTGTGTGTGTGTATATATATATATATATATATATATATATATATATATATATATGTATGTATATATACAGATACATATATTTTAAATTACCAGTATACCTCCTCCATCATCTATATTCACCAAGGAACAAAAAATCACCAACTACAACCACAAGGGAAAATATTAAAGAGACATTTGTTATATTATCTAAAATACTTTAGCAGAAAATAATTAGATGCAAAGAAACAGGAAATTATGTTCCACACTTTGGGAAACAAAAGGAGACAGAGACTTTCTCTGAGAGTACCAAAGCCTGAACTTTGCCCAGAATTACATCAATAAACTCATTAAAAATATGTTCAAAGAACCAGAGCAAAACATAACCTAAAATTAAAAGTAGGACTATGATGATACACAAAGCAGGAAATATCAATTGAGACAGATGTTATAAAAAGTAACAAAAGGATATCTTAGGGCAGAAAAATACAACTTATATAAAATCTTCTACAGAAAATGTGAGCTCACCTAAGAGTGATCAGTGACTTGATGATAAATCAATAGCTATCATACCATCTGATGAAAAGAATGAAAAAGGAATGAGGAAAAATGAAAAGAGCTGCAGAGACTAGTGGGACACTACATACACCCGTGAAGTGTCAAAAGAAATGTGAGAGCCTATTAAAGCCCACTGTGTTGTCTAATTCCCTAGATCTCTCTGTTCAATTTCTGGCTTGTCTGCCAGTTTTTTACTCATCCTAGAAGGAGACAGAGAAAAGTTTTTAAAAAATGTATTTCTAAAAACGACTAAAAATTTCTAAAATATGATGAAATAATATTAATTTATACTTACCAAATAATATCAATGCATTTAAGGTAAGATAAACTAAAAGATATTCATATCTTTAAACATCAGAATAAAATTATTAAATACAAAGAAGAAATCTTGAAGATGGGAAAGTAACTCATTATGTACAATAGAATACCACTAGGGTTAACAGCTAATTTTATGTGGAAATAATAAAGGTCAAAAGGTAATGGATGGTATGTTCAAACTTGTGGGAAAAATTAAAAATAATAAACAATATATCAATCAATAATTCTATATTCATCAACACCATTTTGAAAAATTAAGCAAACCAAAATAATTCCAACATTAAGAAAAATGGAAATAATGTGTTGATATCCAACTGACTTTAGAAGAAATACTAAAGTAATTTCTAACTTTTCATGCTCAGAGAAAATGATACCAAGAGTAAATTGAATCTACACAAAGACATAAGAGATACAGAGTGAGGAGAAGTAAACAACTTTTCAACAATAAGATTATTTATAAAAATGGAACATTTAGCCTGTGAATTTCAAGAAAAAATAAATATATATACATACATCCACATACATATACATATGTGTATGCATGTATATATTTAAACTTGAACTATCATATTTTCCTAAGTTCTTCTCCTGTCTTTTCAATAGTTTGAATTTTAGACAGAAACCCAGTAATATATAGTTTTTAATTTTCCCTTATTTTTCTCCAAATAATAGATGATCTTTTTTCCTTTTCACTAAATATTTTTCAAATTCATATAAATTTCTTTATTTCATCTAGTATCACCATAGCCTGAGTGTCACCATCATCTCAAAACTATAACAAACTTCTGACAGGTTTTGCTGCTAGGTATTGTTGTATTCTAATTAATCTTATGCCATGAAGTCAAAGGGATAATGCTTTTGTGATTATGGTAAAATAATAGATCTCTTCATTAGATTTCACTCTTTGGGAAAGATTTTAGGGTAGTCATGGCTGTAACTGCATAATAAGACTCAATCAGTAAACTCAGGAGAGATTGTTCCTGCTGGTTGAAGAAGTTCTCAAGTCTTAAAAAAAAAGCATCTCAGGGCTAAGTGCTGAGAATGGCCTGTAGAAGGTGAGAACAACCACTGGGTCATAATTAGCAAGAAAACTGAAAGCTTAGTATGGCAACCTCAAAGAACTGAATTCTGCCAGTAACCTGAAGGAGCATGGAGTAACCTCCACACTCCAGCCTGGCCCTAACCAATTCCTTGATCTCAGCCTGGAGAGTCCCAGCACCTGGAATCCAGTTGGGCTATTCCTAGTTTTACTGACCTACAGAAACTGTGAAATCATAGATGGGTCTTATTCCAAGCCACTAAGTATGGCACAGAGATAAGAAAATAATACATGCTGTAACTTCTGTTTTTTTTTTTCTTATCTTTTCTTTGTGCTATGTATTATTCACATTCTAAACTTTATTTTGGCTGAATTGTGCTTCTTTAATTCTCTTGTTTGCTACAGTCTTGCTCTGACTACCTCACAGGATATTTTACTCCATTTGATTAGAAACCTATCCCAGCTCCTTTTTATCTAGCTATAAATATTCATGCATACGTTCTTCACTTAAAGTTTCTTAAGATACTTGGAGTAATTCTTTACCATAGAATTATCTTGTATTAGGCAGATTGTGAATATTCATCAAATGATAGATAATACTGGTTAAGTGCTGACAGTTTATTTAGTCATGGAGATGATGACAATGAATAGAGTATTTTGATCATCTTTTGAGTGATCAGATTAAGTTGACTCTTCATTGACATAATCACTTGTTTGGTATTTCAATCCCTAAAAGTCCCCTATATAGAATTGATCTCTTCATTTCATACAAAATTATAGTAAATGATTATATAGCTATTGCTGTATGGAAACTGCTAAGAAATTTTATATTCTTATTGGGAAAAAAATTTCCCACATTTACTAGTTTCTGACAATATTTTTTTTTGTTTCTCTCTCAGAATGACATTCTGGCAGCTCCCTCATATTTTGAAGAGCAGAAAATAAATCAACCACTGACCTTTAGAATGCATTATTTATGAAAATATATGTGTACATTGTAGTATTTAAGCAATTTTCCTAAAGGATGCTTTTTGTATATATTAACTCAAGCTGAATATTTTAAAATACTTATAAAGTATTATTTAATCTTCAAATAGCCTGTATTTTTACATTGAAAATGAACATTCTTAACAAAGACACAGAGGCCTAATATATATATTGAAATATACATCCTAACTTGTTCATGATAGAATTAACATGGGAGGTTTTGTTCAATGGATACAAAGTCTGACTTTTGCTAAAAGATTCTTACACAGATCTTCTCTACAACATTGTGCCTACAATTATCTATGCAATATTGAGTATTTCAAAATTTGTTAAGAGGGTAGGTCTCATGCAATTTTATTGCCACAAAAGCAGAGATTCAGAGAAACTATGTCTTGTGCTGGGTATCTCATTTCCTTCATTGTGGTATTATGGTGTTTGTGTATGTTCAAACTCACCAAATTGTACACAGCACATAGGCATATACATGTGGTTCTTTGTGTATCAGTTATACCTCAATACATCTGTGTAAAAGTAAAAAAAAAAAAAAAAAGAATTAACACTATTAAGAAAATTCCTGGGCAGTTACTCAATTATTTCCATTTATGGAGTTTCCCTAAGCAACATAATAATAATAATAATAATAATTATAATAATAATTATATATATGTATATATATATATATCCAGATCAAAACTTAAATTCTTTAAAATCATAGATGTTTAATTCTAAAGAAATTAAACTAAGGAGCAAAAGAAATCCCTACTACTTTAAATTAAAAGAGAAAAGCATATTCTGATTTTGTTTGGGGCTTGACAATTAAATCCTGATGCCCATCAATCTAGTGATAAATTTTTTTTTTATGTTGCAACAGTTATCTACAAAATGTTATTTTTATCATACTAGTTTATATCATGCATGCTTTGTTTAAAATTTGACAATTACACATATGTCCTCTTTGTTTTCCTCCTTAAAATACCTTCCAACTAGTTTAAAATATTAGCTAGAGACTGTCTTCATTAACCCTGTACACTGTTGGCTTTCACATCTTTTAAATCCTGGCTTTTGTCTACTTTCCACTGCATGTTCTGTCTTCCCCCTCAGTTTCAATTTTTCAATTGCTTTATAATTCAAGCCACAAAGTAAGAAAATGCTCCTTCTGACCCAATCTCGAACCCATTCTGTTTTCATAAAATGAATTAATATTTTGCATTGATCTACACATGCTTTTATAGTTATATGCTTTTTATATTCCATAATCTTATTTTCTTTTTACATGTTTCACCCAAATTGTGATTACAAATTTTCCTTTCAAACATAAATTACACAAATTAAAAAAAATAGTTTGTTGATCTATTTTTTTCAGATTTTTAATTTCCATATAATGACCCAGGTGAATTGTATTCACTTTTGTTAATATTAAAATCCCACCATCTTCATCAAGCTTCTGCTATGTGGACAATGATAATTGTCTTTTAAATGCTCTTCTTAATTTATTTCTTGACTGACCCATTTCTGCCCTTGTAAAATATGGTCAGTTCACTATGATGGCAGAGTTTATTTGTGTGGTTGGTTTATTTTAGCTCAAACAGATTAGTGTAGTTTTTGTAGACACATTGTTTCAGAGACCATTTAACTTATTACAAAGTTTACATAGTTTTAATTGTTTAAATAACCAAAAGAAGCAACAAGAATTAAAAGGACATCTGAGTTTGAGTCTCAATGCTTTTTTTTTTTAATTTCCATATGCTCAGATAATTTCATCCAATTTTTAGAATTTCATTTATTTTTGTAATACAGGGCTAATTATAAGATAACAGTTACAGGAAATTAAAAAAATAATGTAATTATTCTAATATATAATTATTAGAATCATTGATAATTATATAATATGCAGTATCATTATATATAATAATATATTATCATTATATATAACAATATAGAATTATTTTATTTTATAATATTTAATTATCATAATTATATAAGTATTAAATAAGAATAATATGCCATAGTTTTTATTTTACAAAAAATGAAATGGCATTGGAATAATAATATCATTGAGAACTTGTCCCAGAAATTTACTCCACATCTCAGTACTTACTGTTGGATTGCAGAAATCCATAGAAATTATAAATGATTCTCTCATTTCTCTCTGTTTCTAACAAACTGGAAAAATCAAATTAGAATTCAGTCTTTTTCTCCCCATGACTTTTAGTATCAAGTTTCCATTTGAACAACCAATGCATTTGTCTAAACCACCAGGGTGCCTAAATCTAAGAGAAGGTAAAGGTGTGCACACAGTAACTTTTATGTCATCTTGTCATGCTATGGTATCTCAAGGTGTTTTGCAATGGTATTAAACTTAAAAAAAAACTTTCCTGCTGCGTTAATTAGTTAAAATCAGGTAAGTGGCAATGACAACAAACACATCTTAAGTTCAGGCTTAAACTTGGATTCAATATCAATAGACATGGAGAAGTTCCTTGAAGCAGGTGCATTGTAGCTCAAAGAGAGACCACCTGCAGAGTCATATTGCAGCAGGGGAGATGTAAGGAGGGATGCTTTAGTTGACTTCAGCTTAAAAGCAGTGAAAAAAGTCCTAGTCCAAGAAGGTAAGTCTTTATTTTTGACAAGCGTTGTGAATTAGAGTTAGCTTGGTGGTATAACATGACCTTTAACAAGTGCCACTGGAAAAAGCCTTACATTCAATGATGTAAGTTCTGAATAATTGGCAGCAACTATGTTTTGAATCAGACACAGTCCATTAAATAAATGAGTTAGGATGTCAGTGAAGGAAATGTCAGATGTTCTACACCTTGTAAAAAAATGACCAAGGCACCCACTGAAACCATCCAAAGAAGAGGAGATACACTGCAATTCTTTCTAGCTAAAGGCAGATATAATCAGAGATTGCAATCTATACGGCCCAATCTATATTGCTTAAGTACAGTAATATTACTGACATGGAGAATTCTAGAAAGCTATGGAACTACCCTCAATCAAATAAGAGAAATTCATAAGAATTAATCAACACTTGTAAAAATCCTACACATATTCTGCAAGGTTTTACTCTTTTCGGCTTGGGGCAATTATGTTTTTAATATTTTTTTCTGTCTTTTCTTTTAAATTTATTTTGTAGTACATTGTATTTACTGTTCAAATTCTTTCCTTCCCTTTGCTTTGGGAATATTGTATTACTCATTAAAAACAAAATTAAGTAATTGATTTCTTAGGTCAACAAATGTGAGCAGAAGTGATGAGAGCCAGTTTCATCCAAATATATAAGAACATCACATGGTTTCAAGGTGCCCTTCTTTTTCTTTTCCTTGAGGTTTACAATATTGCAGATGGAGGATACATCTGATAGTCTATGCTCCCCCCCCCAAAAAAAAAATGATGTTAATTGAACAGAAAGGCAACCATCCTATGAAAGCCTTGAAAACCAAAGTCAAATGTGTTCTCTGATATGTGGAAGCTAACCCACAAAAAGGGATGGGGGGAAGAATAGAAATTCAATGGATTAAACAAAGGAGTATGAAGGGAAGGGACAGGGGATAGGAAAAGGAAAGATGGTGAAATGAATCTGACATAATTTTTCTATGTACATATGTGAATACACCACAGTGAATATCACTATCAAGTACAATCACAAGAAATTAACTTAAAAATAAATAAATAAAAGGAACTATGGATCAATGGCAGAAAGATCAATAGAGGGAAGGGAGCAGGCATGGGGAAAAGGAAGAGGAAGGAGAATTACTGGAGTCCTATCTTGAATAAGCTATATTTCATGCTGATATAATTATATGAAAACAGATTTTATTGTTATATATAACTAAAAATAAACAATAAAATATTGTGATTTAAGATTTGCCTGTTTTTTTGTAGCCAAAGCTACCTAAAACTAATCAATATTTTTTCTTTCTTGATGAAACAAAGAAGCAAGCATAACAGCAAAAAGAAGTTGGTAAACATCTGAAAAATGATAATGACATTGCAATAATCTGGGAAATGCTACTTAAAACATTTTAAAGCATAGTGGACTCAAATTGTTCCATGAATTAATAGTATTCTTACATTATACATTTTACTCCAAATTCTAGAGTTTAATAATATTATAAATATATTTTCTTTGAGGGATGGTATACCTCTAAGGAAGAACACAGTGGAAGCGAACAGACTTCAAAGAAATTCAGAAGTGACTCTTCATCTCTAATGTAAAAATCATATTCAGAAAAATAAGAATTCCACATTTGCACTTTAGACCCATGATTGGTCTATAAGATTATTACATTGACAAAGGTAAATTTAATTTTCAAATTTCCATATTTCATACTTAGCTGATGCAGGAAGAAAGATAAACCAGCAAAGAGCAGTGCACCCATATTGCAATCATCTCTTTAGCAACCTGTTGCCTGTAGTTACAGTCTATGGAACACCATTCTGAAAGTCATTTGAATTCTAACTATGCCATCAACAGCAAGTTCTGACACTGGACATATAAAAGAAACAATAATTGTGTGCCATGTCATAACACAAAATAAAGAAACTATTAAGTAAAGGTATATGGGGAAACAGGAGAAAGTTTTTTTTTTTTTTTTGTAATTCTACATAAGAGTAAAAAAAAAAAAAACCATAATGAGAAGGCATTTGGCTGTGTGAAATGCATGTACAATGTTGAACATGAAATGAACCACTACCAAAGCATCTGTTCATTTTGGCAATACAAGGTATAATTTTAGAAAATCAGATTAGAGTGGTCTATAATCTATAAATTGCCAGATAAGTCATTACTGATTAATGATATGGCAAACAATATGAAATAATTTTAGAGTGAGAAGCCCTCTAGTGAAAAATAAAAAATTGGCAAGTGAGATTGATTTTAGAAGTTTCCTATGCGCACATACCTTTCTAGGAAAAAACATTTGTAAAAAAGGCATTAAGATCCAAGTAGTTACTGACTCTTCTACTATGTGACCAAGGAATCTGATGCTAATTTTGCATAAAAGAAACTCTATCAGAAGTTGGGTTGAATTTAATGGTCCATGGTAAAAGTCTGGTTGGAAAAGAACAGGTTGTAAAGTCATTTGGGGATGGATGCTTCTATGAGAAAGAAACAAAAACACATGAGAACTGAATGGATTAATATAAAATAGATGATGCAGCATCTGGAACATGTCAATGAATATCATGCAGATGATACAAGTCAATAATTTCTCACCAAGAAATGTGAGGGCTGAGAAGTTGTCCCCATAACAAGGCTTGAGAGGACAAGACCTTTATTTGGGAAAAATGACTAGCAAAGTACACTAGCAAGGGGAAAATACATGTAAATATGTATTTTTAAAACACATGTAAATATACATGTAAAATACATGTAAATATGTGTGTATATGTGTGCAAGGATAGAAGAAACAATAATAAGAAAAGATGATAAAACACAGTATCAAAATAAAGGAGGATGTAGATGGGGTGATAGAGGTAATACAAGACAATAGAAGTAGATATTATTATTAGACTTTAATATATAAAATATAAGTTAAGGTAACCTTTATATGATCATATAACTAAAACATGACTTCTAAACATTCACTTTAAATATTTTATTTTTATTGCTTCAAGTCTGCCAGCACGGTGACTCTGATGTTTAGTAGCAAAATGGTTTTATATATATCAAAGTAAAACAGCATAAAGATTATAAAATTTATTAAATGCAATTTTAAATTGTGTATCTAATTACCCATAAAATGATCGGTTTACACCTCCAAAAATATCACTATTTTTTCCCACCAAATATGATTTTCCTTTACCCAACTCAATGCAATTCAACTTCCTCACATTTCAAATAAACCAGAATTGTTAACTTCAATTTTACTACACCTATCCATGTATCATAGAATATCTATGAGAAGAGAAAAACATGAAACCAAACACTGGAAAAATATTATTTTATATGAAAAATTTATATATGGATTGTTGTCTTTTCTGAATATTTCTTAAGTAGTGTTGAAGGAATGATATTTGGAAATATTTAATTCATGTAAATACAGTGAAGAGTTTCCAGATTTTGCTTTGGAAGAATTAGAATTTACTTATGTAAGAGTAATACCTAAGGAATTATTAACCTTAGGTAAATTTGAAAACATTGACAAAAAACTTAACTAATTAATTAAAATTATAGAGTGAGACTCTTGGCTTATCTTCATGATGGAATGTAGGCAATTTATAAATGAGGAAAGCCAAATTGTTGTCCTATAATCTATTATGTGAAGTTGAGTAAGACAAAAATATTTAAGGCACAGATCATTACAAATTATTCTCATGTTTGAACTATCCAATATATTTTAAAAATACTTTTTCTGATACCTAGTACTTTCTGGATTCTTCATTCTCCCATAGTTTTTCAACATGGATCAATAAAGTAAATGTCACATTTGTCAATCATTTAAATCCTGTCCACTGCTTCATCTCCAGTATCCTGTACCCAGTAAATAGTTACTACGTGGATATTTGGTTTGTCTTCCTAAACCATTTTTCCAAAGACTTTCAGAACTGTTTCAATGTTGGTTCTGTTTTCTAGAAATGCAACTTCCATAAGAGATGATTTCTCTATACAAATTTTTACATACAAAAGAAAAAATATATTAGAAATAAATTGTCCCATTTCCACCACAGGGAATAGTTATTGCTACACCCTTATAATAAATTATGTAAGTTCTGAATAGCTTTTAAGAGCCAACACATTTTAATGAAGGTTATGTTGTTAGATATGAAATAAAAGGTACTAGGATATTTATGTTAATCAGTTTAGAAGTACTGTAATTCACATTGCAGATAAGGTAACTCTAAAAGAAATTGGAATGAATACAAACTTTTTTTAAAAAAAATTAGTGTGCTAGAAGAAAAAAAAGTCAAACTAGACACTAAAAATGGAAATAAGTGAACAGGGGTTGCTTCCTTTATTTCAACACCTCTTAGCACATTTCTTTTTTTTTTTAAGTATGAATATATTTAATCCATTTTTGCCAGAGCAACTTTATTTAGCTGGATGTTTACCTTTCTGTGAAGCCTCATTACCCATAAAAACAAAGAATGAAGTTGATTAATGTGCTCTAAGTGTGATGTTCAAATTGTAATTTTCATATACGTAAATGGATGCTTCTGCAGTATTTTGTTTGATAATTTACAGAGTTAGCATGGTCCAAACCACTAATCAGTTTCTTTTTATGATGACAGCTGCAGTGGATTCTTGTGGAATGCTAATTTTCATTAGTGTCTTCCCTTCCTGTGGACTGGATGCCTGGCTCAGGAGTGATTTCATCACTGCAAACTAAAGTTTGGGAGGAAAGATATTTGAGTTATTCATTGCATTTCTAAGAGTTCACAAAGATAGAAAGAAGTGCAAACCAAAAAATAAAATGAGTGAATTTTAAATATGTGGAGTGAATATGAATAATTTTTATGATGTCTGAAGGTACATAATTTTCATAAAAATGTTTCTGTTTAAGTTGTTGCTTACTAAATTGGCTGAGGTTGGCATATAGAAACAAACAATGAAATATGCTTAATTATTGCAAAATAACAATATCTAGACATTTCAAAAGATCATAAAAATGTTAATTTTTTAAATTTATCAAATAATAATATTTGAAATAATTTATATCAGTTAATTTCTATTTATACAAGTAAGTCTTCCTATATTTTTAGAGATAGCCCATAATCAATTTTCAACTAAACATTTGATTAAAGAAAAAAAAAACAATAAAATTCTTCACACTTACTGAATGCTTCTCACTTTCCAAATACACCATTTCTGAAACTGAGCACAAATATTATTCAACTGAAAGCAGAAGAAAATGTGACATAGCATTTATGGGGACTTGCCCGGTATTATCCCATAGAGCCACATGCACAGCCAAGCAGTCTGGATTGAAGGCTTGGAATCATCATCAGGTATTAATATTAAATTAATAGAAAGAAGTCATGTAATTTAAAGCAAAGATGGTAAGTGGATTAATACCTTGTTCTCCCATATATGAGGAATAAAGCTTAAATCTAGATTCCTAATATCCTGTTAAACCATGTTTTATAGAATTGCTTCCATTTCTCACACTAACTCCTACTTTGCCTGAATAGCAGTATTGGTTTCTGTTAATTTGGAATTGTCATGCTTGAACGATAGTATTAATGTTTTATGCCAGTGTAAATGTTAAGTCTCCAATCAAAAGGTCTAAATATATTAATGTTCTGCCTCTGTGCATAGGTATGAGGAGATAAGAAGAATTATTCTGTCTGAAAGTTATTTTTGTGCAAACTAGATATATATTTTCTGAAAACTCATGTTATAAAGAAAACTTTTGATTTTTTCATTCCTCTTTTGAATAACGTATTTTATTCACAAAGTTGAAATAATAGTCAATCTTAGATACTCAACATTAATACACATAAAAGAAAGAAAGAATGTTGTTAAATATGTATCATTTCCCTGTTTCCCTTAGTCAAAGATCTTGCAATTTTTAACATGTACAAAGAATGCTAACCCATAAAACTGAGTAGGTTTCAAAAACAACAAAATTACACAAAAGTAAACAGTTTCATGGCAAGCTGTATATCTTTCTTTTCATGCTTTTACTTTCATTTTTTCCTCTAAGAAGTATAGAGACATGACACCATCCCCACTTCTGTACCACCCGTTCTCCAACATCTGTGGCAGGACTGTCTTATTTTTCAGTCCACTGATATAGCCCTCTGGATACCTTCAAACCCTCAGTTCCCCTCCCTACATCGTATCCCACTATATGACCATCTTTCTGTGACTATTCATAAATCTCCTCATGTTTAAAATGCAAATTGATTTAAAAACTCACAATTGCAATGATAATGGAGCTCATAGGAAGGTATACTGTGTGGATCATGATGGAGAGCATAATGATGCCTTTATCTGTTTAACTGTACAACCCAGGAAAAGTGCATATTGTAAAATATGATCCCTGTAAAAATGGGAAAAGATATAAAAAAATTAGTGTTCTTAGGTTAAGAAATTAAAAGGTAGACAGTGGATTTCCAACTAGCATGTTTTGCACTACAAAAAAAAAATGAAATATTGGGCTGAGGTTGTAACTCAGTGGTAGAGTGCTCACCTAGCATACATGAGGCACTGGGTTTGATCCTCAGCATCACATAAAAATAAACAAATAAAATGAAGGTATTGTGTCCATTTATAACTAAAAATATATTTTAAAATGAAATATTGATTTCTAAAGTCTTTAAATAAATTTCACAAAGTGTTCTTATTGTCTCTCTTCATTTGTGTAGCACATATGATATCATAAGTGAATTACAGTGATTTAATTTATTTAAAATGTGGGGGGAAATTCATGCAATAAATTTCTATTCATGCAGTATATGCAATATTTTTATGATTGCATTTAAAAACACCAATGGAAAATAGAAGTTTTCTTACTGATCAGGAATATTTTAACATCGATGATACTTTAGCATAATTTTCCTTGAGATCTGATTTTCAGTGGGTTCTGAGATGTGTTGTGACAATTTGTGTAAACTTTTGTTGTCATAATGACTGAGGGACATTAGTGATACTGGTAGGAGAGAATGTCCTACCCAATGGGAATTTTCCTACATCCCATATGATCTTCTAATGTCATAATATTTATCCAGGTAAAACCCTGTTCATGCAAAAAAGATATTTTGCAATTGAAATATAAAGTTTTAAAATCTCTGTATATCTCGGTTGAGAAAGGAAAATTTCACAAAGTAAAATATGTGATTACTAATAATTGATAAGCTCTAAAAATTTGGACTACAATATTGTATCCAAATAACCTTTCTGATTCTTGTGTCTCTCAAATGTGGACATAATGATATTAGTTTTATATTAGGGTTGTGAAGATTGAAGGATAATATATAAGTAAGTGACTGTTTAGTTTCTTGCCTTTCACAGAGAAGGGATTAGATACCATAAATATTAGCACTATAAATAAATATCATAACTTCACTAATACAATAGTCTCCCCTTAATCAGTTTTATTTTCCATGACCTTAGAGACCTTGAGTCAACTATGTCCCCCAAAATTCAATGGAAAGTTATTGAAATATACAATTCACAGGTTTTAAATTGTGCACCATTTTGAGTAGCATAATAAAGTTTTGCACCATCTCACTCTGTCTCACTTAGGACATGAATCATCTCTTTGTCTAGCATACACATACCAAATGTGCCACCCATCTGTTAGTCCCTCAGTGGCTGTCTCAGTTATCAGACAGACTGTCACAGTATCACAGTGCTTGAGTTCAAGTATCCTATTTCACTTAAAAATGATCCCAAAGCACAAGAGTAGTGATACAAATGAGGAAGGAGAACATGAATCATGGAAGAATAGGTTAACTCTGGTACTCCCTGGCAAAACTGTAGTGTATGTAGTAAAAATAGAGTATATGTAGCCTCAGTGCTTGATGTGGTTGCAACTATCCACTGAGGGTCTCAGAATCTTTCTGTCTCTCATGGTTGGGGGGGGGGGGAACTACTGCATAATTATTCCAGTATTATATTGCTATTATTATTATTACTACATGTTCTATATTATATTGTTATACAGAAATGAGTTTTGCTATGCATAGTAGTAAATAATAGAAGTAATAGTAGCATACTTACAGTTGTATGATTTTAGATTTGTCATGTAATAATAAAGAGTCTGCCTCCATTTTGGACATTTGACCACTGATTACAGGTTTCACCTCCTTTTCCCTTTGGCATCCCATTCAGACAGGCAGATAAGAATGCTGTTGCCTCTGTGACTTCTACTTTGGCTCTGACAGGAATTAAATTTTCTGTGCATGGAAACTTGCCCTCTGCTCCACTTTTTAGTCACTACAAAGGCCCAACTCACCCTCTAATTTGCCTAGCCAGCCCCAATCTGCTTATGAGTAACCAGCTTTCTCTAGGAGTCCTATATAAAGTAATAAAGCTTATTATTTTGAATAATAAACTCCATTTTCATTGCAGAATGAAAACAAAAAAAATCTTTTTTATACTTATCTGAAATTGAAACTTTATTTTACACACAAACACAAAATATCCTGTTGATAAATTTTACATATACTGAATTTTCTAAAAATTGTAAGAGCTGTGTGAATCCAGAAAGACTACATATTTGGTATAAAATCTTCTAATGTTCATGTAAACAGAAATTCACAACCCCAGGGGCAATTTCATTTGTGGTATTTGGGACATTATTAATTCACCTGTATTTATCAGTATTTGTAAGCTGTCAAGGATAAAGTATGTGGAATTGACTTTTATCATGTCATCTTATGAGGTCATACTTACGTATTTTGCATATTTAAATATGTATTATTTTATTATACACTTATTTTCCTTAATTTCTCTTTCATACATTTAGGGCATTATACTGATTGTATAGAATTACTTATACAGGGTGATTTCATTTTCTGTGTTGTTTATTGCAGATATTTTCTTAGTTCACATCATATTCGTTACTAAAAAGACTGTTGGATCTGATAAAGGTTGACAATCAAAGACATAAAAGTACATTCTGAAATAATGAAATAACACCTTTCTTATTCACAATTTTTAAAATGGAAAGCTAATGCAGTAGGGTAATTTGAAATATGTTTGATACTGTTTTTTGATGTCATAAGAAGGAGAAAAGTGTGGCATAGTCTTATTATTTCTACTTCCATTTCATATTCCACTGTAATATATTATAGCGATCTTACTTCAGAATGGAACTTTAAGGAGACCAAAAAGTCACATGGATTAGAAAGAATCAAAGGGATGTAAAATAGCACCATAACAGAAGTGGAACAAAAGCTACTCCTACTGATAAGAGGATTGAGAAAGAGGAACAAAAGCAGAAGCAGGTACAAAATTGATGGCTTTAAGGAAACAAAGAAACAAACAAGATAAAGAAATTTTGCAAAAAAGAAAGAGTATGCATTATATCGAGGGATTTGTAAACAGCAAAAATAAATGAAGGAGAAAACAATTGATGATACATTTCTTAGAATGCACACTATTATTGAAATCACTATTTTTTTCTTATATAAGACAGTAATGGCCTCCTTAAATTAGCTGTAGTAACACATGAGACAAGATATACACATCCTAAAAAATATTCAAACTAGAATGCAACTCTGCAAGAAATCTAGTCATCTCATTTATTATGATGATTTATTATTCACTGAGCACCAGTACAATGCTTCTTACAACAGAGAAAAGAACTTTTCTATTTCAGATATTTTAAAAATATAAATAAAAGTAAATGGAAGAATAAATTGTCTTGAGTCTGATACTGCACCACATATCTCTTTTCTCTAGAAATTTATAACAGAAAAAATAATACTCAATGCCATAAGGAATAAATAATTAAAAGCATAGGGTAAGAAAAATAACATAGCAAGGTTAAGAAGAAGAATTTGAAGAAAAAATAATGTTTCAAAGTTTTCAATTCTTATTTAAATAGCAATTATCTAGAGCACATAACTACAAAACCAAATAAGTTGAGTACTTTTTTCCTATCCATTTTATTCTTATGAATTAAACTTCTAATTCTATCTGAATGTGCATGTATGCTCCCCCTTTACATATTTCAAGATCTAAATTAATTATTTCTCCTAAGAATTTTTTCCATATAATCTTTGTATATTCTATTTTTTTAAACAGGGACTTCCATGTTTCTTTTTGTTAATATTTAATTTTTAGTTATACTTGGGCACAATATCTTTATTTATTTTATGTGGTGCTGAGGATCGAACTCAGGGCCTTGCATGTGCTAGGCGAACGCTCTACCACTGAGCCACAACCCCAGCCCTCTTTGCATATTCTGTTTGAAATTATACATAATTTTTACTGTGTACTCATGAAAACACAAGTACTCACAAACTATATAAAAAGATTTTTGAATTTAAGACAACTCTTATCTGAGAACTATTAGTCATATGTCAACATAGAAACATATTATAACAAGATTATGGATATGAAAGCAGATAATTTCTAAATTATTAGAAGAGTCTACTTATGTTTTACAACAACAATGCCAATAATAGAATGAGAGGTCGCTAAGTTATGGGTCTAGAGATAAAGGCTTCCCCAGCATTCTTTCATTTCATCCTTGGAGCAATGTGGAATGATATTTATTTTTGACACTTAAGGAAGAAAGAGATTGAAGCACAATAAGTACAGAAGCTTCTCATAGTCACAAATAGAGAAAATATATACCAAGATTCACAGTCATAATTCAAGCTGTGTGCTTAACCTTTATTCTCTATTTCTTTTCAAGAATTTTTTTTAAAAAATTTATTTTAACAAATTTTTAAGTTATGCAAAAATGCAAAATGTTAATGTAACAAAACTCATATTCCAACACCACACTCTAAAATTAACCACTCTTAATTATTTTTATTTGCTTTAAGTTTTATTCTAAGGAAATAATGTATTGACAAATAAGTAAATGGTCTCTTTACCATCACCTTGTATCTCCTTATTTCCTTCCCTAGAATAAGAAAACTTATGTGATGCTTATCACTTTAATTATTTTACATATAACATAAATATATTACTTTTATTCTTCTGAAGTTCTTACTGGTTGACAATGAGTACACTGTTAATTCTCCTCATGGCCACTTTTCTTGCCTTAGCATTTGAAGAGAATACTTATTACACAAACTGAATGGCTCTTTCTAGAAAATACATAAGAAGCAAAAATATGACACATAGGTAACATTATGTAGACAGCATTCTTTGGATTAATGGAGATATCAATGGAGACAATGGGAAGACAATTAATTATCTATTTGAACAAGGTAAATGATAAGTACACTCCTTTGCAAAATTATCAAAATGTTTCTCATTTTTTCTTCTTAGAAATGTATGAAAGAATAGAACATCAAAGTCATGCCAAATCCAATTTTATAGTCCACCATAATACATAATGGCAAACGAACAAATCAAGCTTATATGACATTGTTTATCCCTATTCTTTGCTAAAAAAATGACAAAATGTGACTATAAAAAAATTTCATAAGGACTAATATCTCATATTTCATTAACATAATCTAAGAGAAGTTTCACTGGAACATTTACCATCAGAAAGGTGAATAAAATGGGATTTTTATCTGAAAGCCAATAAAGTAGAAGTTCAAAATAAAATTATTTCTGTTCAATATTTCCTCAATTAATTACAAGAATTTTTTCTTTGCTTTTCAGTGCTTTGCTAGGTGAAACTACAAAAGCGAGCTTTCTCTAGGTCTGTCTGCCTGTTGCTAGATAGCTGCAGAATTGCTTTACCACAACATTCTATCAATGGGAGGACTACTACTACTTAACGGAACAACTTAAATGATGGTTCCATATCCCTTGCAATATTGATGTCTTAAAGAAGGGTTGACTGGTGCTTAGGACTAAAATATTTCATCTTCTGTGAGGATTGTGCTATCTCCTGAGAGATTTCAACATGAATATTTCTACAATTTGCAAAGCCTTTGCATTCCAATAAATGCAAAATATGAGTCTTGGAAAATACTTTCAGGTCAGAGTGGCTATTGATAAATAAAATTATATAAAACAAAAGCAAAGGGATATAAAATTAATTTGAAGAGGCCTCAAGTATAATTTTCCATGCACAGGGTAATTATAACATGCATAGTTATATGATGCCACAGACCACCCTGTGGTGAAAATACACTTCTCAATCCATGTACTGAAATTTTGTAACAACTTCAAGCTTCATTTTTCTTGTAATACAAACGGGACTAATACAACTTATCACCTACTTCATAGGGAATATTATGAGGATTCATGAGATCATTAAATGAAGAGTCTCCAAGTGCTTAATTTACTCCCTGGCAAAAACTCAAAATTCCATTCACCTTTTCAGAGTCTCTCACAAAGAGTTAATACACCTGTTTAACTTTCTTACATTCATCCCGAAACTCCAATACTGATGTGTAGTATCTAAATAAGACTATTTACAATATTATATGATATACTATGATAATATGTAAAATTGCTTTGTAAGCAAATGAAAATACAACATTTCCCTAGAAAACTTTTTAAACTGTAACTCTAAAAATCATTAGGATGATAACATATTTGTTTTATTTCATGGATGGCAAAGTGAATTTTAAATAGCCATATGTGTGATAATTAATAAATAAACAAGTGGACCATTGGATATACCATTAAAATTAACAAATTATACATGAGCAATTTTGTGTCTTGTGATCAAAACCATTAGACTACTCTTGTCTTAACTGATAACTATCTTTAACTGAGAACAATTAGAAAGGTGTTTGATGCATTTAAAACCTATCATCAAATTCCAAGCTGGATAACAAAGTCTGTATCACCTCATGTCCTTCTCATCATCTTTTAAAATAAATCCTCAGTCTTTTGTATACTAAACATCTTGACAACATGAAAGTGCACAGAGTTATTGAGAGTTGTTCAGATGCAATGATTATGAACGTTTAATGATCCCATTTTATTGAGTACTTGTTTGTCAATACACTGAGAACTTTCATGGAAGGGCAATGATACCATGGATGAAGAGGGCATTCTTCCCAGCACATTTCATGCTAGAATATATGACCAGAGGCTTCAGAGTCAATGGGAATGTGAGCCCAGAGGACCTCCTCATCTAAGCTCTTATCACAATGCCACCCTACCTTTTTCAGGAAGTTTAAATAAAGATAATATTTAAATCTTTTTTTTTTCCCAAAAGAAGATATGTTGTTCGTAAACTTAATTCAGAGTGGCAACTGAGCCACTTTTTCAAGAAAAACAAAAATTTTTTATATTTGGTTTTGATAAGAGAAATAGAAGTTTTAAAAAGGAAAATAGATTAACTCTGGTAAAAGACTTAAAACACAGAGCCAAACTGAAGAGCAGATGGGAAAAATGCTATTTATATTCACACAAAAATATTTTATAGGAAAATACCATAAATGTGACATTAATTATTTGATTCAAAATGTGACAGTCAACTTCCAATTAAACAACCATTTTATAAAATAAATTCACCTGTGCTGTCTGAGGCTCAGAAATATTTGGAACATATACTGGTAGATAGAAAAGGTCGTTGAAAATAAAATTATCTTTTTCACCAACAAGCCTTTTTATTTCTGAAACTGACCTAATTTATACATTCTTGATTTAAATATAAAATATTTTATACATGGGAATAAATCTATTCAAAATAAAGTAGATTTGGAGATATTAATAGTTACTAAATTAATAATAAAGGTGAAACACTTTCAAACACACCATCTTTTCTGTCTACTACCCCCAAATAAAAATGAATATATTTTTTTAAATGTACAATCAAGTATGTTCAAATAAGTCAAATGGCTTCTTTATTCTCTATATCTCTAACTTATGAGATAGAATGCACTAATAGGTTATATAGCAAGATTCTAGTGTAGTCCTGCCATTCCTATAAGGTCTTAGTATAAGTAAGGAAAGCTTTGCTCTTAAAAATCTCCTATTTGAAAAAGAGAGGGCGGAATAATTATTAGGAAAAAAATTAGGTTTCGACATAGGTAAAGTGATCGATTATTCTCAAGTTCATGTTTTTTGAACTTTGTTTTGAATATTTTCAAAAAACTGATTGATTGGGGCTGGAGTTGTGGCTCAGTGGCGGAGTGCTCGCTTAGCAAGTGTGAGGCCCTGGGTTCAATGCTCAGCACCACACATAAATAAAGGTATTGTGTGCAACTACAACTAAAAAATAAATAAATATTAGAAAAAAAGATTGATCAATGCTGCATTTTTATTTAAGGCTACTTTTTTCTTCATTTAATATATCTACACATCTGATTATTTTATAGATTCATGCTATTATTATTATTATTTTATTTTTGGTACAGGGGTTTGATCCCAGGAGTGCTTAACAACTGAGCCACATCCCCAACCCTTTATATATTTTTATTGTTGTTGTTTTGAGACAGGGTCTTACTAATTTCTTTAGGGCCTCACTAAGTTGCTAGGGCTGGCTTTGAACTCATGATCCTCCTGCCTTGGCCTCCCAAGCCTCTGGGATTACAGGAGTGAACAACTGCACCTGGCTGCTATTGCCACTGCAATAATGGAATGGTATTGTGAACAGAAGGGTGTTAATATCCAGCTTTAACAGCCATAACATAGAGAATAAAGAGAATTCTTATTTTTATACTTTTAAGTGTCTGCTACTAGTTATTCACAGATACACATATGTTCAGTAGCATGGCACAAAGTTAAACAGAGGGAAAGGAAGACTAGATTCTATATTCAAAGATGAAGAATACCCCCAAATTACATTAAGGACTCTTCTCTGCTTCCCTGACACCTTTCCAACCCAAATCCTGGTCCTCACTATAGGTTATCATAGCATCTACTCCAAGACCATAGTCCCATTTATTATCATATCATTCATGATTATTTTATCAGTGCCTGTTTTTTTTTTTTTTTTTTTAGTTGTTGGGAGTTGTCCTGGCTCCAAAGACTAACTTCCCCATCTCCCAAGAAGAGCCATCCAATGGTGAGCCCTGCTGGCTCACATGATCCTTACCCACCAATCAGACTAGCCCTGCTGGCTCACCTGATCCTTACCCACCAATCAGACTAGCCCTGCTGCTCACCTGATCCTTACCCACCAATAAAAAAGCACCCCATGCCAACTGTCAAACCACCCCCGGTTCTATAAATATGCAGAGCTGTTCCTCAATAAATGGGCATTTTCTCCAACGGCAAGCCTTAACGGTTCTTTCACTAGCAGTAAAGGTCTGTTTTTTATTTCTACTTCCAGTGTCTAATAGAGTCAGTATTGAACTATAGGCACAGTATATTTATTAATTTAAAGAACAGAATATCATTTCTAGTAATCTCATTTTCTTAATTTTATCACCAAAATTTGCCATTTATTCTATCTAAAAATAATAAATTATGTAAAAGTTAAATAAATGGATAAAGAAACATAATATTATGAACTATATTAATAAAGACTATTCTACTGGCTAGGTGTGTAGTTTAGTGGAAGAGCATTCTGTTTGCACACACAAAGCTGGTTCCATCCTCAGCACTGCAAAACAAACAATAAAGACAATTCCATGTATTTATCTACCTTTATACTGCTGTATTTATATCTATCTATATTCTGTTTTTAACAAAGAAGCAGTGTGAAGGTATAAACTTCTCTTTTAATAATGATTTTTTTCTTTTTAATACCAGTTTCCAAAAAGAAAATCATATTTATTGAGCTCAATAGTTCATTCAGGTCTTGTTTCTGACAATTAGCTTGGGGAGTTTTCTCTAACAACCCTTTTGATTCAAACAAGTTCTTTTCCTTCATAAGGAAATATTCTACTATACCCAGTTATTTTTGTAGGATAAGAAATAAAATTACAAAAAATGTTCAATGCATAGTCCTCCAGTATATATAATTATTATCCCAAACAAATTAATAAGATCAACCCTGTATCTAATGAGACCTCTTCACCTCAGTCATACAGACTTAATTTTTTATATCTAAAAATCAGAAAATGAAATCACCATGCTGACTTAAGAAAATGTTTATATGCATGGAAGTGTACTGGAGATTGTACCTAAATCAAGATATATATCCTCTCCATATCTTATCTATGATTTCTTCCTTCTTAGGATGATAAACTTGTTCTAAGACAGCTCCAGGTTTGCATGGATCTTGACAGAAAAATCCTGAAATGAAGATTACGTCTCCCTCAGATGGCTTCTGCTGGTGAATCCCTTTGACTATATCTCCGATCTGCTTCATAGTGGTCAAGCAGGGCCAATTTTCCAACTTAATAGGAGAAAATAAAAGCCTATGGGATTGAGCAGCAAGTATTACTGAAAGGTAAGACAATATTCCCCAAGAGGTTAAAGAAAATATCTTCCACCAAGGTCTCTATTTATCTTAGAAAATTATATAATTAATAAAATGTTTGCCCTTTTCTATATAGTTCCACCAGAGAACTGAGCCATTTTAAGCACATACAAGAGTACAATATTTGTTATGTGATTTTATTTTTTATTTTTAAAAATATGTCATATCTAGTTTTAAGATGTTCTGGGAAGGAGCTAGGAAGAGTCAATTATATAGTAAGAATATGCCACCCCTGACTCATCTCTTGGCTTTATTTTCAAAGAAACGGAACTGTTTTCCAGGTACAACATGCTTGGCTTAAAACAAGTGACAGTTCTGTATGATAATATTCATTTGGCTAATCGGAACCTTTGCTTAGATGACTGTTGTTGATGGAAAGCAGAGATTCAGTGTATCTTAAATCATTTCATGTCTGTGACCCATGTTGCTCACTGCTGCTCTCTCAGGAGAGAGTGAGATGCATGCTAGATATCCGCGTCATTGGAATTTATTGTGCAGGCCCCAAAATAGGGCAGGGGTGCAATATCAAGTGGTCTGAATTCTGTGCTATTCTACTCATCAAGCAGGAGTCTTTCTCCTTAAATTTTGAACTCCTGACTCCCCAAAGTATTTAAGATTGGCCTTCAAAACTTCATAGAGGAGTTGGTTTAAAGGGAGTTAATAAACCTATTTCAAACCAGCATAGACTTGAGCTCCCCATACTTCACAGGAAATATATTCTATCTATTCATTATCTCCAGTGAAAATGATAAAAAATTAATTGATAATTTATATCATAAAAATATATATTCACTATATTTCTTTCACATTGTATTCTAAAATACATTAGTATTAAAAACGTTCCTAGTAAGCCAGAGAGTACTTGTATGAACATTTGTCACATACAATATTTAACAGATGTCTGATTTCACTGTTTCTATTACTATAGAATCAGCAATGATCTGGTGGATAGTGCAATATACCAGGAGCCAGAAAACCTAGAGTCTAGTTCTTGGCTCTACTACTGACTATTAAATAACACCAAACAATTCCTGAATCATCTGTGCCTCATTTTATTCATCTTCAAGGCATAGGGGAAATGTTTTCTTCCTGTAAATTGTTATGGAGGCATGGTTAGCAGTTAAAAAATTGGGTTTAAAATTTCATGCCTAAAGTCAGGATGGTCGGTGGTCAAAAATTTGAATTTTCATTTATTTAGATATTTGAAATTGAAGGGCAAGTCAGTCCTGAAAGACTGTCAGGATCATGCTTATAGGAACAGGCAGGAGAAACTGTGGTCTGGCAATTCTCCCTGAGTGAGGAAGCCACCACTTGTCTGAACAGAAAAACAAGCATTTGTGCCAGTAATTATTTGATGATGTCTCAACATACTCTGGTACTTGCACTCCTGCACAGAATGTTTTCTCCTGGAACCCTCTTCCTGAAGCAGGAACTTTAAGATTAAAGGTGAAACGTTATGGTTTATATATGAGATGTCCCCCCAAATCTCATATATGAGAAAATGCAACAATGTTCAGAGGTAGAATAATTATATTATGACAGCTATTAATTAATCAGTGAATTGATTCGCTGGCATAGATTAACTGGGTATAACTGTAAGCAGGTAGGGTGTAGACCACTGGAAGTATGCCTCTGAGTGTTTATATTTTGTCTCTAGTGAAATGAGATATCTCTCTCTCTCTCTCTCTCTCTCTCTCTCTCTCTCTCTCTCTCCTGGTTCCCATATTGTTTTAGTTACCTTTTCATTGCTATGAATAAAAGACCCAACAAGAACAATTAGAGGAGAAAAAGTTTATTTAGTGGCTCATGGTTTTAGGTCTTGGTCCATAGACAGCCAGCTCTATTCCTTGGGGCTCAAGGTGAGGCAGAACATCATGGTGGAAGAGTGTAATGGAGCAAAGCAGCTCCCATAATGATCAGGAAGCAGAGAGAAACTCCAGTGGCCAGATACATACCAAATATATACTCCAAAGACACCTGGGACCCACCTCCATCAGCTACACCCTGTCCTCCTTCAGTTACTCCTCAGTTAATCATATCATGGAATTAATTCACTAATTGGTTTAAGACTTTCATAACCCCATCTAAACCTTCTTGCCTCATCTCACACATGAGCTTTTGGGGGGCACCTCACATCCACATCATAACACATGTCCTAAGCTGCAGCCCTGGTGTGCTGCCTCAGGTGTGTCCTAGAACTATGGAATCAGTGAACCATGGATTGAATCTCTGAAATCATGAGCCAAAATAATCTTTTCTTTTCCTACATTGTTCTTGTCAGGTGTTTTTGTCACAGTGATAGAAAGCTAACTGAAATACTAAGCAATGAACAATATGTCCTTCACATGGTAAGCTACAATTCTTTGAATATTCAAATTCTTTGTCACATGTTGTTGATGTAATATCAGTAAAAGGAAGATGAACAAGTAGAGAATTTTCAATAGATAAATGAGAGAATTAAAATAATGAAACGATTCTGTGAGCTGGTATATAGTATAGAGGATGTTGTGATAAAGCAACATGAAAGACCCTTGTAATCTTCTTATTCCTAAATGGGGCTCTCAAGAATAAAATTAGGTGCAGTGATTTTCAGCCTCACCTGAGAACCACCTGGAGAAGATTAAAAAACATGAACATGCCATACTCAAGGTCAACTAGACAAGAAATTCTGGAAATAAGTCCCACATCTTGGTGTTATTAACGTTGTATAGGTGATTATAATGTGCATCCAAAGTTGAATTCCCCTAATATAGTACAACCTACAGCAACTGAATGTAGAAATTCATTCCTGACTGCTGAGTCACAAAACATCTCTTCTTTCTTTTAAAAGAGCTGAATCCTTAAAATATGGAAAGCAGCTATTCCTAAAGCTCTTAACGATTAACAGCTAAGCCAATGTTTATTGACCTATTGCAGAGAAGAGTACAATGCAAAGATTCAGCTTTTCACTCACCCGAATCTATATTATTCTTTGAAACACATGCATGTGAACTTGAATACTTCCACTCCCGAGGCTATATACACAAACTAAATATTACTTTTAAAGCTATGGCATTAAAGTCCTCAAAGGAAGCTTTCTACTCTAATTATTGATTTTTTTTTTGCCATCAAAAGAGTTATTCTTTTTGATTAGGGGCCTACATGGTAACCTGAATACAGTGGCCTATATTCATAGCTCATATCCATTATTTATTCAATGAAATACTAGTATCATCATGGAAACATCCCCAAATCTACTTATAACTGCCACACATTGATAAAGGGTGTCACATGCAGACTTTCTTTTCGGTAGATGTATCTACTGATTTTCTAGTTGTCTACTACAAACACCACTTTGATTCTTTAAAGAGTAAGAGCACTTTATTCAGTCACTTAAGCTTTCTGTTTTGGTGTTTTTCTCCCCTAGTAGATTCTAAAAATGAGTTATCACATTATTTGCAACAGAGTTGAATCCCTGATCAGAGAGTAAAACTTGATTGGAAGGCAGCTTAATAACCCTATAAAATTCAGTTGAGGAATCTTTTAAAAGACACCATCTTTTTCTCTTTTCCAGAGCTGGGTTCTTAAAATTGGGTAAATAAATAAATTTCACAGGACAAATCATGCCATTTTAAACAAGCCCAAATATTTGTATGAGAATGTATTTATACTATTTTCTGGGAAGAGAATCTTCACTTTTTAAAGGAAGACATACATATACACAGAATGGTTCATAATTCTTGTTACTAATGTTCTAAAATTTCTCAGGTTTATTTGCTTTGCTCCCCATGGAAATGGTTTGCATAACTCATGCTTTCAGTCAAATGCCATCGATTTTAATTATTATTATGAAAATATAAAATAAAATGATACATTTACTGCAGATGTTTTTAATTATGTCATGTTACAGAGGATATATGGAAGCCGTATTTTCTTCTTGTGTCAGTAAGGTTATTTTAATTTTATTTTATTCACATTATTTGTTTGTTGCCTTTCAAAGGCAAGCTCAACATTTTGTATTCTGCTTTCTGACTCTGAGAGTGATGGTTTACAAAGTGTTTGCCAGGGCTCTTGACAATTCACTTTCTGCTGACATTTGACCTGGGCACCAGGTAGCAGTTCTGAAGGTAGGACAAAGAAGGAAAAGATTTCTTTTTGCCTCTCATTTCCTGCTTCTTTACTGTAGTGGAGGACAGGTACAGCTCCAGCCAACAGCTCATTTCAGCATTTCTATTATCACCTGTCACACACCCTTCAGAAGTCTAAGCATCTGCCCCCAGCAGTAACACTCCTCCATATCAGAGGTACCAACATCAGTGGTACAATATCACTTTCCAAATTAATTCTATATGTCCTATTTTTGCATTTTGTCCCTCAAGTTCTAGAGAAAGAATCTGGTTCCTGCAATTTACTAATATCTGTGTTACTTTAGCATTAGCTTTTTTTCTGTTCCAGCCTTTTAATATCTATGTGACCAATGCTGTGCCAAATCCTTTATATTAGAAAAATACCAACAACAACTTCAAGGTCTCCCACAAAACAATGATTAATATACTATGAATTGTATAACTTATGTTTCTGTCTTCAAAGTGATCTATTGCTGTAAAAACATTTAATTAAGTAATGCTAACAATTAGTATTAATTTGTGGAATAACACTTTGGTTTTTGCACAAAAGTCAAAAGCAGAGAGTAAGTGAAAGGTATGCAATTCTAACTAGTAGGTGAGGAACATGAAGTTCAATACAAGACATTGACTTGGATTTTCCAGGGAAGAGTTTCCCAAGAACCCTAATGGTGAAAACCACATGACAAATTATACCTGGAGTGATACATATCAGGACCAACTATATCATTTTCAGGTTCCAGAGTAAAATGAAATACTGAGTTTGTTGTTAAAAATAAGTACTGAAGATTTCAAGAGAGTAGCAGGACAGCATCAACTGAAGACTGAAATTCTTGTCCTTGTAAGACCTTGTGTGATTGCACATGCAAAGTGTCTATTAGGATTCAACCTTACATCACAAAAATTGTTGGATTTTGAAAAAATTTTTACTATTTTGTTTAACAACAAAAACAAAAACTTCAGGTACATGCCTATATTGCGAGTTCAAACCCAGCCTCAGCAATTTATCGAGTCCCTAAGCAACTCAGTAAGACCCTGTCTCTAAATAAAATATAAAAAAGGGCTGGGGATGTTTCTCAGTGGCTAAGCCCACTGGATTCAAACCCTGGTACTCCCCCCACACACACACACACACAAAAAAAAAAAAATACAAACTTGGGTGGGAAAGGAAGAAAAAGTATAACAATAGCAGAAATGAATAGCTATGCCAATAGAGAATGAAAACATGAATATCTCTCTTTTCAAATATTTTACATGTCTAGTAAACCATTGCTTGCATACCAAAGTTAGTCCACCACTCGATTTTGTAGATAAAGTTTAATTGGTTTAGCGCCAGAATTAGGCAGACTCATTCATTTACATATGCTCTCTGGCCAATTTTGTATCGTTATAGCAGCAGTGAGTAATTGTGGCCAAGACTGGGAGGCTAAAGAAAACTGAAATATTCAACATCTGGCTCTTTACTGAAAAGCCTGACAACCTCTGGGAGAGTATTATGGGATAGATGTTAGAAGGTAAAAGTTGCTCCAATGCTTTTTTCAGTTCTTTATATTACCATGTAATTGGAATGATTACATTTTTCAATCTTTTATTTAATCCCCAAATATGTGAAGGAAGATGTATGCCAAGTAGGTCTTCAAGATTTAGATGTGTAAAACATAAACATTAGTTTTTTTCTCATACTAATAGCAAAATCCCTGGAAGATCATCAAAAGTTCAGACAAGCAGTCCGGTACTGTGTGCCAGAACTAGGCATTTTAATACGAATAAATGTAAGTCCATTTTTAATAATCCACAGTATCTCTGAATGTCATGTGGATGGAAAGCCACTACTTTTCTGGCATTCATGCCATACACTGAGCATATCTGTGTACCTCCTCTCTAAATGCCACATTAGCCTGGTGAGCAAAGGCCAACATTTATAGTCAGTTTTTGGAAAATTCATCTAAAATAACTGGGCAATTATATAAAAACTTATCCATAAAACAAAGTAAATCTTATTACCAGTACCATGCTCAGAAATTACCAACTTTCATTTTAATGACCTCCAGATGCATTACACAATAGCAGTTCCTCATTTCAGGAAAATAGAAGTAGGATAACTATGCACTCGGGAGTTAGCTAGAGAAGTATTCAATTCTTCAAAAATGCAATTTCACTTCAAGCATAAGCAGTCAGGGATGAGTTGTGAGTTTAGAGCTCACCTAATGTTTTTTATTTGAATAGAGGGAAAGTTCGAATGAAGGCAATTGGACTTATTCTTTTCTCTGCCAAGAGTTGGGATTTTAACACACACATTATGTTGGTCGTTTAGAAAACATACACAATGATATTCAGTTTAGTTTTAAACTGTGATTCAAAAATAAAAAATAACAACAGATGGAGAAAATAAAATTGAATTCCTGGTATATTGCAAACAAGCTTAAATACTGTGTTCAGTTCCCATGTGCTGTGCTATTTGGTCTGAAGGACTGAATGTGACAAATGTTACCAGTGACTCACAGCCATGTCTACATGTGGTCACAAAATCCAATGTGTTTTGATAAACTCTTGCTTTTTTTTTTTTCGTTTTTTGAATTACTGTTAATAGATATCTATGCAATTTTTAAAAACTTTGAAATTATTGCAATCATAATTTGAAAATTGATCCATGTGTTTTCATCATGTGAATTATTTTGTTTTGTCCAAATTATTTTGTTTTGGGATTAATTGCCAAATATGGTGGATGGGACCTTTTACATGGCCTGAATAATCTATCAGTTTATGATACACCAAAACATTTACTACACCAAAGAAAACACACATACACACACACACACACACACACACACACACAGAATTCCCAGTCCTTTGTCTTTCAACACCTCTGTGTTTATTATACCTATTTTCTTTTGCTTCTTTTTAGTTATACATAACAGTAGAATTCACTTTGATATAGTAATACAAGCATGGATTATATCTTTTTCTACTTAGGATCCCATTCATAAGGATGTACACAATGGTGGGATTCACTGTGGTGTATTCATCTAAGTACATAGGAAAATTATTTCAAATACATTCCGTTTCTTATCCCCCATCCCTTACCTTCATTCTTATTTATCTAATCTATTGAACTTCTACTTTTCCCCTATTCCCCCATATTGTGGTTTACCTTTCACATATCAGCAAAAATATTCCTTTGGTTTTTTGAAACCAGCTTATTTCCTTTAACATGATACTTTCCAGATTCATCCATGCACTCGCATAAGTCATAGTCATTCTTCTTTATGGCTGAATAATACTCATTGTGTATACATACCATAATAATTTCTTTATCCATTCACCTGTTGAAGGGCATCTAGTTTGGTTCCCATAGCTTGTCAATTGTGTATTGACTTGCTATAAATGTAAATGTGGCTGCCTCACTGTAGCATGCTGACTTTAAATCTTTTGGATTTAAACCAATGAGTATGATACTTAGGTCATTATATCTTGATTTGAGATTCATCTTGGACCTGTGTCATCATTGCTTTCATGTGTGTTTTTCCACACAGAGTACACTAGCTCACACTTTGTTTAAAAATAATTGTACCAGAGTATAATATGCATTGAAAAAAGTACACTAATCACAATTTACAGCTCAACGAATTTCGGAAGTAGAATAATTTCCTTTGACCAGTATTCAAATAATGCATAAAAATACCCATCTAACCAAAATCCCCTCCTGCTGTGTTTTATTCACAACCTCACAGGAGACACCAATACTATCAATCCTAAACTTAAAAATTACACTTGAATATTTTAATATGTCTTCTACATGTGGACAACAGTATGTGCTATTGTGCATCTGTTTTTTTCTTGCTTCTTTTAAATATGTTTTTAATTGACAGATAAAATTGTATGAAATTTCTGGGTATGCAAGATATTTTATACATACAGTGTGCATTGACTAAATTGAATCAATTGACATCAGCATTACTTCATATATTTATAGTTTTTGTGGTACAAACACCTTATATCCATCCAATATCTTAGCAATTTTTTTTAAAAAAAATGTAACATAATACTAAGTACAGTTATGTTGTGCAAAAGATTTCTTAAACTTATTCTTCCTGAATTAAATTTTATATCCTATAACCAAAATATTTTTTGCTCATTATTATTTTTGTAAGATTTATTCACATTGTTGGACCAATATTTATTTTTTAATTTTCTAGAGCACTGTCAGTATGTAATGAAACACCATTGTTGTGCTTTTCTCAAATTCCTTTTCTAAATTATCCTGTATGAGTTCTCTTTGGTTGTCTTTTATTTCAACCAACCTTTTGAGGACAACTTTGTATAATTTACTGTTCTTAGCATTATGAAAATAAAAAAATATGTGTTAAAAATCTATCTATTTCTTCAGGAGTTAATCACTGAATAGAATATACCAAACATAGCTAATTCAAATATCCTACCATTACAGAAGACCTAAATAGAAGTACAGGAAATATATTGGAAAAATAAATATTAAGATGTATTTATTTTGCCTAAAGAGATCAAAGAAAAGTTCAATTACTAAGTTCCCTTCATAGTTGGGAAGGATTTAGAAGGCTAATGAAAGAATATAGGCACTAATGGCTGAGAACATAGAATGAACAACATTGTGTAACACAAAACTGAGAAAGAATCTTCAGACATGACAATGATGAGATGTAGTAGCCAATTTGTTGAAAAGATAACTTGGGCTTATCATTGAGGGTTTTTTCCCAGTGCTAGGAATTAGTGAGCTCCTTTTACTCCTTTTCCCCTTTTCTTCTTGTTTTTATTTAATTAATTGTTTTATTTATATATGACAGTGGAATGCATTACACATATAGAGCACAATTTTTTATATATCTGGTTGTACACAAAGGATATTCACACCAATTCACATCTTTATATATGTATGTTTTTCTATTATTATTATTATTATTATTATTATTATTTGCATTACAATTCTTAATACACTTTTATACCACAATTTATCATATTCCTGATTATATATAAGGTATGTTAACAACAAATTCACATCTTTATACATGCATTTTGTATAATGATGAGGGTCTCCTTCCACCATACATGCTTTTCCCCTTCTCCCTCCTTTTCCCTCCCACCCCTATTCCCTATCTAGAGGTTATCTTCCTCCCTTGCTCTCCCTCCCAACCCCATTTTGAGTCACCCGCCTTGTATCAGAGAAGACATTTAGCATTTGTTTTATGGGGATTGACTAACTTCACTTAGCATAATCTTCTATAATGCCATCCATTTCCCTGCAAACGCCATGATCTTATTCTTTTTTATTGCTGAGTAATATTCCATTGTGTATAAATGCCACATTTTTTTTATCCTTTCACCCACTGAAGGACATCTAGTTTGGTTCCACAGTTTAGCTATTGTGACTTTTGCTGCTATAAACACTTTTGTGGCTGTGTTCCTGTTGTATGCTATTTTTAGGTCCTTTGGATATAGTCCGAGAAGAGGAACAGCTGGGTCAAATGGTTGTTCCATTCCCAGCTTTTCAAGGAATCTCCATAATGCTTTCCTTTGGATAACAATGTCCATCACATTCCACCATCATTTCTAACCCCATCCTCCCTCCCTTCCCTTCACACCCCTCTGCCCTATCTAGAGTTCGTCTATTCCTCCCTAAATCCTCCTCCATACAAACTATGAATCAGCCTTAGTATATCAGAGAAAACATTTGGCATTTGGTTTTTGGGGATTGGCTAACTTATTAGCATTTTCTTCTCTAACTCCATCCATTCACCTGCAAATGTCATGATTTTATTCTCTTTTATTGCTGAGTAATATATCATTATGTATATGTGCCACATTTTTTTATCCATTCATCTACTGAAGGGCATCTAGGTTGGATCCACAATTTAACTATTGTGAATTGTGTGACTATAAACAATGATGTGGCTGTGTCCCAGTAGTATGCTGTTTTTAAGTCCTTTGGGTATAGACTGAGGAGAAGGATAGCTGGGTCAAATGGTGATTCCATTCCCAATTTTCCAAGAAATCTCCATACTGCTTTCCATATTGGCTGCACTAATTTGCAGTCCCACCAGCGGTGTATGAGTGTACCTTTTCCCCCACATCCTCCAAACACTTACAGTTGTTTGTATTCATAATAGCTGTCATTCTGACTGGAGTGAGATGAAATCTTAGAGCAGTTTTGACTTGAATTTCCGTAATTGCTAGCAATGATGAACATTTTTTCATATATTTGTTGATTGATTGTATATCATCTTCTGAGAAGTGTCTGTTTAAGTTCTTTGCCCATTTCTTGATTGGGTTATTCTTTTTTTGATGTTTAACTATTTGAATTCTTTATATATCCTAGAGATTAGTACTCTATCTGATGTGTGAGGGGTAAAGATTTGCTCCCAAGACATAGGCTTTCTATTGACCTCACTGATTGTTTCTTTTGCTGAGAAGAAACTTTTTAGTTTGATTCCATACCACTTATTGATTCTTGATTTTAATTCTTGTGCCACAAAGAAGCTGGGGCCTAATCCCACATGATGGAAAATTAGGGTCTACTTGTTCTTCTATTAGGTACAGGGTCTCTGGTTTTAATCCTAGGTCCTTGATCCATTTTGAGTTGAGTTTTGTGCATGGTGAGAGATAGGGATTTAATTTCATTTTGTTGCATATGAATTTCCAGTTTTCCCAGCACCATTTGTTGAAGATGCTATCTTTTCTCCAATGCATGGTTTTGGTACCTTTGTCTAATATAAGGTAATTGTAATTTTGTGGGTTAGTCTCTGTGTCCTCTATTCTGTACCATTGGTCTACCAGTCTATTTTGGTGCCAATACCATGCTGTTTTTGTTACTACTCCTCTGTGGTATAGTTTAAGGTCTCATATAGTGATGCTACATGCTTCACTCTTCCTTGCTAAGGATTGCTTCAGCTGTTCTGGGTCTCTTATTTTTCCAGATGAATTTCATGATTGCTTTTTCTATTTCTATGATGAATGTCATTGGAATTTTGATTGGAATTTCATTAAATCTATATAGTGCTTTTGGTAGTATGGTCATTTTGATAATATTAATTCTGCCTATCCAAGAGCAAGGTAGATCTTCCATCTTTTAAGTCTTATTTGACTTCTTTCTTTAGGCTTCTGTAATTTTCACTATATTTCACTTCTTTTGTTGATTCCCAACTATTTTTGTTTAATTTCTTTTGTTGATTCTCAACTATTTAATTTTATTTTTTTTATTAAGGTATTGTAATTGAGGTAGTTTTTCACATTTCCATTTCAGAGGATTTGTCACTGATATTAAAGAAATGCATTTGATTTATGGGTGTTGATTTTATATCCTGCTACTTTGCTAAATTCATTTACTAGTTCTAGGAGTTTTCTGGTGGAATTTGTAGGGTCTTCTAGTTATAGAATCATATCATTAGAAAATTATGCCAATTTGAGTTCTTCTTTTCCTATGTATATCCCTTTAATTTCTTTCATCTGTCTAATTGCTCTGGCCAGTGTTTCAAGAACTATGTTAAATAGAAGTGGTGAAAGAGGGCTTGTTCCTGTCTTGTTCCAGTTTTTAGAGGGAATGCTTTAAATTTTTCTCCATTTAGAATGATGTTGGCCTGGGGCTTAGCAAAGATAGACTTTATGATATTGAGATATGTTTTTCTTATCCATAATTTTTCTAGTGTTTTGAACATGAAGTAGTGCTATATTTTGTCAAATGCTTTTTCTAGGTCTATTGAGATGATTGTATGATTCTTATCTTTTTTTTTTAAAGAGAGAGAGACTTTTTAAATATTTATTTTTCAGTTTTTGGTGGACACAACATCTTTATTTTATTTTTTTATGGTGCTGAGGATCGAACCCAGTGCCCTGTGCATGCCAGGCGAGAGCATTATCACTTGAGCCACATCCCCAGTCCTGATTCTTACCTTTATGTCTATTGATGTGATGAATTACATTTATTGATTTCCATATGTTGAACCAACCTTGCATCCCTGGGATGAATCCCACTTGGTTGTGGTACATGGTCTTTTTGATATATTTTTGTATTTGATTTGCCAGAATTTTATTGAGAATTTTTGCATCTATGTTCCTTGGAAATATTGGTCTGAAGTTTTCTTTGTTTGATACGTCTTTGCCTGGTTTTGGAATCAGATATTGGCTTCATAGAATGAGTTTGGAAGTGTTACTTCTTTTGCTGAAATAAATTGAAGACTGTTGGTTTTAGTTCTTCTTTAAAAATCTTGTAGAACTTGGCTGTATGTCCATTCAGTCTTGGGCTTTTCTTGGTTAGTAGACTTTTGACGATGTCTGCTATTTCGTCACTTGTAATTGATCTGCTTAAATTATGTATATCATCCTGATTCAATTTGGGCAAATGAGGTGACTCTAGAAATCTGTCAATGCCTTCAACATTTTCTATTTTATTGGTCAGATCTGGGCTGGGCCTGGGTTCCCGCGATAGTCTGCTGGTTGGAAGAAGTAGTCCTGTGCCAGAGGTTGGACTCTGGTGGGTGTCTGCCCCTTGGTGGAGGGTTGACCCTGGGCCTACTGTGAGCCTGGGTCCAGTGCAGGCTGGTGTGGGAGTATCTTCTTTTCTTCTTTAGCAAATTGTTACTGCTCTCTCTGTTGTTTTTTACTGCTAAATGCACATCTTGGCTCTCCTTGAATGATTTCTTATCTTTTGCTTTCAATATTTCCATTATTTAATGCTATAACCTGTGAAGCACAAACAAAGTATCTCAAGTAGGGATGACTGGAGATAAAGAAAAACACAGAGACAAAGGACACAGAGACATTTTTATGCAAAGCTAGGGCCAGGTGGGATACTGAACTCCGATGGAGGAACAGTGACCCAGAAATAGCTTTGCAAGTTTATTATATAGGGTCTTATAATCAGGAAGTTAAATTATAGGGGCATTGTAAAGTTTATGAGTTTTTAAGAGGCTTCCTTGTGCACTAGAAAGTTACCGAGCTAGAAACATTTCTGCAGCTATCCTGCTGCACTCAGGAAGCCGATTGTACTGGTAAGTCTGGTAAGTGCTAGCATCAGAGCTGAGTGTTAGGCTGTTAATAGCTTCGCCTTTGGCAAGGAATGTTTCACAGGCTAGGCTTTTGCCAACATCACAGGATCAGTTGATAGCCTCGGTACATCCATTCTCCACAATTTAAAGACGACCTGACTAACAACATTAAAACAAAACAAGAATTTTCTAATTGTAAAATGGCATTAATATTTTTCTAGATGGTTTGGATTACTCACATTTGACATCATCTTCAATCCATCTCAAATTTACAACATAAATTGCACTACAATAAATCTATGTAGTGTTTTTCATATTTTTGTATATATTCATTTCTTAATGTTTTGAATCACACGTCACTGGATGTTCAACACATGCTGGAAAATGTTGACATTAAGATTGCAATAACAAAGCCTGTATTTTCAGCTAATATCTCATATGCATTGTAACATTCCACATCTATACTCTATCACATTAATTTTTAGTGCTATGGCTTTGAATTTATCATTAAGCATAAGATTTTTAACCATAGATAATAATTTTTAATTATGGCTGTGTTTTGCTTCCTGCTAAACATGCAATTATTAGCAGCCCTTGCCTGGGTTCCACAGTCAGAATAATTGCAAAGCTACTCAAAATAAATGAAAGTATTATAGATTGCAGTAGCCTCCTCAGTAGTGATATTAGTGTTAATTCGCTTAAAATGGCTCTTTTGGTGTGCCTTGGAAACCTTTCTTCACTGTGTGTAGTGCATGAATTCTTCAGATTTCTGTAAGGTAATAGCCATCTTAGTATTATCCATTCTCATAACATGATCAGTCCAGGGTAGCTAAACAGCAAGGCATAAGGTTGGACAACAATAAAAGAAAAAGACAAAGGATGGGAAACGATTAGTGAATTTAGATTTGGTGAAAAAATGTGATAGAATGATTGTCTTTGAATATTAATAAACCTCTTATGAGAAATAATGTCTGAAATTTATTTTCTCACATAGAGATGAAAGTTATTTTATGTCTACTATTGATTAAAATAGGAATTATAGCTGGGTCAAATGGTAGTTCCATTCCAAATTTTCTGAGGAATATCCATACCACTTTCTATAATGGTTGCACCATTTTGCAGTCCCATCAGCAATGTATTTGTATACATTTTCCTCACATTCTCACAAAAACTTATTGTTGTTTGTATTCTTGAAATTTGCCATTCTGACTGGGGTGAGATAAAATCTTAAGAGTAGTTTTGATTTGCATTCCTTTAATTGCTAAAGATGTTGAACATTTTTTTTCATATTTTTGTTGATCAATTGTATATTTTCTTCTGTGATGTGTCTGCTCAGTTTCTTAGCCTATTTATTGATTGTATTATTATTTGTGAGTGTGTTAAGTTTTTTGAGTTCTATATATATCCTAGAGAATAATGTTCTAAGATACAAGGGATAAAGATTTTCTTCCATTCTTTAGGCTCTCTCTTCAGAGACATTATTTCCTTTGCTCAGGAGAAAATTTTTAGTTTGAATCCATCACATTTATTGATACTATTTTTTTGGTTTGGGGGGGGGGCTACTGGGGATGAGAATCAGGGGCACTTGGCCATGTTCCCGGCTGTATTTTTTATTTTATTTAGAGACAGGGTCTCACTGAGTTGCTTAGCACCTCACTATTGCTGAAGCTGGCTTTGAACCCATGATTCTTCTGCCTCAGGCTCCTGAGCCACTGGGATTACAGGCATGCTCCATCATGCCTTGCCATTTATAGATTCTTGATTTCACTTCTTGACATGGTGGAGATTGGGCCTACTTTTTCATCTATTAGGCACAGGGTCTCTGTTCTAGTGCTCAAGTCTTTGATTGACTTTGAGTTGTGTTTCATGCAAAATGAGAGATAGGAGCTTAATTTCATTTTGTTACATGTGGATTTTCAATTTTCTCAGCACATTTTTCTATCCCACTTCTTGGTTTATACCCAAAGGACTTAATGTCAACATATTACAGTGATAGAGCAACATCAATATTTAAAGCAGTTCAACTCACAGTGGCTAAACTACAGAACCAAATTAGGTGTCCTTTCACACATGAATGGATAAATAAAATGTAACATCTATATCTATCTATCTATAGATATAGATGTTACATTTATACATCTATATCTATAATGATATAGATGTATAAATGTAAGAGAGAGAGAGAGAGAGAGAGAGAGAGAGAGAGAATAAAATACTACTCAGCCTAAAAGAAGAATGAAATTATGGCATTTGTTAGTAAATGGATGGAGCTAAAGAACATCAAGGTAATAAGCCAATTCTAAAAAACTAAAGGCTAAAT
The DNA here is from genome assembly GCF_052094955.1 of Ictidomys tridecemlineatus. Lineage (NCBI taxonomy): Eukaryota > Metazoa > Chordata > Mammalia > Rodentia > Sciuridae > Ictidomys > Ictidomys tridecemlineatus. The sequence goes on along the minus strand of NC_135482.1, from coordinate 150,218,623 downwards.
GTTTTCTTTGATGGTAATTGAAAATGTGTGTGTGGCACTAGAGAAGCATAGAGTTATTTTAGATTAGGTAGAGGGGAGTGAAGGGAGGAGAGAGGCTTTGGGGTAGGAAGGATAGTGGAATGAATCAAACATTTTTACCATATGTACATATATATCTATACAACCAGTGGGTTGCTACATCTTGCACAACCATTAGAATGAGAAATTATACTATATATATGGTGTATCAAATTTCATTTTACTGTCATGTGTAACTAATTAGAACAAATTTAAAACAAAAAATACGAATTATAACACAATTTTTAAAGTGTTTTATGAGATACTTAGGATTTTTTTACTTGAAATGTCAATGACTATAAAATTTTTGGATAATTATGATTGTCTGGGTTATACAAATAATCATCTGACCAAATTAAAATATTAATCTCCTCAAACTCAACTATTTGTTCCTAAATTGTTTGACAAAATAATGTATTGGTGATGTATTCAACAACACAATGTGTACTTTCCATTTGTTTCCTTATGATTTTTCTGATCTATGAGGATATTGCTTACGAAAATGACAAGTTTTGTAAATATCTTTGCAAACATAAAGAGGCAGAGTAAAATAACAATTAAGTTGGATAAGTTATTCTAAAAATTATATCAATCTATTACTTGATTTTGAACTTTACTGAGAGTTCTTTAATCATTAAAACAATATATTCAATTTAACCAACTTTATGAAGAAATAAAATTATTAGTTTTGTACTATTTAAAATTCCATTTTTTGTGCTATTTTATTGTCTTAAGATTGTCATTAATTAGAAATGGCCTAGAGTCACAAATTCAATAAGTTGATATAAATCTATTTTAGTTTTCTCTCACTTATTTTTCTTGTGTGCTAGAACAGTATTTTTATCCTGAGAGTTTCACCTATAAGGTTTTGTGTCATTATTTCTCATTAGTGAGAAAATTAGCACTCCACAACACTAATCAATTTACTAATTGTTATCTGAATGACAAAGAAATTATGATGTCTACCTCGGCTAGTTTCTAGTCTTGTTTCAGAAAAGACATCTTAAATCCTTGTAAGTGGGAATAAATCCTAGATCTGAAATGCTTTCTAAATTCTAAAGGTACCCTGAAATATTTACATTTTTTAAATGCCAAAGATTTATTATTTTTATTTTATATATAAATTTTATAAAATTTTAGGTTATGTTAATAGAGTTAAACATAATTGAAGACTTGAAATTCATTCTGAGGAAAAATCATACTGCAATGAAGAAAAGAATTGCAAGTACTATTTTTTTACATTTATATTTAAAACACATGTAAACAAATGAATGATACTATCAGAATTCCTACAGAGATTATTTTATGACTGGTCTTGATGGATAATAGTAAAAATTAATAAGTATCTAGAAAATTTCTAAGCAACAAGAACTTTTGAATTTATTGCAAAAGTTTCTTTTCTTTGGAAAGTAGGTGATCTGGCCAAATGAAAGAAAAAATAAGGATTCAAGTCAATAACTAATGATGGCCCTTTCAAACTGGCTTAGTTATCACCAATATAAAAAAAGCACAAGAAAGAAAAAGAGACACTTCACAAAAGAAAGTGTATAAATAATAAATAATGCTGTAATGAGGTAACCAGAAATATAACTTGTTGTGATTCTGTTTTATACATTTTCCTCCTTTGAGAACTTTTTTTTTCCTAGTTACTCAGACAGATTATTTCTAGAATTATTATAATGGAACCAGAGAGAGCAAAAAAAGTCAATGTTGTTCATTATTCTCTTTTATTTTTACATCCAAAATGGATCTGAGGGTAACAGGGTACAGAATTACTGCTACATATTAAACTGAAAAGAGTAATTAAACACAAAATCTTTCTGCCCCAATAGAAGAGTCTCCTGTGCCAGAAGGAGAGCAATGTGAGCCTGACTTTATAGAAGACCAAGGGGTATAGGAGAGCAGAGGGTAACTAATTAAGTAAATGCAGATGAAAACGCATATATTCATCAATTTGGTAAATGTTAGTTAAAACTCACTGTTTCCAAAGGCACAATAAGGAAACACCCTGCTAGGCAGCATCTACGAGCACACATTAGTTCAAACACTTCAAAGGATATTTGACAATTTATATCAAGGACCATAAAAATGACCATATCATTAACCAAATGATCACTTGCTGAAGAGCTAAGTAGAAATGTGCAGAAAACTGTATGTGCATTGATGCATTATCAAGCTTATATAAGGCATTATTTATGATACCGTAAAATTCAAAACTACCTAAAATTAATAGAATATTCTTTAAGTATATAGTGTTGTATCCATAGAATAGAAAACTTAGGAGATAAATACATCTCATTCTATTCAAAAAATCTTTTAAGTAAATTTTATTCTGTATAAGATAAACACAAAATTGATTCTTTTATAGCTGTTAGTGAAAAAAAATAAGATACATAACTATGTGTGAAATAAGCAAATTCACCTCAAATGTGACATACTCACAAGTATGCACATACACATAAACACACAAAGATTGTCCCAGGTGTCAAGAATTGTATGATAGACCAGTATTGTGTTTTTCTAAAGAACTGAGCAAGTTTTAGGCTTCCATGAGCATAATAATGACTGTATAGATTTCTTTGTTTGTTGTTACCCGGAGTTTCAGAGAATTCAGCAATGTATGCGTTTTTAACCCTGGATGTGTTTTCATGTAGTCTGCTCTGAATATTCCTGGGATTGCTCCTTATGAACGTCTTCAATTCTGACACTTATTCCTGATTTTCCCAACACTTGACCCAACTATTCAACTATCATTCCCTTTAATTTTATGCCTTTATTTTTCAGATTATAGAATAGAAAGAGTGTCTTCTACTATATATCTGAAGTTCAATAGTGCCATGTACAGCAGATCCTCTTCAGGGAAAGATAATATCTAAAAACACAGTGAAAAGAAGAGAATGAGATAACTACTTTCAAATTGATCCAATGGAATTGCCATGCAATTATGTATGTTCATATGTATGTTTTCAGACACCAAAAATAATATGCCATTACTCGTGTTCTCAGTGAAATCTTCAAATAACTTTTTACCCTACTGCTTACTCTAGTGAAAAAAAATATCTAAAGCATTAGAAAATGATTATTGTGACACTATTAGATAAAAGAAGTTCTAATCCAGATATGATAGATTCACTATAAATTTTTCAGAATTAATTGTTAGAATATAGAGTTTAGAGCTTAACATATGTCAGGCAAATTCAGCTGTTTTATCTCTTCTTCAAACAAAAATGCCAACCTTTTTCTGATTAGTAGACTACACCAATTAAAGAAAAAAGAAAGCAATTTAGTGGAAATGCATTGCATAATGGTGAGAGCATATTGATAAAATATTCGTTTTTAAAAAGAAATACAGTTCCATCAAAAAGAGCTTGTGGAAGTTTCTCCTTTGAGGAATATCATTTCATCAGAGATCACTTTCTTAAAAGGAAAGTTGAAAACAGTTACATTAGCTTCCCTCTTTTTAGTTAGTAAGGTAAAATGTGAGTAACAATGGTAGTTAGTTGATTCCTTGTAGTGTAATTAAAGGGCTTATGATAGAAGCTACTACTCAGACAAGTTTTGGAGGCTTATTGGCTTTTGGCTTCATGGGAAGCCAATCAAATCCTTTGTTGTATCTATTATGATGTTTTAGTTATAATGTTTCTATAAGTGCAACCTAGACAATAAGTAATAAAGGAAATTGTTGAATCATAACTGAAAAGTTTTTTAAGGGTTATATGCTTCCAAATTCAAGCCCAATGGATAAGGTAGAAGCATCTATTTCAAATATCTTAATCCAAATTTAGAAATTGACTTGCATTAGTCTTAATATGACTGAGTTAGGTCAAATGGTAATAGGTCATGGAATACCTTGATTGATATATTATTTCAGGTTTATTCTAGGAGGTGGGGAGGAATCTTTCAAACTGATCCAGAATTTCAGGATACAATTGAAAAAAAAAGTGAACCCACTGAGTGTCCACCTCATTTGCCATTCAATTTGGATATTTAAAAATAACCAGCCTCTCTCAGGATACTGACTAAAAAGTAAAATTTGAATTCTAGGCTAAGCTTCATCATGAAAACTGTCCCAGACAATGAGGTGGGATTGTGAGTGTTTCAAGGATAACTTCAAATATCAGAAGAGGACATAGTCCACATAGTATCAGGTAAGCTTATAGCAAGGATTGGAGTAATGTATTAAAGTCAGTTTTACCTTATGGAGTGTTTGAGACTCAAGTCTATTGTGTAAAAAAATAGAAAATCACCATATTCTCTGTCAAAATGGCTGATTTCTAGTTTTTGAATAAAATCCTTTAGGTTTCATGACAATCTTCCTGTAATTCAAAAATCTTATCTGTAAAGTAATTATTTCTGGGAGATTTCTGTAAACATCAAGTGAAACAATTATTTTAATGTGCTTTATGAACTGTGAAGTCCTATAAATAAGAAAGTATTAATATTATCATTTACAAAGCTTAAGGATTATGACCTTGTTAGCATATTATCACCTAACAAAATCACTTTATAAGATAGAAATTGCAAAACGTGGTTTAATCATCAGTTTGAAATTTTAAGATGTATTTAGTAAAATTAAAGGCTCTGCTTTTCTGAACAGCTATTGACAAATACATCAATAAACAGAGAAGCTGCCATGAATGTGGAGTTGATCCAATGAAGCATTTACAAAACTCTTCTTTTAACTTTATTACTTTTTCCTACTTTCTTTCTCATGCTCCATCTGCAAGTTACTAATCCAAAAACTGTCTCCCTTGAGCATATGTTTTTTTCCCCACCGAGCCATTTTCTGGAACTGAAAGGATGTTAAAAGAAAGATTAGTGCCTAGTAGAGGGTCTCCTACAACAAAAAGTAGACCCAATGGGACAATCGAAAGAGAGAAAAAATAACTTGGAGGTTTGAAACAAAGCAGGTTTCTTTCAGTATACACAGGAATACAGGAACCAGAAAGCTCAGAGTCCTCATAAGAATTTTCATTTAGCAAAGACAAGCTTAATAACATAAGCAAAATGTATGAAATAAGTAAATTATTGTTTTTTCTCATCTCTAATTCTACTAGTGTTCCTGTTCTTTTAAGTCACTTATTAATCTAGATCTCAAAGATCCAGATTAAATAACAGTGGAATATGATTTACTCTTTTCTGACATTTTCTTTAAAATTAAGAAACCTGGACACTAAATCCTGAAAACTCCATATAATATGATAAGAGAATAAATAACAGAAGTTGAACAAAATCAAAGACCCCTATTTTATAGAGAGAGTGAAAATTTATGTAATATATTTTGGGTGTAATTCAATAACCTCCAAGACAGGATTAAAAACAAGCTTTGATCTTTAAAATGTAAAATTCCATAAACTTTTGGATTAGATAAATTACATGGTAGTCAGTTGGTCCTCCATGAACCAAAAATAATGAGGGAGGGAGAGGAAGGAGAAGAGAGAGAGAAAGAGATTGAGAGAGAGAGAGAGAGAGAGAGAGAGAGAGAGAGAGAGAGAGAGAGAGAGAGAGAGAGAGATTTTTAAAATTAATTGTGCCTATGGCAGTTTAATTTCTAGTGTAAAAGCTTTTCCATTGCCATAATAAAATCTTGGATTCCAGCACTGATTCCTTTCTACTCAAAGAATTACTACCCTTTAAAACTACTATTGGAAAATGGCAAAAAAAAAAAAAACTCCATTTTGCATGGAGTTCACAAGAAGAATCCTCTTTTTTATTTCTTTTTATTGCATAAGTCAGTTTCACTAAAGTGAGTTCTCCTAAACCATGTCTTAAAATAAGAGTTCTAAGGATTTCTTAAGATAAATAAGGTTGTGAATTAATTTATATTGCATTTATTCACTATTCTCCAGATATATTAACATATTACAGGTTCTGAAAATGTTGTGGTGATAATATATATTGCAATTTCCCAGTCATACTTGTGCATACACCTTCTTACAATTAACACGAACTAATTTAGACCAAGTTTTGGAAACTAAAGATTTACCTAAACCTATCAATCAATTTATGTTTTCCAGTTTCTAATTTAAATATACTACAATTTTATAATGATGACTCATATATTTGCCAAGCTTTATTATAAAATGGACTAAACTGCATAATTTATTTTGCATTCATATACTTATTTTTAAAAAATTTGAGTAAGTACTGGGAACAAGAAATTTCTCACTATTCAGAAGATGAGTGCCTGAAAAGACATTGCTTAAAGAAGCTGACAATGTAGGGCAGAAAATTATGTAACTAAAGATTTTACTATAGAGTATAATAATTAATAAAATATGCTTTAATAGTTCTTTTTCTAAAATACAGTCTTTAGTTTAGTTTTGTAAAAAACTTTCTCTTTAAACTGATTATACAGAATTGAACTTTGTTTTATTGAACTGCATTATTATTTTGAATTTGAACTCCACATAGTGCCATTATATCCTCAGAGAATGCTCAAAGATTCAGAAATTTTCATACCTGTATTTAATGGCAACAGGTGAGTTCTACTAGTATTGTTTGTTTGTTTGTTTGCTTTCTTCTTTCTGTCAGCTTGCTCTGCTTGCTGGTTTCCCTGGATTACATTTTTGAAAACTCTGACCAATGCTTCTATTTTGTTGCCCAGACCAAAACTAATTATTAGAAGAGGAAATCAAGCAACTCAGTTTAACTACTGAACTTAGTCTTACTTTTATAATGAAGAAGATCTGTGTTGATCAGCATTATCAGCTTTTCCTTCCACTCAGGTGTAAGAAAATGAGGTTTGCTAGAACTATCTAACTCCTCACTTTTCTGCTACTATATGCCCATGCAAATGAATGCCATGTAATTAATTTCTGGAAGAGTTTTTCATAGGGGACCTTATCTACTGTCTTAAAATTTAATTAACTCCCTGTGTGATGTTTGAGCAGGTACTATATGTTTATCTTCAGGCTAAAGAGGTACCAGGGTAGGCAGAGGGAAAAAACAAAAAACAACTACATTTTCACCACCAGGAAAACAATATGAAATAGCCAATACATTACAACAGAATCAATAAAATTCACAAAAATAAGTTTTGTGAATTTTTAGAAAAAAGGAAAGAGGATATTGACTGGTAAATAATGAAAAAGACCAAATTTTCTAATCACTATGAACACAAATGATAACTTTTACACATAATCAAGTTTATTAATGATTCAAAAACAGAAACAAAAACACAACATAGAACAAGAATCCTTCCCTTAGAGATATTTGACACCAACATTGTAATTTTCCACATGTAATTCATCTCCCACATTAGTAAATATACTGGTACAGATTTTGTATGCGATGTGTAAATAAGGTGTGTGGATCACTGCAGAGAGGCATCTTTTTTTATAATTTTATTTTTTTATTGGTTGTTCACAACATTACAAAGCTCTTGACATATCATATTTCATATATTAGATTGAAGTGGGTTATGAACTCCCAATTTTTACCCCAAATGCAGATTGCAGAATCACGTTGGTTACACATCCACAATTTTACATAATGCCCTATTAGTAATTGTTGTATTCTGCTACCTTTCCTATTCCCTACTATCCCCCCTCCCCTCCCCTCCCATCTTCTCTCTCTACCCCATGTATTGTAATTCATTTCTCTCCTTGTTTATTTTCCCATTCCCCTCACAACCTCTTATACGTAATTTTGTATAGCAATGAGGGTCTCCCTTCATTTCCATGCAATTTCCCTTTTCTCTCCTTTTCCCTCCCATCTCATGTCTCTGTTTAATGTTAATCTTTTCTTCCTGCTCTTCCTTCCTGCTCTGTTCATATCTTTTTTTAAAAAAAAAAATCTGACTACATAACTTAGAATACATTTACTAGTGAGCCATGCCCCTAAATGCATAAACTCTAAGATTGTTTACATCATAGAGCAAGTATATTGTGACAATAACATTTTGAAGGTACAAACTTGTAATTATGTTTCAATTCATAAATATTACACATGCACTTATTTTATTTATTATCTTTATTAAACATTATATTTACACATAGTAGTTGGGTTCATTTTGACAAAATCATACGTGGTGCATGGAATAAGACTTCAGTCCCCATTCTTATCCTTTCCCTTCTCCTCCTCACTCCCTTTATTCCCCTTCCTCCACTCTATTAATCTTCCATTAACTCATTTTATTTATTTATTTTTGATTGATTCTTTCTACTTAAACATAAGGCAAAATTCCCTGTGGTGTGTGGGTATATATATATGTGTGTGTATATATATAAAACATGATTGTGTTAAATTCATGCAATATTTCCTCCCCTTTCTTGTTCCTCCTCCTTCACTTTGGATCCCCTCCTTCAACTCCACTGATCTTCCCAATATCTTTATGATATCCAATTCTCCCTACCTTCTTTCCCTATTCTCTGTATTTATCTGGAGTTTGCATGCAAAGAGATTTGAACAGGCCTTCTCTTTCTCTACCAACAAATGAGACAATAGGTCAAAGACTTGGAGGTACCCTGGTATTTCCAACTGATATTATGGGAATGTTATTCAAGCAAGACAATGATTGACTTGATAGCTTACTTACTTAAATATGGTCAGTTCGACAAAGCTCTAGGTGTGTTTCTTAATTTGAAACAATCTTGTTTCCATCCAATTTCCCCATCAATGAAAAGTCCAACATCCCGAAAGATTTAGTGTTTCTTCTTGTTCTTTTATCATACTGTGATATAATTTTATATGGTAATAAATGCAGTTATGTAAAGAAAAATAGCATGCAAAATAAGCCAAGCTGCAAAGTCAGATACAAACAGACAATATTAGTTTTGTAGTTTCATTCTTCACCCTAATTGAATGCACTGACAAACAAAATTACACAAAGAACACAATTTAAATGTTTTATCTTTATTTTGTCAAGCTAGAGTCTCATTACTGAAAATCAAAAAGATTTTCTAATAATTTCTAATAACTTTTGGTAGGTTATCAATATACTGCATCTGCATCTTGTAGAATTAAAGCTACTAAGACTTGAATGATATTAAACAATCTGTCAGCTATTTATAATCAAATCGATATTGCTTATTTGGGAAACATATCTTTGTCAATCAAATTCCTTAAGGTGGCTGCCATACTCTTCACCAGTTCCTGAATGCTGACATCTGAAATATGCATGAGTTAAAGGCCAAGCTATTTTATAAACCTGTTAGACCTACTGCCATTAAATCTCACATTACTCACTAGTAGAAAAAAAATATTCAATCTCTTTCATTTCCTTTTTTTATGCTTGGAACTATGAAACAGCAATTTTTGATCAGATAGTACTTGTCTAATATTGTTTTTTTTAATCATAAGTAACTGATAAATTCATAATTTTTGAAAAAAGCTGTTGAAATCCACTGATAATTGCAAAGTATTATATCAATTCATAAATTGCAAGCATCATTAAATTACCTGGGTTAACATATATTTCATCATTTTAGAAATATGTATATATACACATATATATATGTGTGTGTGTGTGTGTGTGTGTGTATATATATATATATATATATATATATATATATATATAGAGAGAGAGAGAGAGAGAGAGGGTGGGGGGGAGAGAGGAGTAGAGAGGTAGAAATAAAGAGAATCACTTACTGTTCAGTCAATAAGAAAAGCTCGATTTTTTAATTATTCTTGAGTTCTGTAGTATATTTGAGTTGAAATACAGTATTTATGAATCTAAAAGTGCTTTATAAGACTAAGATTTATAATTATTGTTTCTAAAACTACAAATATGAGATAGAGGAGAATAATTGCACATTCCGAAGGTGTTGTTACTATAGTCCTCTGTATCTTATGAGAGCTGAAATGTTTGCTTATACACTCTACTTAAATCACCAACTTTCAAGTCAACTCACTTAAATAAACTCATTTGAGCCATAAGATAGTGAGGGGAATAATGACAGATATGGTTTTCTACTTTTTACATAAACAAAAAATTGCTGTAAATTTTCAATATAATAGGCATTATTTTTATATATGATATTTTAGTTTTCATCATAACATCATAACAAAATCAAAAGATGGCATTATCTCCATTATAGAGGTTAGGAAAATAAAACTCTAATATGAATTACTTGCCCCAGGTTCACCTAGCTTTTAAGTGGTTGGGGCAGAATTCAAAAGCATATCCAGATTCACAATGTTTCCAAATACCACACTGGGGCTGGGGATGCGGCTCAAGCGGTATACGTGCGGCCCGGGTTCGATCCTCAGCACCACATACAAACAAAATGTTGTGCCCGCCGAAAACTAAGAAATAAAGATTTAAAAAAATTCTCTCTGTCTCTCACTCTCTCTTTAAAAAAAAAATACCACACTGGCAAAATTGTATATATCTACCAGTACAACCAATATTTTTAAGTATATATACATTTTGGAGTAACTATATCTAGCTAATTAACACATGTATTCATCAAATAGTCATCATTTTTGTGGTGAGAACACTTCACTCTCTTAGTAGTTTTCAAGAGCACATTATATTGGTAACTGTAATCACCATGTTGTACAATAGATCTCTTGAGCTTATTCTTCCTATATGAAATTTTGTGTCTTTGCCAACCATCCTTGCCACCCACATCAGTCCCCTGCCACTCACCATTCTATTCTCTGCTTCTGAGTTTGAATTTTTTTTTTTTAGATTTCACATGTAAATGGGACCATGTGGTATTTATATTTCAGTGTCTGCCTTAATTCACCTGTAATGTACTCTGTTTCATCCATATTGTTACAAATATCAATATTTTCTTGCTTTTAAAGGCTGAATAGTGCCCCATTGAGTATATATACCATAACTTCTTTGTCCATGCATCTGTTAATGGACCTTTAGGCTGACTTCATATCTTGGCTACTATGAATGAAGCTGCAAAGAACATAGGAGTGAACGTGTACCTCTTCAATATACTGACTTAGGCTTTTTTGTTTTTTAATTAAATATACAAAAGTGAGATTTCTGGATTGAACCCTCTTACTCTAGTGAGAAAGTCAAGTGAAATAGAAATCTCAGGAGACTACCTTAAAGATATATGAGGTTTCTTTATTCTTTAGTGCCCACCTCTATCATTGCTGCTCCTGCTTCCTGGACACCTTCCAAAAATATGCTATTTTGAATAATTCTTAAAGAAAAATTGATAATTGTAAATAGAAAGAGAAACTCAGACACCTTATTTAAGCTACCAAAAATCTCTGATTCTTGTTACTTGTATAATTTTGCCATCCCTGTGTTCTCAATTTAAAAATCAATGTTTTCTAGTGTGCCTTGTAAATAGCATTTGCAATAGTTCAGTTTTAAAATCTTCTCTAGGATAAAGCCCAATTTGACAGAGACTAATCATTTATGTGGATCTTCCTGAAACTGTCCACAGCACTGACAGTTCCAATCTGTCCCACTTATTTGGAAATTTGTATCTAGGAGAGTGGGGACCATGCTGTTATCATATTTTGAATAAATTAATAATGACGACACTTAATTGTAGGCAAGAAAGAATTTCAAACTTGATAGAATTTTGTTAATAATGATGAAGTTGTATCATTTACTTATTAACCCTATTAATTCTGGTCATTTCATAAAATCATCATTTTATAAATTTATATTTAGAATACCGATGATCAATTTTAAATTGACAGCCTAGATATTCTGTCTCCACTCCTTGACACCTAGTGGAAGCAAATGTAATGGCAGCATACACTCCCAACTCACTGCACTTTAACCTTAACCTGCAGGTAATATATTGTTTAGTTTCTATGTCCAGTGGTCATTTGTCTCCTTGCTGTGACTGCCAAAAGACTTGCCAATTAGTGTCAATCCTAGAGATGGTTTAGGAATGTGGGCACCTAACCAGGAAGAAAAGTACCAACATCATTAACACATTTTTATGAAAATAAGAGGAACACAAAATTGTCATTAATTAATTTAAACTAAAATGTAATCTAAGAGTATTCCCTGGTCTACAAAATCATTCATACTACATCAACGAATGTCATAAAAGTGAGAATAATGTATGAAAACAGGATATTCTGTAAATCTATTCTTGAATCTTTAATGTGGTTATTCTATATCACTTCAGAAATTATCTCATGCATCTCAGTGACGAATGCCTGGATAAAATCAGTAACAAGAAGACAGACAGTTTTCTGACTGAATTTCTTCTGAAAATTACACTGGAGGGATTCAAAATGGGTATTACAGAAGGAAACACTTTCACACTTAATCTAAAGGGAAAAAATCCTTTCTCAAGAGACGTGCAGGTAATTTATACTTAAACATTTTCCTTTGATCTCTATATCACTTTTTCTATTTAAAGTTAATTGCATTAAGTGCACACCAAGAAGGAAACTAAAAAAGAAGAAGAAGAAGAAGAGGAGGAGGAGGAGGAGGAGGAGGAGGAGGAGGATGAGGAGGAGAAGGAAGAAAAGATTTCTTTGGGCAGACAGCCAGGAGACCAGGAACATAGCAGCAGAAACTTTTTTTAATTGATTGAGCCACTAGTGCTATACATAATTGATCAAAATTAGAGATGGTCACCAAGACACTGAACTTCTCAAAAGGGAATATGAAGCATGGACAGACTTAGACATTGTTGTTGATTATGTATCCATAAAATTGTCATTTTAAATTTTTTTTTATGAAAATTCTGCCTTTCTGTGCACAGAGGAGAGACATTCAAAACACTGAGTCAAAGGAACTTTTGCATATGTTCTTTTAAAGTATCTGAGATCATTTAGTGCCAGCATCCTAGTTAATATAATATATTTGTCTTCTTAGTTAAAAGCAGAATGACTCTTGAAATAAAAATTGTTATAAACATGAAAGCAATTCTATTTCTGCTGCGTTTTGCTTTGTGAGATTCTCAGGTGCACAATAGTTTATCATAGGTCCTAGGTGTCATTTTAGGTATTTTATATTTTCTGAACCACTTTTTTATATTGTTTTCTGTACGTGTTCCTGTCAGTTTCTATATACCATCATTGAACATCTTATATATAATTATATAGAGAAAAATATAGGATGCACATAAAAATTCTAAATGATGCCAAAAATATTAAGTTTAGGGAAAATAAAACAGCCAATGATAAATTTTAGATTTATACTCTTAAATGTGATTTAAATATATGGACAAGAGCTATGTCAGTTAAACAAATTTGCTAGCATGTGCTGATATGTATTGAAGTCTTAACATTAGTTAAATATAATGTTGATATTTAATTTCTTTAGCCATGGGAGATTGGGAATAAGGCTAAAAATGCATGGTATTTACTTATGAGATAAGCTTAGGACTTGTAAAGCCATCTCAGTACTTCTAGGAAAATCAAGATTCTTTCTCAAATTAAATCTGAGTCAGTATCCTCTTGGGTCTGAGAGTATCAGAGACTTATTTACAGTGTGTAAAAACAGTTAAGGAAACCTTAGAAGGTTAAACATAGAGGAAACCTTTGGGGAATGAACTAGGCTAGTTACGGACATGTCACCAAAAAGTAATGCCTTTGCCATATAGCCTTCTTGAAGAATATTAAATCCAATCATTGTTTTTCAAACAAAAACCAAATGTTGATATTGTTCACTTTTTTTAAATGATTGTATTAATGTAATTGAAAATGCAGCCCTTTGGTGCACCAGAAGGATAGGTGAGGCCTTCTTACACTGCATTTTAATAGATCTGACAGATAAGTGACAACTCTGTTGTAGTGAATACTCAGGGACCTTGGGAAATTAGCCTGATGTGGAAGTTAACCAAAGTACTTGCTGAGATTAATCAATTCATGGCCCCAGAAAGCTAAATAGTGAAATTTTATTTCAAGCATAATTAAAAATATGCTATTATTTATACCTTCATCCTAGAGATGAGCAACTGAAACCCAGAGTTTAAGTATCTTTGTTCAGGGACACCTAGCACATGGCTGAGTGAGATCTAGTGAACCTGGATCAATATCATTTAAAAGGCCGCTGTTTTCTACTGTACTATAACATTATCAGAAAGCTATTTCTTTAATATTTTTATAAAATAACTTCCATGTGGTAGGCAATCAGTGAAGATGGTTCTGTTAAAAAAATAAATTTCATTTTTCATAATACTCATTTTTTTTCCACACTGATTGATGTCCACAGTGTTGGTACTTCATTAACAAATTTCTGTCATGAGTCTGTCTTTGAGGTTAATGTGGATAAATGACTAATCTTTAATAAAATTAGTTTCTTAGACAGTCATAGTCATACCGAGAAGGTCACACTTGTTCACAAGGTAAGAAAGGGTATGTGTATTTTTGGTGGAAAGAAGTCTAATATGCAATTTTTGCTACCTCCTTTCACCAAATCCCTGATATAAGCCCAATGGAAACATCCTGTTTTTTGTCTTCCTATTCTTAAGAAAAATTACTGTATTAGACCACCATTACTGATGGAAGACTTCCATATCCCTCCATATAATAAGGAAGAAGAAAGGAAGAGCAGCACTAGATTCCAAGCATGGAATCTTAAGAACTTACAAGTCCTCTTGTCAATTGCTTCTCATGCAGGATTCAAGTCATCAAGTCTCAGAGAAGCACCACATTTCTAGCAAGACAAACTTAGTTTTGAAGAAAAGACCCAGAATAATGTTCAACCAAAAGATTTAGATACATGCCTAATATACCTATATAGCAATATAGCAAGATCTCCCATATACTCTCAATGAGAGTGTATATGGGAACTGTTAAGCAATGTTGCAAAACCCATCAAAATGTCAACTACATGTACAATTTAAACCAGAAATTTAATTTCTGGATAATTATTCCTACAGATATACTTATAAGTGAAATTTAACTTATGTTAGCAGTGTTCATTGAAGTAAAAAAATTATAATAATTTTTAAAACCAGAACAGGTACAATCATATCTACACACAGAGTATATAAAAATGTTAAACATATAAAATTATATGTATATTGTCTTTCAAGAAGAGAATATCTAGTAGAGGATAGGAAAGGTAGTAGAATACAACAGTTACTAATATGGCATTATGTAAAAATGTGGATGTGTAACCGATGTGATTCTGCAATCTGTATTTGAGGTAAAAATGGGAGTTCATAACCTACTTGAATCTAATGTATGAAATATGATATGTCAAGAGCTTTTTAATGTTTTGAACAACCAATAAAAAAAAATGTCAGAGGCAGATAGATAGTCAAAAAGTCATTAGGCCAGCACAGCTCCATGTTTGTGGAATGTTTACCCTGTCCCCTACTTTTGGGATCTCTTCTGCCACACCCAAGTTTGTGAGCTCCTCAGAATTTCCCATTCCAGATATGTATTCACAGATTTTTTTCCTCTTCTCCTCTTATTGTGTCTTATTTGGGGTGATAGTAATGTCAAGGCATTGTGGTGGATGACAGTGGAAGATTTTTATGTGGCATATGTTCACATATACATAGACTCATTTTCCATTTTGCCATTCAAAATATTGAATCTCTGACACTAAGCCATAACCTACTAGACTCTCACTACTTAAAAAAAATGAAGAGAATATGATGTAGCCATAAAAAGTCCTCTATATGTGTGAGAAAATATCCAAGATATAATATCCAAGATATAACAAAGAAGCAGAAGTTACAAAAAGATGTTTGAAATGCTGTATTATTAAGCAAAAGAAGAAAAATACTTGTACATATATTTTATTGTGTATGAACTCTCAAAGAATATCCAGTAAACTAACAATAATGTTTAAACTTTGGAAAGGTAGGTAACAATTGGGAATCAAGAGTAGAAAAGTGATTGTTAACATACATAAGTGAATATTTTAAATATCTAAACCGAATATCTATAGAATTTAATAAAAACATTAATAAATTTTAAAGAACATAAATAATTTTGTTACACTCAGTTTCATTAAATATTTAATGGTAACATTTATTGTTTTATTGACCAAGCAAGTGATTGCTTTGTTTATGATATATAACTCATTAGTGTATAGAGATATAAACTCTGATATTAAAGTTGCAGATTATTTTATGCAGAATTCAAATAGGAAAAAATACTCCATATGCTTTATAGACTTTGATAGTGCAAGAGCTTGATTTCATGGAAAAATGATACAATGAATTTCAGGTTCTAATTTTGTAGGTATAAAAAGCACCACTTCTGATAAGAACATCTGGCTTGAGTATCTCTGAAAACTAGTTCCACAAATTTCTAGTGCTCTTCAGAACATGGGAACTGATTGTGATTAATCAGGGAAAAGCCCTTCTCTAATAAGGCTCTGTCCAGTCCAATTGCTGAACATGACAGTCTTCAGAATTACATTGCCAAATGGTCTACTAGAGATGGAAGGTTGAAAGATTGGCTGAATTAAATAGCTCACCTTACGTGACCTTAGAAATGGACATTTTGACTGAAGGCGAAGAAAACTCCAGGCATTAATGATTTTGTATATTATATATGTATTTTGGAAGAAAAACACTATAGGACATTTCTTTTACACTGACTACTTCCAAGTATTATTATCCGGTCTAACTGCTGCAATCACTCAGGTGATAGCCTGCGGTGTGCATCCATCCCTTCACTCCTGATTACAGATAACATTTGTAGCATGAGGATGAGAGAGGCCTGAACGCGGAGAAAAGTCATCAGAAATCATAAGAGAAGAGAAGCTCATTTTTATGACTTTGCCACCTTCCAGTCAAGTACCTGCTGCAGACATTTATTGTTATTAGAAAGTAGACCTCTAAGACAAGTGAATCATGTTTCACAGTGTACTAGCTTCTAACATAATTAACAACCAGAAGATTTAGACCCAGATTTTGTCAAATCAACAGCAAAAAAAGTCTTTAAATTTGTTTGTGAAGTTCTTGCATGATTTAAGGATCATGCAATCCAAAGCCTGCTCTGATTATATACAGGTGTGTCACTATCTCATCTATAGAAGAAAGTACCTAGGAAAAAACACATACACTAATACTTACTTGAAAATGACTTTTTTTTTCAAACGTAGGAAGGCAGAATTTTATGGAAATCTCAATTTGGTGGCATAGCTTATTTTTGACATTATATTCCTTTAATAGATAAAATAATGGAGAGCAAAGGATAGTCTTGATCTACCAAAAATAAGATTTGGGGGAATCATTGTTATAATCTTATTAAAAATAAAACATAAATACAATTTTGAAAGTCACTATATGTAAAAGAAAGAGAATTCAAATCACCCAAAATATTAGCATTCACCTAACCAATAACAGAAATGTTTGTGCATATCTGCTATTTATGAATCCTCATGTTGCTATATCAAGATATATTTGATAAATCTCATCTGGTTAAATGTTTGACTTTGGCCCAATATTTGTCAATTGACAATACTGGGATAAAAAATTATTTTAGGTAAGTTTTTACACAAGCCCATGATTATTTCCTGAGAAGCTATTTCTATAAACTAATATTAATTTAAGGCAGAATTTTAATATTACCCTGTTTATCTTTAAAAATTTGTTCCAACTTAAACTGCCACCTTGTCAGCTTGCATTTGCTTCCACAGACACATATTTTTGCCTTGCTGAAAATCTTTTCCAGAATAAATGTTAAAAATTATATTTTTGTTTAAATGCACATTTCTTTTATTATTAAAATAATTAATAATCATACCAACTGTTAATTTTTAATGCTCTTGATTTTGAATGTGTTTCTTATAATCATTTAAATTTGGGGAACACATTGTGTTAAATTTAATAAAGATGTTTTCATTTTTTGGTAATATTTTAATATTCCATATATATTAAAGCTTTTGTTAAAGACTCTTCCAATATATAGGAACTCTTACCAGTCTTGCAGTAACTAACTCAAATGGAATGCCAGTGGTAGATGCTAGGTCTACTGGACCATCAAAACAAATAACTAAGTGATGGATTATAACCATACCACCAGAAAGTATCCATAAATCAAAACCAATGTAAGTAAATAACGGATAAATAAATAAATACAGAAAATGTATAGTTTCTTCTCAAAATACATTTTCCATTAATAAATGTAGGAGAAATAATAAAAAAGGAAAATAATCAGTTGGCAAAGAATGTAATAAAAATTGTTCCAGGCATGAATCAACTATGGATACCCAAATTAATGCACAACAGTTTGAAACAAAAGAGGATATTTTTAATGTTTCAAAGTACCTCCCTAAAATATGCTGATTAATTAAAAGGGAAATGTAGTAAATTTACAATCATGACCTGGCACACACCACTTAAGCTGGCAAGCCAAGTTAACATCTCCTATCACTAATAATGAAGCTCTCTGGGTTCTTCATCTTGGGAAGCTCCTGATATGTTGAACTGATAGCACATCATTTCTATAGTGCACAGAGAAATGCATTATTTCAACCAGGAGAAAGCATTAATATAAACCTAAATTGAAGGAGATTCTACAAAACATTTGGCCAGTATTCTTCAAAATTGCCAGTACTCTACAAAGACCAAGGATCAATTATAGATTGTTGAAAATTGAAGAGACATAGTTAAACAAAAGATGAGTACTTGGACTCGATACAGACGTGGAGAAGAGGTATTAGTGAACAAACTGATAAAGTTTTTATGAGTAAAATTGTTGTTAGTAGTGTGTCAATGTTAATTTACTAGTTTTGATAATATTATACTACATTTATGTAGATTATCATGGTATCATGTACAAAGTTAATTGAAGAAGATCTGCAAATGTTTATACGACTTTTGCAACTAATTGGTAGCCTAAAAATAATTTCAAAATAAAAAAGTTAAAATGATTCACCAATCAGCTCTTCTGAGTTTTCTGTGTTACCATTCTCTTCATAAGGTTATAAGGAAAGCCCTTCACACGATATAGACTACATTTTGGGTTTTAGTGTTTCAAAATAAAAATACATTAAAATTAGTAAATAGCATAAAGTCAATTTAAAAGAAGCATGCATATGGCATGAGTTCATACACATTTGAAAGTAATTGGCATCTTTAAGATGATATAAAGAAATTTTAAATTATTAGAATAAAAATAATTAAATAATAAATGTCAACACACATTGGTAAAGAAGTGATAATGTGCACAACTTTAAATGCTTGTAATGAGGAAGCATGAAAACTTGATATATGGAGATAAAGAATTTGTATACAAGTCTCTATCACAAGTCCACCTAGCCCAGGATTGAGAAAATAAATACTCATAAGTTATTTTTTAGATTAGTTGTTTCTTGCCCCTATGAAATGAAAATACTATGTATTGGGGTATTTAACTTATTTCCAACATTTCAAAATTACAAACAGTGGTGTAATTTGTAATAAAAATATATACAACTGAACACAATGACACATGCCTGTAGTCCAGTAGGTTGGGAGCTGAGGCTGGAGAATTGCAAGTTCAAGGTCATCCTCAGCAACTCAGTGAAGCCCTGAGCAACATGACAAGACTGTGTCTCAAAATAAAAAAGGACCATAGAATTGCCTCAGTGGCTAAGTACCCCCGGGTTCAATCCCTAGTACCAAAAATACCCCCAAAACTTACACATATGTGTTTTCTAGTTATCAGATGTATTTTCTAGTTATTGAACGTATATTATAAAGGGAAATTTCCAGAAGTAGGTTTACTTCAACAAAGAGTCAATGCACAAGTACTTTTATTAGATATTGCAATTTAGAGGGTCTGTACCATTATACCTCTTGCCTGAAATGTATGAGAGTATCTGTGCACTTTTATAGGATGTTTTACTCCAGCTCTCTCTCTCTCTCTCTCTCTCTCTCTTTCTCTTTCTCTCACTCTCTCACTGAGTATGTCAGGGAAAACTAGATTAAAATTAGTTAAATGAGCATAGTTGTCTTAATCTTTAACAAAAAAAATATTTTTCACAGTTCTGGAGTCAGCGAAATTCAAGATCAAAGTGCCATCCTTTGGTGTTTGGTGAGAGACTTTGTGCTGCATCTTCACTTTGCAGAAGGCTGCAGATCAAGAGACCTGGATGCTGTGTAGAACTTCTTTAATAAGAGCCTCATTCCTATTTATGCATAAGGAGCTCTCATTACCTTACCACCCTAGAAAGGCCCTTGCTCTTTATATCATCACACTGGCAATACCTGAATTTTGAAGGAGACACATTCAGACCACAGGAGACAGTGTCATAGGTTACATGGGTCTGGATTTTAATTTCTCAAAACAAGGAGGGAAATGAATTACAGTAGATGGGGTAGAGAGAGAAGATGGGAGGGGAGGAGAGGGCGGATAGTAGAGGATAGGAAGGGTAGCAGATTACAACAGTCACTAATATGGCAGTATGTAAAAATATGGATGTGTAACCGATGTGAATCTGCAATCTGTATTTGGGGTAAAAATGGGAGTTCATAACCCACTTGATTCTAATGTATAAAATATGATATGCCAAGAGCTTTGTAATGTTGTGAACAACCAATAAAAAATAAAAATAAAAACGAAAAAATAAAAAAAAAATCATATGTTGAAATGCTAATCCTCAATGTCTCAGATTACCACTATATTTGGATGTGAGGTCTTTTATTAAGCTATAATGAGGAAATCAGAGAGGACCCACCTCTAATATTGCTGTTATTCTTTTAAGATTAAAACCTTTTAAATATTGAAATTTGCATAAGTTAAATCATTGACCAAAATGCTATCAATTAGAAAGTAATAAGTATAATATTTTAGAAAATTACAAATGTTGACATGTGTGTATGTATATATGTGCACATGAACTATTGACCAAAGATAAAATTATAATGAAAAACAAAATATTTTAAAATATATGAAAATAAAAATAGTAGATTTGAAAATAGATTATATGTAGACTTATCCCAATATTTAAAAGAAAAATTATGGCCTTAAATGCTTACATTGAAAAAAGATATTCAACATTTCATCATTAACCTGATGTTAGAGAAGGAGCACACGAAGCTAATGTAATAAATTGATACTTGGCAGAAGTCTGAGGCACAGTAGATTCACTCTGTCTAGATAGTGCATCATTGGAATAGAAATTCTTGGCATTTGGCAGGATCTCATACTGCTTCTTTAGTCTGTGAGGCTACAGCTACAATCTTGGGGAAAGCCAAGTAGAAGCTTCTTGAAAAGATAATTTCCTTTAGGAATAAAGGAAACGACTAGGGTCATACTTAAAGGGTTAGATATGTTGGCCTTTATCACATTACATTTAATGTTTCTCCAAAAGAAGACAGATCCCAAAGGATGACAATGAACTAATTCAACTAAGTATAACCCTTAATAGCAGGGACTGTGCTAGGTGTAGCTCTTTTGTTAAAGCTGATCAAGTGTCCTTCAGATACTGGGAATGGCAGTCATTGATTTGAAGGTGTGTATTCATGTTTGCTCTTATCAGGAGAAATGGAATACTTTGGATTCATGAGAGAGGGCAAGAGTTTACTACATCTTCTATCATAATGTAGTATGGAAAGGCTTGAACCACCCAGGAATTAATAGAAAATCACATTGGTTGATCATGTTATAGCAATGAGTTAATGAGAATGAAGAGAAAGACATGTCAAATACAAGACAAATGTTCTACAGAATGGGAGATAAACATGATAAAAAGAGAATATTCCATAGAAGAAGCTTTTAGATATCAAATGGTCTGGAACATCCTAGAATATTTTCTCAAGGTAAAAATATAAATGTTTCTTGAAACCATAACTTTTAAGAACAAGAATAATTGCCTGGTAGTCTTCTTTAGGTTCTGGGAATAAAGATTTCAAACTGAAGAAAACTGTGATTCATTTACTGAAGAACTCTGATAACTACCAACTTCACTGATGCCAAATTAACAAAAGAGAGTCCAGCCGGGAGTTCAGTCTTTCTATTTGTTCCAGGCAATATGATTACATGCAATATAAAAGATCCTATGGTATTAGATCTATTTGGAATACAGAGTTCAGAGCAAGTAACAAGAGGAAAGTCACAATATAGGTTTTATGGAATTTCAGAACAATGCTGTGTGATCTTCAGAGAAGTATATAATAAAAACAGCTGTTGCTGTACTACTAGGCCCCGAGAGAGATGAGACAACTAACTTTACAGCTTCAATTAATCATATATCTCGAATGAATTGCCTATAATAAGCTGAATTTCATCAAAACCACTAATTCATGAGATCATGCTAATCCAAAACAATTTATAACTGACACGGAAGTGGTATATCCTGAATCAAAGAAGAGCAGGGCCAAAGGGCACAAGTAAGTGAAGGCACTAGTGGTGAATGCTTTCTGGCGGATGTCCACAAGTGATACAAAGATCTCATCTTTCGATAGACTCACTTACTTATCTCTTCCCCAGACTTTTACGTTCCTAATCTCCCAATCTTTCTTCTTTTAGACCCAGACCTATCAGCCAACCAATTTACTTCTCCCCAAAATTATAGACAATGTAAAAAGATCCATATTAGATTTAAGGGCAGACTATATTAAGCTTATTTATTTCTAAAAGTTTTGCAGGTTTTTTTATACCTCAGTCAATGATGAATTTGGAGAGTTAATTTTTGCATAAGATGTGAGACAATGTTCCTTTATTTTGCTCATGGATTGCTTCAGCACATTTGTTGAAAAAAAACTACCTTTATTAAATTGCTTCTGGAATTTTTTCAAAATTATGTTGGACATATTGTATGAAGTCTATTTGTAGGTTTTATATGTGGTTCTAATTATCTATGTATCCATCCACTAATACCACTCAGTCATATTGACTGCAGCTACATAATAATTCTGAAAATACCGACTCTTCAACTTTATTATTATTTTTTAGAATTATTTTAACTTTATATATTTTTTGCTTTTCCGTATAAAATTCAGAATGTTCTTGTTGATCTCTACACACACACACACACACACACACACACACACACATACACACCAACACATAAACCCACACATCTTTCTGAAGCTTTGATTTAATCCTGTACATAAATGTATGTATACAATTTGGAGAAACTGACATCTTTGCTACTTTGTCTTCCAGTGTATGAACATCCTTTGGCCACCCATTTATTTTCTTATTTCTTTAATCAAAATGTTATAGTTTTTAGAAAAAAATTTTCAAATTCAAACCAAATTATTTCAAGTTTTATTAAGCAATTATAAATGGTATTAAATACTCTACATTTACATGTTTAGTGTTTATATAAAAAATTACAATTCATTTTTGTTCATTTGCATCCTACAAACTTGTTGAATTTACTTATCAGTTCTTGGAGGCTTTCTGTTTTGGGGGAATTTTTTTTCTTTGCTTGTTTATGGCCTTTTGTTGTTGTTTTAGAATTCTTGAACTTAACTAGTAGGAACACATTAATTTCTTCCTTTTTGATCTATATGCATTTTATGTGATTCATTTTTTGTTATAATTTTTTAAATGTATTGCAGGCAAAATCTTCCTTCCTCGTGTTTACTATCCTTGCTTTTTTTTTCTATTTTTAGGGGTAAAGCAGTTAGTCTTATAACTAAGTGTAATACTAAATATTTTTTATTAAATTATTTCTTATCCAAACTTGAGGAAATTTCCCTCTATTCCAAATATTCATCAAGAGTTTCAAATTTTGTCAAAGGCCTTTTCAGTTTCAGTTAACCCAGTCATCAAATTTTTGTTTACATTGATTTTCAAATAACAATTTAACTTTACATTCCAGACATAAACACAATTTGGTGATGGCATATAATTCTTTTCATTTATTGCTTCAGACTATCTCTGAATATTTTGTTAAGAACTTTTATATTTTTTTGGGGGGGGGAATATTGTTCTATAGTTTTATTGTTATGATTTTGTCTTTATTTGGTTTTACAGTCAAAGTAACATTAATTTTATAAAATAATTTGAAACTAGTCTTCTATTGTGTGATAGAAATTATTTAGGAATAATTCTTTACATGTTTGGCAAACTCTTGACAGAGATTTCTTACTTTGGAGATTTCTAATTGCAACTTTAATTCCATAATAATTCTAGAAATACATTATTTCATGTTGGGTAAGTTGTGGTAGTTGGAATTAGTTTTAAAATGATGTTTTATTTCATCTAAGTCATCAAATTTGTGAATCAAGTTATTAGTAGTTTTTTATCTTTTCAGATCTACAATGTCTGTAATGTATCACGTTTAATTGCTAATATTAGTGATTTCTGTCGTCTCTTTTTTTCTTTGTGATTTTGCTAGAAGTATGTCATTTTAATTATCTTTTCAAAGAACCATTTTTTTCATTGATTTTTCTCTTTTCAACTACTCTGTGATTTGCCCACTTACCTTTATCATTTTCTTCTTTCTGCTTGTTTGGAATTTATTTTTGCTCTCCTTTTTTTCTATGTTCTTAAAGTGGGATTTAAGATTATCTGTTTAAAGAGTTTTCTTTTTGAATTTTCTGAGGAATTTTCTTTCTTGCAATGCATATAGTAGTTAGAGTATAAAATTTCCACTCATTAGAGCATTAATTATAGCCCCCAATCTGAATATGTTGATTACTCATTTATAAAGTCAATATTTTTTATTTCTACTCTGAAACAGAGATTATGATGATGATGATGATGATGATGATAATGATGATGATGATGATACTTGGGATTGAACCCAAGAACTCTTAAGAACTGAGCCACATTCCCAGACCTGCCCCCTTTTCATTTGAAGACAGGTTCTCACTAATTTTCTAAGGCTGACCTCCAACTTGTGCATCTCCTGCATCAGCCTCTCATGTTTCTGGGATTATAGGTGTGCATCATTATTTCCAGCTCTGCATTGCCTTTACTGTCTTTTAGAAAACAATCAATAATTGGTTTTTAATTTGATTCTACAGTTCTCAGAGGATATGCTTTTATTAGGGTTTTCTAGAGAAACAAACTCAATAAGAGATAGACATAGATAGATAGATAGATAGATAGATAGATAGATAGAAAGATAAAAAAGGTGAGGGATTAGCTCACACAATTATGGAAGCCAAAATTTCCACAAACTATCATCTGCAAGCTGGAGGCCCAGAAAAGCCAATGGTATTCCTCCAGTACAAGTCTAAAAGCCTGTGAACCAGAGACACTTAGTGTAATTCCCAATGTAAATCTGCAATAATATCATAGAGCAGAAGTTGATAGATGTCCCAACTTAATGATAAGAGACCAAATTTGAGCTTTCCTCACTAAAAGCATATATTTTTAAAAAATTTCAACACTCAGTGAATTTGATCACATTCACCAATATTGGTGAAAGTAATTTCTTTATTCAGTCTACCTATTCACTTGTTAATTTCTTCTGGAAGAATCCTCACAAACACACCCCAAATAATGTTTTATCAGCTACATGGGCATAACTTACTCAAGTAAACACAAATTAACTTGAAAAATACTTTCATTATTTTTTTTAAATGTATGAAATGTAGTTTATAATCTAGAATGTGATCTATCTTTCTGTAAACACTTGGAAGGAACATATATCTTGCTGTTGACAGTAAAAGGATTCTCTAAATGACAATTAGATCCTGTGAGTAAGTGATGTTACTGAGTTCTATATTCTTGATAATTTTCTGTCCAATCATTATCATTGGATATGGCAGGCTAAAAAATAAAGATATCTATCTTCTAATCTCCTAAACCCATTGAAGACATTTATAACATGCTGCTTCAAACATGACATTCTGGCATATTGATTAAGTTAAATGGACTTGAAAAAAGCAAATGTAAGAACATTCTGATCGTCTTATTTTTATTAAAAACAGCAGATAAAATTATAGTAGATAAGTCCTTTCGGTGTAGACCAAGGAGAGGGATAGCTGGGTCAATTTTTTACTCAAAGGACTTAAAAACAACACACTAGAGGGACACAGCCACATCAATGTTTATAGCAGCACAATTCACAATAGCTAAACTGGGGAACCAACCTAGATGCTCTTCAATAGATGAATGAATAAAAAAAATGTGGCATATATACCCAATGGAATATTACTCAGCAATAAAAGAGAATAAAATCATGGCATTTGCGGGTAAATGGATGGAGTTAGAGAAGATGATACTAACTGAAGTTAGGCAATCCCCCCAAAACAAGTGCAGAATATTTTCTTTGATATAAGGAGGCTGATACTAGTGGGATAGGGAGCAGGAGCATGGGAAGAATACATCTATTCTTGAGATAGGGCAGAGAGTTTGGAGCGGAAGAGAGGGGGAATGAGGTTATTAATGATGGTGGAATGTGTTGTTCATTATTATCCAAAGTACACTTATGAAGACACAAATTGGTATGAATATACTGTGTGTACAACAAGTGATATGAAAAATTGTGCTCTATATGTGTAATAAGAATTGCAATACATTCTGTATATATATATATATATATATATATATATAATTATAGGAGATAATAAAGATAGAAACAAATATTCTTATCACCAAGGATGGAAAGTGGAAATGAGATACTTTTGTACAAATAGATCTTGTAAAAATAATTCTTATCATCTTTAGCCTCTATGTAACTTTTCCAGAACTTTCTAAACCTAGTATACAAACATTTTGGCTGTTCCAGTTATTCTGAACTTTCAATTCCTTATGAGGGCTCTCATATGAAATAAAATTTACAATAAATGTTGTGGTTTTATGCAATGAATCTGCCTCTTTACCAAATTAATGCTCAAATGCCTGGACTCTTAAGAGAGTAGAGGTGAAATTTTGTCTCATCTTCACTGTGATCTGTTGTCATATTAGTTAATTTTTTTGTGTCTGTGAAAAAGTACCTGAAACAAACAACCAGAAAGAGGAAAGATTCATCTTTTTCTCATGCTTTTAGACATATCAGTCCATGGCAAGCTGTTCCCATATTTTCGGCCTGAGATAATACAAAACATCTTGGTGGAAGGATATAGCAGAGCAAAGTGGATCAGCTCATGATAATAAGAAACAGAATGGACAACAGGGTGGGTAGACACAAGACATATTCCCCAGGTACACACTACCAAAAACTACATCCTCCAAAAGTGCTCTACCTGCCAAGTTTTCATCACCTCCCAGTAAACCATACCACTATAGATGAATTAATCCATGGATGAGTTCAGAGCCCTCATGATGCAATCAATTTCCAAAACCCCACCTCTGAACAGTATTACACTGGGGACCAAGCCTTCAACATCTGAGCTCCTGAGACAGTCCAGATGCAAATCATAATAATTATATTATACAAAAGGGGGTTCTTTGAAATTAAGATAAGAATTTTGAGATGAGGTTACTCTGGATTATCTAGGTGAGTCCAATATAACCATAAGAATCCTTATGAGAAAGAAGCAGGAGAAAAAAATGTAAGTAAACAGTTTGTATTGAAGTGGAGACACACATTAGATTCATACAGCAAAAAGAATAGGAATCAGTAGACTCTGGAAGCTAAACCAAGACTAGGAATAAATTCTTTCTTAAAACGCCTGAAAAAACCAGTCCTGCCTATACCTGGATTTTAGCCTTCTAAAAATCATCTTAGACTTGTAACTATCAGAATTATTAAACAATATATTTGCATAGTTTAAAGCAATTTAATTTGTGGAAAACTGAAACAGAAGCAATGAGAAAATAATGCAGAGGGGGTTGAAAGCCTTCTATAATTTCCAATCTATTTACTTCTCTTAGGGTTTTTGTTTTAATTTGTTTTGTTTTGTTTTAAAATTTTGCTGGATACTTTGTTTTTTGGTGCATGCACTTTAGAATTGCTATGTCTTCTTGGAGGTTAGAGTCTTTCATAATTATATGACTTCCTTCGTTGTCACTGATAATTTTCTTTGCTCTAAAGTCCACTTGAGCCAATGTTAATATAAACATTCTTGTTGCTTTTGATTGTTTGAAATAAATACATCTAATTTCATCCTTAATATAAAAGTACATGTATTTTTGTATTTGAAATGAGTTATCTTGTAGATAATACATAATTGGGTTGTGTTTTCTAGTCCTTCTACCAAAATTTGCCTTTTTCTCTGTGTTTTCAGTTCATCCTTAGGTAATACATTTTTTGATGTGTTAGGGCTTACATAGGGTGTAATGAGTACTACACTCTCATAAGTAGATTATGTTGTTATCATGGGCATAGGTCAACTACTATAGGCATAACTTCACTTTAAAAGTGAATTCTCTCTTCCAAGTGTTCTCTCTCTCTCTCTTTCTTTTCTCTCTTTCCCTCTCCCTCTCCTTCATCCTCTCCCATGCACCTTGAACACTTTTTCCACCATGTCATCATGTAGAAAGAAGGAAATCATTAGATGTGGGTCTTGGGATTTTCAGTCTTGAGAAACTTGAGTCAAAGAAACTTCTTTTGTCTATGATTTACTTTGTCTTTGTTTTTCTGTTATAGCAGCAGAAAATGAACTAGGAAAACTGGAGGCATCTTCAGTTCAGATGAATTCTAAAAACCTTACCTTCTCTATTTACTCTTCCCTCTTTGTAATTCTCTTAAACATTCCTTCTTCATACATTGGGAGTCACAGGAGAGAGTACTTAATATTTTGGCTCCAATGGTCAAAAAATGTTTAGGAAATTCAATACAGAAATATAGGTTATTTTATTTCCCCATGTACTTGCTTACTATTATATTTCTTTCCTCCTTATGTTCTAAATTTATATCTTTTATTATATTGTTTCTATTTGGAGAAAATTCCCTAATTTTTCTAAATCTCTCAACAATTCTTTTCGTCTTAAAATGTCTTAGAGTATTCTTCTTTCCTAAATGATATTTTAAACGGATGTATGATTCTGGCTAACAATTCTTTTACTTTAAAAACTGAAAAATGTGGTGCCTCTTCCCTCTGACCACATGGTTCCTGATAAGAAATCCACTGTTATTTATATTGATTTTTTTCCTTGCAGGAAAAAGGTCATTTTTCTCTCATTATTTAAGAAATTTTTGTCTTTAGTCTTCAGAAGTTACACTGTGTTGTGTTTTGTTATAGATATCTGTGGAGGTTTGCTGTTGGGGGGTTGATCCACTTCTTAAATCTGTGGGTTTATGTCTCTTGACAGATTGAGATTTCATTGATTATTTCTGTAGTTTTTTTTTCTTAACTTTCACTTTCTTTGCTAAACTCTGATTTCATTAATACTAACTAGAGTTTCGGTTAACCTCCAACATTTTTTTTTTTAGATCTCTATTAATTTTTATTAATTTTTATTTAGTCCTTCGTTTCCATATTTCTCAAGTTAGGGAATTTTATTTTTCTATCTTCCAGTTAATAGAATGTTTTCCTCTGCCCCTTCTCTCTCCATCATGCTATTGTAGTCTCCCTTGAGATTTTATTTCAGTTATTGTATGCTTCAGTTTTAAAATTTCCATTTAGCTCTTCCTCATAGCTCTTGTTTCTTGCCTGAAACTTCTATTTCTTTGGTTAGTTTATCTTTTCAGTTTTTAAATTTTGTCTGTAATTACCATGACTTTTCTTTTTATGACTGCTTAAAATCTTTTTTGATAGTTCTAGCTTCTTTACCATTGCTGGCATCTAGAATGGCCCATTTTCATTCAGGTTGAGCTCTTCCTAGTACTTGGTATAACTAGCAAATTTTAATTGAAGCTTGGCCATTTGGAGTACTGTATCATGAAACTGGATCTTATCTAAGCCTTCACTTTCTGTATTTAACCAGAATGTGATAATTGTAGCTATCACATTCATGTATATTCATGAGTATTCCATGAATCCTAATCTTGAAACAAAGAATTAGCAATAAACTTACACACCAAATTTTAATAATAAATTATTTTGAAGTAATGCTGTCATGATTTCTTTGAAGCTGTATATAATGGTTGTGACACACTTTTTTGCAAAAAAAAACTTTGGCATAAAAATGTGTAATGATTATGAAGTGAAATATGGGAGCCGGCTTCCTCTAACCATGCTTAGGAAATAGAAAGAGGAGGGATTTGCCTTGTTACTGCTAGCCGTGGCTAGAAGACTAGATATCCCATTTGGCCTTCACTGATGCCCAAGGTCTGGGGTTTCCTCAAATGGCTGGGTATGTGGAACTTCTCATTGGGCCTCCACTGATGCCACTGCAGAAAGTTGGAGAGCCATGCTTCTGTATTTCTTCCCACAGGGTCTCCAGAGACTATGGAGGGGCAGCAGGGGGCAGGTAGGAAAGTTGTGATTTTCAATTAAGTCTTCATATTTATTTGGAGAAACAATGGCAACTTTTTATTTCCAAGTGGTGATAAAAATCCCCACTCCACAAGTTATCTCTTCTGATACTAAAGGGAAAGTTTCAGGAAGGAGAAATGAGGACTTAGCTCCTTGTTGGAGACCCAATGCCCCAGCTCTTTACTGGACCTTCTCTGGCATGAGCAGTCGGGTGTTTGAAGTGCCTGTTTCAGCTTGGAAAGATGGAAGTCTATGCTCTCTTCTTAGCCTGTCCTGGTATGAGTAGTGGAGGGATCAGAGGTTTTTATTTTTCTTGTTAAGCTGGAGAAGAAAAGACATTATCTAGAAGTATTTATCCCTATAGACTGCTTTTTGCTGGCCCTTTGGCTACAGATAGCAGGGCTTTTTTCTGGAGGGGTGTTGTCTGCATATGTTGGATTTTCTGGATTACTGGCTTCTACATCTCCAAGTCTGGAATATATGCAAGGGAAAAACAAAACAAAACAAAACAAAACAAACAACCCAGCAAGGAACTTACCACATATTCCTTGGTCTCAAGATTGGTCATTGTTCTCCTTTATTCTATAAAATGTTCAGACTTTTCTTTTGTGTCTTTCATATATTATACCAGGTTTTATTATACCATATATTCTTTAAATATAATATCAAAGCTTTACTTTGCAGGAGGAAAATGAAAAAGTATATCTGCTCTGTATTCTCAGATATGAAAGGTTACAATTCACTTTTAAAATACTTTCTAAAAAAATTGTTCATTAACTTTTTTTCTGTCACTATAGTTTAAATTTGTAAAGGTTCCAATTTTATAAAAACTTTTGAGTTTTTTTATGATCAAAATAACTGGAAATGAAGTATTTCAACTTCTGGAACTTCAAGTTTTTCAATCCTCAGTGAGAAGTGAGAAGAAATGTAAATTAAAATTAGTTACAATGTGTTGCCTTAATTATTCCACTTATTACTTATTATTTTGCTTTGTGGTTTTACATGCCTCTGAACTGAAGAAGAGATTAGAAAGGAAGAAGAGAATAAGCTAATTAAACTTGGGCTTCTAAAAATTAAAAGGAACCCAACAACTTCAAAATGTAGACAAAATATGAAGTGCAATTTTGACTAAGCTATAAAAAATTTTCTGAGAAAAATCTATATGAGGTACATATATTTGGCTTATATTTGCTTTTGTGATTCACTCAGGAAAAAAAAAACTGAATGTGTTGGAGATAAGTCTCAGATCCACAAGAACTGAAACAACTATAAATGGAATTACACTTTTAGGAATATTCTTACCACCTTTATCAAATCACCGAATCAAATCACTGTGTAACTTTTCCTCTGTCCATCTTTACTTCTACTACTCTGTCTCTTTTTTCTTTTTTTTACTTCCTTCCTTTCCTTTCTTCCTCCTTTCCTTTCTCTTTCTTTTTTCTGTCTTCTTTCCTCTTTTCCTTTTGTTCTCCCTCTCTCTCTTCTCTGCCTGTGTCCTCTTCTGTCCTGTTATTTTATCTTTTATCACTACAAATCAGGACTCTTCCAAATACTTGTATGGCTGCCATTTTGTGTCTAAAATAAGAAATTATCAGAGGAGACTTAACATTTAAAAATCTTTGAAATTAATACAATGTTGATAGGAAAAAAAACCCCAAAATTTCTTAATAACGTGGATTCTGAAATATCTGCTGTTGGCACCTTTTGTTTTATGAGCCTCTTAAATTTCAACACAAAAAACATACCGTGACAAAGTTTTCATGAATTTTCACACTTGATCTGCTACTTTATTTGGGCCTTAATAAAGCAGAGGAAAGAACTGACACAAATATGCTTTCTCTAGCCAAGTGCTGCTACTTGAAGATCAAGGGAATAAAGCAAAATTAAATAAAATTTTCTTTGTTTTATTTTTCTTTTGTACTTGATATGTAATTATTAAAAATATCCTGACCAAAGTTCCTCATATTGCTGGCACCGATGCTTGTTTTTTCATACCTTTCTTAATTTGAATCTTTCTGTCAATTAGAATATTCTTCCAAAATATTCCAAAAGCTTGAAGTCCTCATCCAGCCACATAATATAAAAATTTAGTTTTAAGTGAAGACTATAATACTTGCACATACATATCTGAAATCTTCCCACTGTTTGTGGTGCTCTACCAATTTGTTTCAAACAGTGCTGAGGATATTAAGCAACACAACCCCCTCTGACAACAAAGGTGCTATTAAGGGCTGTTGCATCAATAATGGGTGAATGTAAATTCCCTAAATAATCATAGATTGGATATTGTGCAGCAGTTTCAAAAGCGCAATTATAGCCTATTGTGTCAGTAATGTGTGCATTTAGGCCTCTTAATAGTACATATTGGCATAATGACTGTGAGATAGTGGAACTAGTTACCAAAGGGTAGATTCTCATTTCCTGGGTATATTTTAGGAGCGGAAATAACTGTTTGAAATTATTTAGGTTCATTCTTACTGGAATCAGGGGGTTGTAAAATGTTGCCTCTAGTGGGCTCTTCTGGCCCTGTGTCACTAGGAAAAAAAAAATGACTAAACTGTTACTCAAGTTTTTCTCAACCTTGCTTCAGAGATACAGAGCTCAATTTAGAA
Organism: Ictidomys tridecemlineatus; assembly: GCF_052094955.1. Lineage (NCBI taxonomy): Eukaryota > Metazoa > Chordata > Mammalia > Rodentia > Sciuridae > Ictidomys > Ictidomys tridecemlineatus. The sequence goes on along the minus strand of NC_135482.1, from coordinate 150,185,904 downwards.
TATTCATGTCATATTTGTCTTAATTCAACTCCCACCCTGAAATGGAAAAAAAAATTATGCAGACCTCCCCAGTTGACACTGTCATCTCCAAATTTGTAAGGTCATTCTTTCTAGCAGAAGAAAAAATATATAAATATATAGGGAAAATAGAGATAAAATATCTGTTGTTTAGAATCAATAATACATTCCTAAATCCATCCTAAAGAAAATAAAATGATCTACTTGAAAATGACAACCTAGAGCCTGTTTCCCAGGTTTCTTTAAATTGGGAAAATTGTTTCATTACATATTAAAAAGAAAACCTAAGCAGTATATTAAAATGTAATTAAAATGCAGTACAACATTTATATGTACATAACAACCCTTATGTTAAGAAGTTAAATGCATCATTTCTTAATCACCAATCTATTTTTAAGCAAGCAGCTTCTCTTTACACAGAAATATGTACAGATTTCACGCTATTATATCAGCAGTATATTTATGACAGAGCATAGCAAAAAACAACTCAGCAATAAATAAATTGAACAGAAAAACACAACTTAAGATTTATAGCTAAATAAGACAAGCAATTTTCAGAAATAAACTCTTTCTTATTTCCTAAATGAGGTAGAAACTAAAACTTGAAGAAAGCTGAAAAAGCAGGAAGTAGGGGGAATTCAGCATTCTTTTTTCTGTCTTTGATTGCAAGGGGCCATGCTACAGGGAATGTGATTGACCAAGGGGCCATATCAGGCCACCAGTGGGATTCAGAGGAGCTGTCAGAGATTCCCCCCATCATTTCATTTCTAACCTAGGCATTGAATTAGAAAAGAAATGGTAAAAATTTATGTCAATGTTTGATGCTTTAGGGTAAAATATTATGAAATTGATCATTGCTTGATTTCACCTACTTTTGATAAAGTTTGTGAGTAGAATCCAGACAGTTTCAGGTTTAGATGAAAGGATAATTTTCATGATTATATCTGAATATCCTTGTTTCTGACATTTGTCCCACTCTTCTAAGTATGTAAGCACTGAATCTTACCAAATTTTTGGTAAATTTTCCCATACATGGGAAATATTAAGTTTTGAACACAAATGAAAACCATTCTTACACTAACATTGTCAAACCAACTCAAAATAGAAGTGATCATATGATCTATTATCTTTAATTTTAAAAAATCAAGAAAAGATTTACAGAGAAAACATTCACAGGGATAAAGTTGAAAGGGGGAAGTTTGGTCATGTTATTAAGAAAATCAAACTCATTTAGCACACTATTTCCATATAACCCCAAAGATCTCCTAGTGCTAATATTCCTGGATAAAATGTACTTGTTTTACTCTTAGGTTTTTGCTATGGACTTTTGAAATTTCCCACAGCTAAAAAACCATGGTGAATTCCCTCTGCTTAGAAGATCAACTGCTCCATCCCACAATGGCTTTTCCACAGCTCTCCTTCTAGACAATGTGCAATCTCCTTAACCTTGGACAAATGAACAACTTCTCCAGGTTGTCCATATAAATTTGAGGCATAAATTATCAGAATTCATAGTCCAAAAAAAGCTATGATATCAATTAAGGATTTTTTTCTTTCCTATATCAGCTACACCATTTTAACTTCCAACTTGATTTATTTACTTAATAGGTATACTGGTTACTATCCATGTGAGTCTGTATTTTAGTGATATTTCTGAAATAGTTTTCAAGTTATATAAGTCTATGTTATAGGTATAAAAATAGAGATAAGGGTAAAACTAAAGAGAAGAAAATGTCAGTATTACTATTATAAAATAAAGAATATATTTTTTAAAATTTAATTTGGTCTTTCTTTACATAAACTACAAACAGAATCTAATAGAAGCACTGCTCACCAGAAAATTATTAGGACAAATAGAAGTTTTGAATTGATTCTTTAATAAAACTTTTCTACTTCCACTAGTGTTTATTTCTATACTCATACATAGAAATTATTTATTGTTTAGTACTTGTGTATTTTTAGACATGAGTTATATATATATACAGACATGCATATATATATATATACATGTATATATACTAATATAGCTTTAAAATTATATTTTTCCAAAACTATTGTTATTTCCAAAATGCTATGCTATAATTAATTTTCTGAAGGTGTTATTTTAGAATAGACTCATGCCGTCTTATTTAACAGCAGACAAATTTCTTATTTAACAGAAGACAAGTACTGGAAGACATGTTAATCAAGAGAAACATTTTTGCAAACCTAAAAATTATACTGAAAGTTTTAATAATGACAGTTCTCAATATAACTCTTTCAAGCTTTTCTAAATCTCAACTTTTCAAACACATGAGAGATCAGATTAGAATTGATCAACTAGGTCTATATGTGTAAGCTTTTAATTATGATCTTCTTCAGAAATAACTAACTATAACCCTGATAAGAAGTAATCCTAGGAATATGGTACCCAAAATCCTTTTAGTAAATTCTCATCTAACCATAATCAATGATTGACTGGAGGAATAACAAAGTGTATCTTCAAACTAAGAAAAAAAATAGTCTCTACACACAGGTAATGACACATATAGTAAAGTACAATATAAATGAAAAAAAACCCATGTGAACCAATTCTGACGTCTAGAACAAGACTGCAACAAATCTGACTGATTCATTTAGGCAGTATCTACTGCTTACCTATCCTATTTATTTAATCATGCTTGCTTTTAAACATATCAAAATAAAAGACATTTGTGTTGCCCTAAAATGCCTCAGAATCTGTTACAAAAACAAATATGAAAATAAACAATTATAATATATTAATGGCTATATCAAAGATTATATGCAAGATACAGAAAAAAGTTTATTGAAAGGAATATTTCATTTGATTGAGAAAGCCTAGAAAGACTTCATTTAGGAGGGAGAATTACAAGTACTGGAAGACAAAAAAATGTTGTGCTCAGTGGTAAATAGTGGTGAAGAAGGTATTCCTAACAGAGGAAGCAATTTTTGTAAACGCATGAAAGAACAAGGGAGTATGGTATTTCCAGGGAACTACAGTAGTTTATTTTTGTTGAACCATAATGTACAGAGGAAAATGGGAGGATATGGGATTGGGCAGGTGAAAAGCTGGATCATATCAATCACAACACTTTGATACCTGGATGAGACAATAAGTGAAGAAGCCTTAACCATATGTTATGCTTCCATATATGAACTCAAGGGAGACTGTGCTGGAAATCTAGATCACATCATATCAAATGTCAATTGAAATCATGGTTGAGATATCTAAATTAGAGGGGACAAATGCTTGAATTTCCCTTTTAGACACCAATGTGGTGCAGATCAGAGGAAGAGCTAGAGTATGTGGTCTGTGAAATAGGAGGACAATCAAGACTGAACATTCTTGCAGATTTCTAGAAAGAGTAAATTTCGAGCACAGTCATTAACAGTGCCAAAGGCCAGAGATGTCGAATAAAACGAGGATTAAACATATGCACAGGATTTGGCTATTGGCAGGTCATAGTTTGTCTTAATGAGAGAAATTCAATGAAGTGTAAATGTTGTAGGAGACAATTACAAATCCGCAGCAAAAAAGCAATTTTTAAATCCATGTTTCCCAATTTTAAGAAACAGACTTGAGAAACAAAATACATTGTGAATCTTAATAATTTGGTTTTACATATCAAACTTAAAATCCAAAGGTCTCATAAATCATATTGCACAGAAAAATATGTGAAAAAAATTTAGCTTTTCCCAGGCCAGAAAAAAAGGAGATAATACCACAAACAGGGATATATGGTAGAGGATGTTTTGTGATAAAGAGAATCTGAAGAGATAAAACTAATATTTAGAAACTAATATGTCACTAAGAGTTTGGATGTAAAACTCAAGTATTCATTTGAGGGATTCAAGAAACAAAGTCTTTGGTCAGGCTTCCCAGTTGACTCATAAAAAAATAGTTTTATTTTGACATGCAGGATTTTGTGATTGTGACAATTATATCCACTGTAGGTAATTTCAGTGATATGAGAAAATGGACACATAAGTATATTCCAAACATTTTAGAAGCAAGATTGTGTTTCAAGGAGGAAATAGAGTAATAATTAGGAAAAACACAAAAGGACAACTTCCTTCCCTCTCTTCTCTCCTCCCTTTTCCCTTCTGTAGTTTGGATCTTGAATGTCTTTCCCAGACCCATGTGTTGAAGGCTTGGTTCAGTCTGTGGCGCTGTTGGGAGGTGATGAAGTGGGCTTAGAGAAAGGAAGGTAGATCACGGAGGGCATAACCTTGAAGAGGTTGTTGACACCCCAGTTCCTTCCTCTGTTTGCGTCCCAGCTGCCATCACGTGACCAGATTTGCTTCTTCAAGTACTCCCCCGTCATGATTTTCTGCCCTGCCATGAGCCCAAAAGAAACAGAGTCAAGGAAAGAAATGAATTACAGTAGATGGGGTAGAGAGAGAAGATGTGAGGGAAGGGGAGGGGGAACAGTAGGGGATAGGAAAGGTAGCAGAATACAACAGTTACTAATTGGGCATTATGTAAAAATGTGGATGTATAACCGACGTGATTCTGCAATCTGCATTTGGGGTAAAATTGGGAGTTCATAACCCACTTCAATCTAATGTATGAAATATGATATGTCAAGAGCTTTGTAATGTTGTGAACAACCAATAAAAGAAAAAAAAAGAAATGATAAAAAATAAATAAATAAAAAATAAAATTAATTCAACTCACAAAAAAAAAAAAAAAAAGAAACAGAGTCAACCACCCATGAACCAAATGCCCTAAAATCTTGAACCAAAATAAATCATTTCTCCTTTAAGTTGTTTTTTATCACAGGGACAGAAATATGACACATTTTCTTTCTTTCTTTTAGTATTGGAGATACATGTCTTAAAGCATGCCTTGAAGCCATTTAGGTGGATATACAAAAAAAGAATGGATAATTGATGCAGCAAAGTCTTCATTTTTCTTTTTCATTCTCCTCTGAGAAAAAATGAAAAAAAAAAAAAGATAAGTTCAGGTGGAAAGTCCATCATGTTAGTCCACCATGTTTGAAAATTGAGTGATAGGCTGTCACAAGCAATAGGATTCAGGGCAGATACAGAGGTATATTTACCTGTATATAGTGTCCTACAAAATATAACTAGTACAGCTTAAACAATTTTACATTGTCAAATGGTAGGACTTCTGTGAATTACTACTACATAAAGTCAGACTATTTTTAAGGATATGGAGTTTTCCTATTTCACTTCTAAGTATTTAGGAGGCTTGGAGACATAGGAAGGATACTCACTGAAAGAGCAGAGGTGTGAACCAAAAGGAAAAGCACTCAATTTCTTGTGTTCTCTGACACTTGTCACAAATTAAATGAATGAGGATGGTAAGAGAAAGCAGGAATAGAGGCAATCAGCCAATGTCAAAGTTCAAATATAGAAAGGGTAAATAAAGCCAAGCAAATGATTTTGGACTTTTGGTGATTGAGTGGGGGTGGGGGAAGCAAATATGAGTGAGTGAAGATACTGATTAGGTAAATATTGTGATATAATGCTATGATGAAATCTGTGTATGTGCATATGTGAGCACTTTTCAGTAGGACAATGGTAGCCATCATTTAGAAAATGATAGATTAGTTAAAGGTCTTTTGAATACAGATCGAAGTAGGTAGCAGTCTTAAGAGTTTGAGTAACAAATTACAATTGCTCTAGTAAGGTCGTCAAGAGACTAAATCAAATGATATTTAGGATGGCTTAGGTATTGATTAGATGGTGGGTATAAGGGAGTAAAAATCAAGTACATTTTTTCACACTTCTTATCATGAGAATGATAGGTTGTTGAAAAAGATATAATTAGAATACACAAGAGCAAATAGTAGATTAAATTTAATATGAATGCATTGAAATGACACCCAAATCAACACCTAAAACATTAAGATACCTTTGAAATGTCTCAGTCTATTAATATAATTAAAAGATATGCATGTACTCTTCAGATTTTAGTTATTTTTTATCATTAATAATACACACATAAAACCTAAATTGAACCTCATGCAAATATTAGCACATACTTTCTCTAAAGGCACCAACAATAGGACTCAAATAGACTAAATTAACATCAAATTTATCCCTTTTGTGCATAACTTGGCCCCTTTTGTTATTTCTTCTTTTATTTGACTTCATCTTTTAATTTATTCTACCAAAAAACATGTCAGTAATATTTCTACAGAGCCACTTCACTTTGAAAGAGGCAAAAGTCAGTGAGTACATTCATTCTAGTGCTAATATTTTTTTCATAATTCCTCTTTTCAAATTAAGTTTATTGGGGTTAATTCACTTGAATTTGAAACAGAAAAGAAAGACTTCCCAGAAAAGATACCAGTTCCCTGCCCCTAGCTTAAGTGCTGCTTAGAAAATTGCAAAACTGCCTGGGTAGAATGGAGAATATGGTGTCATTATTTCTCAGCAATTTAAAAATAAATCTTACAGTTACAGTTTTTGTGCTATTACATTGACCTTTATAATATAAACATTGGGATATAGAATGCGTGACTATGTTTTAATTAGTCTATTGACAATTGACATTACAAGGGAGGCCAGATATACTTTTAAGGAGAGGGAATGCAAAGTAGATGTCCTAATATTTTGTTTCTGAGATGTTGTACGATTGTGACAGCCTAGAGAAATTCACATTTTACTTTCCTAGATTATTGAAAAACCACAATTACAGAATTTTATTTTAATGTGTCCACAAATTATCCAGCAAACGAGGAATTCAAAATATCATGGATCATAACTGTGCCTCTTACTACATTGGCAAAATGTATTTTAAATGCTAAAGGAAATATTAAAGTAAATATTTGCCATAAACATAAGTTTTCCTTAGTTTTTTTTTTTTTTTTGAATGGCTATTAGACCTAGTTGGGGGAAATGTGCCCTATGAACCTTTGGTGCTATATAACCACCAAAAGTCCCCAAATATTTTCTCTTATACAAAAAAACTGAAAAGTCAAATGAAATTGTGCAGGTATTTTTGTTGTTGTTGTTCTGATGACAACTGCATTTTTCCATTAAAAGCATTGTTATTGTACAGAAATATAAACCCAAATTGGTGTCTGGTCATTTCTTAGGAGCTATATATAGGTCATTACTGACACAAACCCTCTTAGGAGCCTGCTTTGGGGTCCCACGTGAGGATTAAAAGCTTCAGCTCAAAATGCATCTGACATATCATACGTGTGTAAGGAAAATTTCAAAGAAATAAAAAATAGAAATAAAAATATAATAATAGTGATAGTAACAATAATACAAGGACCTATGAAGAAAAAAATAATGTTTTCCCTTTAATCTAGATCAAGGAAAGTGCTCCTATTACATATCATCTAGAATATAGAGACAATGAAAGAGGAAATTAGATAAATTTCATTATATAGCAAAAGACATAAACAACATAAAAAGGAAAGAAAAATAACTACAAACAGGAAAGAATATATGCAATTTCTAGTGCAGATCAAAGGATAACATTCCCATTTTAAAGATCATCTTAAGTTGGAGAAGAATTACAATTTTAATGATCTTCAAATCCAAAAAAAAGCAATTTACAGGATTATAAATAAAAAGGTAAGTCTCTTCCATTCATAAAAAGGCATATGATTTCAAATAAGATATATAAATGAAAATTAACACAATATCTCATGTTTAACTTATTACATCAACAAAACTCCAAGTTTGGTAACATACTCCATAATGTACAGAAAACATGCATTGTTCAGCTCCAGCAATATAAAATACTTATGCAAATGGTAATTGTAGTGGCATTATCAGTAATAACAAAAATTAGAAGTAATACGCCAGGAGACAAGATTGTGGTCAAAAAAATATGGACGGTTGCTTTATCTGAGTGATGTGTCCAGGGAATTACTGAGCTCTTATTTATGTTTGATGTTTTTCATAGTGACTACTTCAAAATTACAAAATCAGAATGTTCCGAAAACAAAATATTCTTCCTGCCTCTTTTCAATAAACTCACTTTGGTGCTATTCCATCCTTAATTGATATTTGGTTTTCCTAACTCTTTGCTACACTTTTCCTTCTCCTTACATCACTGGAATAGAAACAATTTAACAAAATCTTCTTAAGCCATCTTTATTTTATGCAATTATTAATGTGGTTGTATAGGAATTTGACTAGCCAATTTTATGGATATTGTTTTATTCTTCCAAGAAAAACAGAAAAATATTCCAAGTATATTAAATTTCTGTTTATTCACCCAGAGTAGTTTGTGAAATGGAACTTAAAGGTGAATTATATATTCTGGAATTTTATTTTCATATAAGTCATAACCAAATAAAAAAACGTTTTTGAATAACAAAAGTACCCTCAAGGATGACTCTGAAATTACCACTGCATTCCCAAAATATTACATTAATTATACATTATATACATATAGAAGGTTTTAAGGCTAAATTTATACTAATTTTGATATAAACATTATATCTTATCTTTAAACAAAATCTCTGTTAATCATTTTCAACAGTTACCACACTAGTACTTCCCAAAAATGTAGAAGTCAGGAATACTCTAGGAAAGAACTTATAAAATAAAGAGCACTGCTCAAAAATGCTTTCATACTCTTCATTGCTGTCACTTGTAGCATTTATACCTTTATGTTTAACTAAAAAATGTGCTGTACACATTTCTATGTTATATGCTATACAAACATGTTTTATATATCTTTCTAATATATGAAGAAATATTAAGTCAAAATTTAATTTTATTTAAAAGAAGATCTTGCAATATATGTGCTCTTCAAACAGGATGTATTTACTTTTTTCATGAAAAAAAACCTATAATATTTAGATGCACAAAAAACACTAAAACTCTGGTGATTTATTTTCGGGGAATTGATGAAGTACATGGCAAATGTAATTCATTATTAAATTTAGTAAGAAATTAGGCTAAAGTATGATTCCTACTCTAAAAAGTAAAATTCTTTTAATTATCACTCAAACTCAGAAGCCAGAAATGTTATCTTATATGAGACTGTAGATGTATACACAATTAAGAAAATCCCATTTTGTGAGATTTTCCATTATTTCTTATAAATAAATCATATGTTTTTGAGCACACCAATTTAAACATGTTCATATAAAGACCTTAGGAAAACACTGTTTTATTTTATAAAATTATAAAAATATGAAAGATAATACTCATTTACAATTTGGTCTCCTCCATTGGAAACCTCATTTGATACTATACTGCAAATGGAAATGAATAACCCAACCTGAGGGTAACAGGCCATATTTGAGTCTCTTCTTCCAGTATCATAACTATCTGTAGTAATAGGCTCTGGCACAGGGCTTAACTACCTTAACAGTTTGGTTATTATCTTTTATCTTATAAGAATCTCCCCCTGAAGTTCAATCTGTGTGAAAATCAGAAGTATTTTTATGTTGTCCTCATCAGAGTTAAAAAATAAGTATAGATTATCATATAAATAATGAGTACTATTTGTAGAATGTTTAATTGGTAACAAGTGTACAACATGTTTATTATATATGAATCCCTGATGGACTTATTATTCCCATTTTATAGTGGCTGATGGTAGATCAATCAAAAAACACCATGTTAGGGATCATGGTTCAGTTTAAACCTATAAGAGTCTGAGTTTTCAGCCACCACCAGGCTCCCACTCTTGCAAGGCAAAACTGGTAGTTGTTCTTGAGAAAACAAAAATAATGATACACAGGCTCTGCTCCCTGCATACCTAGAATAGGGGAGCAGGGAGCCCATAAAGCATTTGCAATTTCCTTTACCTCAGGAGGCTCCATTTTCTCATTCATTAAATGGGATTAACAATATATAACAGGGTAGGTGATAAGGACATATGAGACAATATATATGGTGGAATGCCTGCCAAATAGTAGTCACTTAGCAAATTTAGGTTTGCCTTTATTTCAGGAGTCTTTAAACAGGAAGAGATTCAGAACCGTGGGAAGAATTCTGAAGACAAATTAATTAAAAAAAAAAACATTCAGTGATGCTGATTTATGACCTAGTAAGTTTCAGTTTGAAGAATAAAATACTTCATGCTCTTAATAAAAAGCCTAAAAGTCAGTAGTACACAGAAAAATTTCTCATAACAAAATTACTTTAATGACTAGTGGTAAATGTGCTCTTGAATGTTGGCCGATTTGGGAAATAGCAAAGTGCTTTATTTTTACAAGGATCATTTGTTCTGCATTTGACAAGAACCATGAACATTTCATTCTGTTTTACTTTTAAATGGGTATTATTGTTTTTGGTTTCTGACAATGTCAAGAAAAATGTCACACCAATCAGACTACCCCATTCAGCCTTGATAGGTAGACTACAGAACAGAGCATACCTTTGACTGATTTATGTTTGAAAATTCTACATAAACAATGTTGATATTTCCATTTTTATCAAGTATCAGCACAAGGCATTTCACAACTGTTGTTTAAGCAAAACACAACTGTTCGTTGCTATAAAAAAAAAGAAGAAGAAAAACAGTAGCAAGTAACAGAATGTTAGTTTAAAAAAAACTATTTACTGAAAATGGGTAGCTGTTACTGCAATATATTATAACCTTTAACTTGGGTAAACTTTATGTTCATTAATGGATCAAAACATACTGTTTGAATTTGAAGTTGTTGAAACTGAGGGTTAAGATTTAGAACATTTTTCGGGCAATGTTTACTAACTATATTTTTATGAGTGAAATTGATAATTAACATCTGAACTTTATAAATAAGTAGATATATTAAATGCTCTTTCTTTGTCAGAGCCTTGATAGAATATTGTTCTGAACTTTTTATTCTGAATATCTTGTTGTTGCTTGTTCTCATTTAAATGTTAATATGGTCAGTCAGTTTAATTGCATAGCACCTTTCATATTGAGCTCACTTATAATTAAGTACTTCAAAAGACAGAGCAAACTTTCTAAACATTTTGCAGCTATATTATGGCTTTATAGTTAGGAGAACAGATTTAAATACCCAGAGACAATTTTATGAGAAGAAACTGCTCTGATTTTCTTGTACTTCTTTAGATTGATGTGTTAGGACTCACACCTGCTTCTGTGCACTAGGGTTGCTATGAGAGAGAGAGAGAGAGAGAGAGAGAGAGAGAGAGAGAGAGAATTGTGTGTGTGTGTGTGTGTGAGTGTGTGTGTGTGTGTGTGTGTGTGTGTTTTGCTGATCAGGACAGGAATTCAAGAGAAAATGCATTACCCTTGAGTTCCTGGGAACTTAGACAGATTTATGGAATGTATTTGTGTGCTGAAGCATATCGAGACCGACATAAAACCAGTGCATTCCGGAAACTCAAAATCATTTAGTAATCTCTCTTACATCCCATCTCCTTATCAAGGAGAAACACCCCACAACCACTGCTAATGCTTCAAAGCCTATCATTTTAAACAAATCTCTAGGCAATCCCTTGTTTTTAATATCAGAGGCTTATTATGTGTGCTTTAAATATAGATACTAATATGGAAATTTGTATTTTAAAAACCTTGTGCTTACATGCACATATAGAACTGAAGCAAAAACTATTAAATGTTCTGGGCTTTTTAATTGAAATCTCTCTGGGTTTTATGTCTTTTATTAAAAAACCTAGTAAACACAACAAACAGGAGTGTCAAATTAAAGGTCAGGCTAATACCTGGGAAGGTATAGCAATGGATTTGGTGGGGGAAACTGATTAAACTAAGTCAGCTTAATTCAAAGCAGCAGGAGCAACAGATGCTGTTGCCTTTGTTTATTTCCCCTTTTTGCCAGATGCGAAAGAAGAAATAAATACTAAGACAGAGAGAAAAAGCTGCTGAATCATGTTTCTACTCCATCTTGGATTGCCGCAGGATTTCAATATGCAAAGTGCTCCAGTGATCTAAGCAAAGTAGTTTGGTTTGGAGAGGTCTTTCCATCTCTGGTGACCATCTTAGAAATGGAGGTAGCAGTAGGATGGCAATCGCCTACATAAGATAAATTTTTTCTCATATGTAAAATAAGGCAATTGTGACTTATTCCTTTTTTCCCCCCTGGAAAATCTTAAGGCTACTATCAAGATGTGATTCTGGTACTGGACCACATTTTCTGAAGGCAAGGATGCTGTCTTAGGTTCACCATATTTTGAGCAACTTGCATCATGTGGCACATAATATACAGTGCACACAGCATGAAATCAATCCCATTTTTCCAATGTTGTTGAGAAACTCTTGAGTCTCCACTTTGTGCTGTCCTTATCAAACTGCAATCCCAGAAGTGCTCTCCTAGGCACTTCTTAGGTCATGTAAACTCAGTGGGGCCTAGCAATTTTAAATTCAATAATTATTCATAAGGAAAGCACATGTCAGGAAGATCGAGACATTGAAGATTCAGTAGTGAAGAAAACATAATGCTTATATTATAAAAAATACACAAATAAGAGACATAGTATATGTATTTGTCTTATCTTGCTGTTGCTAAAAAACAGCCAGAGTTAAAGAGTAATTGCTATTTATTCATAGACAAGTATAAAAACAGAACAGAGAGAGAAGAAAAAGTTGAGGATTTTGTGGGGGATGGGATACAAGGTGATGTGTATAGATTTGGTCACTGATACATGGTCATGATCCTTTGTCGATGATGAGTAGTTCTGGAGAGATCTAAAGAAAACTATAACAGCTATTCATAGATGGGAAGGAAAAGTAAAGCATTTATCTTAAGGCTCCCCAGTGTTGTTTACATCTTATTAGACAAAGTTCATCCAAGGGGGTGATGAGGATGGGAGGGTGGTTCAATTCTACTCACAATACTCCTGAGTGACCTGCCCCTCAGAGCAGCTGCTGAAGAAGCCAAATCCAATATCTTATTGTGTAGACGTTCATTGAGGTTTCAAAATAGTGGTAAGATGCTCTCTGTGGGTCAAATTAGGTGGACTTAGGTGTCATATAGTACTTCACAAAGAATTTGATCCAACAGTGGGCAATCAACACCAATCAGGTGGATCCATTCCCTGAGTATATTATTTTCAACTGTGAGGGAGAAGTCTTACATCTGAGATTACTCAGAGTTGACAATGGTCCTCTCTTTCTTTGGAGTCTGTCATATATATCCACAGCAAAACAGAGACAAAAAAGTAGAGAGAATTTAAGTGATCAACTGTCTTTAATTTCATTTCTTTGGGAGGTTATGAAACTACTAGTTCCAATAGTCCTTCCTTCAGCTACTTCAAAGTCTTTACTAGACCACTTCATTTAAATTGCTTTGAGTTGGGATTCTTTCATTTGCAGTTGAAATAAATCCTGCCTAATGCAGCATGTATTATTTTCTTCATTTTTCAGAAAAGAAAATGGAGACATTAAGTCATTTGATGAGCATCATTGGTTTAGTTGTTATTTTGACTAAATCATAGCAGTCACTTGATGTGTGTGCCATTGATAGCAATCAATTGTTACATATTTACTGAAAATTATGACATACTAAAGTGCATGAGGACACTGTTATATTGAATATAAATTAATCTGATAGATGATTCAGAAAGTACTTTCCTATATTCCAGAGTTTCAGACTAATCCTTATGAATGCAAATATAAATTGAATACAATTATAGATGTTTTTAGGAATTTGTAGGAAGCAATTTGTATCAACCTGATCAACTTATCTCTCCCTAGGGGAATGGTAGTTAAGGTTTACCGTAGGCTGTGGTAGGCAAGACATTGTGTACTATCTCAAGTCATCACTCTTGATTCTCTCAACAATTCTATTATCCTTCTCCAAAGGTAGAAACTTGCTCTCACAAAGGTTAAGCAATTTTCTGTCAAGTTGTTATTATTTGGAGAGGTTATGTAGGTGAATTCTAAGCATGTCTAACTCTGGAACCCTGATCCAATACACTAAGATAGATAATAATAATCTTATTTTTATGCTATTATAGGCTTTGGATACATGGGAATTTTATGAAATTCAGTGTGCATTTAGCAATAAGCCAAAAAACTATTTATAGATCAAGAATAAATATAATTGTATTCTAAATAATATCTATATGGTAGGCATTACCTGAAATAAAAACATGGAAGAAACTGCTTGATACCTTATCATTGCTTTGCACACAGGCATTCTACAAACTTTAAATATTCCAAATTCAGTTTTAAAATACTTCCTCAAATTTATGTATGCCATATACATATATTAGTGCTGAAAGAAAAAAAGAAATTTAGATTTTAATCATATATCAATGCAAAGCTAATGAATTAACATACACCAGAAGGTCTCCTTTCTTTTCCACAGCATCTAATTACTCTAAATATATTAGTGCATAAATTAGCATAATTGTTTCACATATTGCTTAGTGCTCTTAAACACCCATAGAAAAGATGAACATACAACTCTGTATCATTCAATGCTTTGGATATTTCAATTCATTGAACATGAAATTGAAAGTATTTATAAATATGTGAGATATATGCATACATATATTCAAGAGGGAGAAATGCACTTCCTTGGATAATTTGAATATGAAAATTAGTCTTAATAAACACCAAGAGGGCTTTTCATCTTGGGTTTGCTTGTTCAGATATTTTTAACTCCTTCATCTCCTTAAAAATCCTGTAGAAAATTGTATTCAAACTTTCTTCAAATAAGTTTCAAAGCTTGAATTGTGATTGACAAGGAAGAATCAAATAGAAAAAAAAAGTGATTGTATTTAGCAATTATACAACCAAGAGAAACTTTAAACATGACACAAGTTCACCTACAGTTATCCAGACAAATGAATTAAAAAAGGGAAAACAATGGTTATTCATATTAATGAGATCCCAACATATAATAATAACCTCTTCTTTCATCTTAGTTCAATCAACAAATTGGTACAAAAATAATGTTACACATTTAGGAATTATGAATATTTGTAAATTATATTTGCTGTTATTTATCTTAAATTATTTGATTGTAAGTTTAATATTTTATTAGATAAAAAAGAGATTTTGGAATTCAGTAAGAAAAGAAATAATTTGGAAAACATTAAGAAAATTTGTAGAACATGTTATGTCAAATTACTTTTATATCCAGAATATAAAAAAAACTAAAGAAACATATTCAAGATATACATGAATGACAAAATTATATACACATGAGTTCTTGAAAAATTCTCAAGTTTGTTTATGAATAACTTTGTCAGTGGTGCTGTTTACCAAATATTTCCAGTTCTGCATTTTCCAGACAGGATATGGGATTGTAATTCTGCCCCCATTGAAGTTAGACTGTGGAATGGTGGAAGAGTGGGAAGACTTATACAGCACAGATTAATAAGATGTGAGGCAAGACCCTCAATTTCACTGCAATGAACAGGTCAATTAAACAAGAAATATCCTTTTCATTATGTCATTGAGATTAGAGAATTTCTTGTTAATATTGTATGATTTATTTTACCCAGACAAGTATAAATACACAATAATTTGCTTTTTTCCCCAATATAGTAATTATTTGGTAATGTGCTAGTGATTTTAAAAAGTCAGAAATTGAGAAAAATGTCTAATTGGTAAAAATTCATTTCAAAGTCATGCTTTAAATGTAAGATTGTCTTACAGGTTCTATCTCAGTATGCTATAAATGAAACCTAGAAATAAATGACATTGTTAAGATCTTGAGAAACCAAGCCAAGTATGTGCCTCATTCTGAGATATAAACTGTCACACCCCAACGACTGTGGTATACTAAAATTATATATCTCTGTACTTAAGGACCTAACATTTGGTAGGTCCTTAAGTAGTTAGGTAGAACACTAACACTTGATGACACTTCAGTAATCAATAATCATTTTTTTTCTATAAAATCAGAATTTAAAATGACAGCTTAATACAAACTCTGATCAGATTATTTATTTTATAACTCCTGGTAGGAATTATACCTCGAAAGATGAAGAGGGTTTTGAAAACAAAAGTCTTGCCAGAGAAATGTCTGGAAGTGGAGATATCTGGTACAAGTTTCCCAAAGAGGAATGACATAAGGTAAAGGGGGTAGATTTAAAGCAATAGGCTTGGAGTTTCACTCTCCACCCCTGAATTCAGAAGCTGGTATAGCTACATTATCCCTGATACTGCTCTGAACCTCACTTTCTTTGTCCACCCCAGAACCACACTTCTCTATGATGATTTCACTCTCCAGTGTGTCCTTTTCTCTTCTACTTATTTCCTTAGAATTTATTTAGGCCTGCTCAACTTGTCTAAATAAAAAGCGATTCTAGATTTTTTTTTATCTCCACTGCCCTATATCTTTCTCCTTTACAAAATCCTTGCACCGTTTCTCTTCTAACCTGTCATTGTTTACTATTTCAGCCATCAGGTTTTTACACCTGGGCTATTTCCCTCCTTTCTCCAGACAATAAACTGCCCTCGCCTCCATGATGCTAAATCACATAGATAATTTCAAGAATCTTCTCTTACTGACCTCTCAACAATTTTTGATGGTGTTATCCCTTGCTTTCTTTCAAAGCAAAATAATCTTTGCTCTGTTTTGTTTACAGTGACAGCTCAAGAGTTTCCATACATAAGGGGGCTTAGGGACCAAAAGTTGATTATAAAAATATTTCTAGCAGATATTCATTATAACTGAACTTACTTACATAACAATTCCTATGTAATAAAAGTGAATTTCAGCATCAAAAATAAGGTTGGAATATTGGAGTAATTAGAGGAAGGGTTGGGTGGGGCAGTGGTAGAGCTTCCATGACCCCCACACCTTTCTGACTCTATCTCTCTGACCACTTATCACAGTGTCCTTTCAGATTGCTCTATGGTAATGATTTCTTAAAGCTGGGGTTCATCAAGGCTCATCCCAGGTCCTTTGAACACGATAGTATATACCCTGTGATCCAATCCTATAACAATTTTATCTGAAACAAAAGTGAATGAAACCTACATGAAACCCATTTGAGCTACTATAGGATCCTCTAGAAGGATGGTGGTGGTGATGTAATGGGAAAATGCAAGGGTACAAATGAATACTGGGGCAGGAAATGCTACTGTCCCCCTAAGAGCCAGCCTTGGGCAAGCAGTGAGCAGTCATGTTTCCACTTGTGTCTCCCTATACACTTATCTTAGGCCTTTATCACTGCTCTGAGAGTCTTGCACTGGTGTGCGTATTCACAATCAGAAGATAGGAAACTGAGAATGAATGACACCTTAATTTCCTGGATTTACAATGATTCTCCTTACCAGTACAGTTTGAGTGGCCTTGTGAGTCCCAACTCTATTTCCCTGAAGGAATCTCCATGGATGCATAACTCTACCTACCTGATAAAAAGCAGCATGCTCTCATGCTGAAAATGAATTTATTTTCTCCACCTTAATGTATTTAAGTTGCTTCCCAACAAAATTTGTTTTGCACAACTTAGCAATAAAATGTTATTTCCATTTTTAAACACCTCAGCTCTTTTGTTTTGAAGAGCACCCTTCTACCATTCTTGTGCTTGTACAAAGCAAAAGAAAAGTATCAGTGCTAAAAATATTACATTAGCTAGCCTAGTACCTAGTTTTGTAAGACATTTTAATCAAGAAAAACGTTTTTACCCCTGTAGTCATTTGGACCAAGTCAATGGTAGAGAAATACTAGGACCCCAGTTTCCCCAAGTTCAGTCCATTGTTAGAGTTGCTCAGTACACTAGAAGTGGTCCCTTGGGCTCCTGCAATTTAATAAAGGTAGAAAAGATTGAATTTCCTTACTTTAACCAAACCAATTAATCAGCCATCAAATTAAAGTCAGCTGTGGATTGAAATGCTCAGCTACAGTTTCGGCTTATGAGGATCAGTTATATTATTGACAAACAAAATCAGATTTGTAGATAGCAGCAGGGCATTCAACACTTTTGGAAATGAATATGATTTCTCATATTATTTTCCTCAGGTCACCTACTGTGGTCTTACCCTCACACATCATTACTAAAAAACTAGTATATTACAAGTCCAATTGCACAAAGTTTTAACAATTTCATTTTACAGTAACAGTCCTGCAAAACTTGTTATTTAAAGGGAAAGTTCCTTATTGAAAACTATCATATTAATTAATACTTACCAGATAGTTCTCTTATAAATATAGCATCAATCTGTTTTAGCCTAGTTATTAAAATTAAACACAAACACACAAAATATTAACATTTCAATTTTTATCCTTAAAACACCCAGGTCTTACATCCATGCTGCTTTAGTTTTTCAGTACCTGAGAATTCTGTTCTTGAAGGCTATTTGTATTTTTGGAGAACTGGATGTCTACTAACTCCCCAGTAACTGTTGCATAAGGTTTGGCAACACTTCAAATTTAAAGACACTAATTACACCTAAATGGTTTTGTAACAAGTATGCAGGTATTTTATAAATTTTGTACATAACCAAATGAACTTGACGAGGAATTCAGCACTCCTTGGCTTATAAATTGCATGATTATACCTTTGGTAGTCTTGAATCTCAATAATCTGAATATGTATCAATGGTATAAAAAAAACCCTAGAATTAGTTAACAATAATGGTGATTTCAAGTATCCAATATTGCCTATCTGGAGGTTGACTAGACAGTGTGATCTTCTTTTCACACTCTTATAGATGTTGTACTGTTTTTAGCCAGGTAAAATTTTAACTGATAGGATTATGAAGTAAAGGAAGAGAAAGATAATTAGAACCTGGGAGTAGGAACTTCTATTTCACTAAAATAAATTATGTTCTCTGCTCTACTCATTCTCTATTCCTTTATTTATAGCTTCCCTCACATAATTATTACATAGTGAAATACACATGTATTTATTCTAAATATATCCTATCACTTTTCAAAGACAGCTAGATGTAAAATCTAACATTTCAGATTATTTTAAATATGCAAGTAAACAAAAAACATTGTTGATTTCTTACTTATGAAATTTCAGGAATTAATGAATATCCCTTGGTATAAATAACAATAATAAAATAACATAAAGGTTAGCATTCTCATACTTTTCTACATTAATCTAAATAGAATGTAGTCTACCACTGTTAAGGACCTTAAACATAAATTGAATTGTTCAACCCTGAGGTTTACTCACATAAATTAATTAAAATAAAATTAGAGAAAATATATTCAATTCTAAAAAATTAATAGAAAGCATTAAGAGTCACTATATATTTTTTTTCTGTCTTCCTTTTTCCTTCCTTTCTTTTTTTTTTTTTTGGCACTGGGGTGGGTGTGTACCAGGAATTGAGCAAGGGGCACTCAGCCACTGAGTCACATCCCCAGCCTTGTTTTGTATTTTATTTGAGACAAGGTCTCACTGACTTGCTTAGCACCTTGCTTTTGCTGAGGCTGGCTTTGAACTCGTGATCCTCCTGCCTCAGCCTCCTGAGCTGGGATTACAGCCTCAGCCACCACAATGGCACTACATCATTTCTACACACATTTTAGTGTTGGGTATAAACTACTTATACAAGATAAATAGAATTCAGATGTTTAATACAAACAACAACTGCAGAATGGATGTCTGTACCTCATTTATTGAAACTTAATCCCCAATGTTATGGCATTTGTAAGCTTTGGAAAGGTGATTAGGGCACAATGACAGGGTCCTCAAGAATAGGATTTGTGCCCTGTAAAAGGGTCCAGAGAACTCCCTTCTCCCTTTTGCCATGTGAGGGCCCAGCAAGAAGACATGAAGTTGGCCATCTATGAAGTAGGCCATCTATGAAGCAGGAAACAGACCTTCACTGTATATTAATCTCTGGCGCCTTCTTCTTGGTCTTCCTAGCATTCAGACTATGTGAGAAAAATTTCTTGAGGACACACATTAACACAGCAGATCCTGTGCAAGTGTTTACTCAGACTGAAACATAAAACTATTCAGATTTTAGACTCTAGGAGCTTAGTGGCTTAGAGACACAACAGCTATATCTGGAATTTTCTATATAGTGAATATCACTGTAGTTTGTTAACAAAAACAACTGTCCCTAAATACATCCTTTACTATTCACATTGAGGTCCATGGGAACCAATCTGCAGTGTCTGGAGACATGACTTTCCACAGTTTCATTGTGAATGTTTGACTTTACTAGTCATA
This sequence comes from Ictidomys tridecemlineatus, assembly GCF_052094955.1. Classification (NCBI taxonomy): domain Eukaryota; kingdom Metazoa; phylum Chordata; class Mammalia; order Rodentia; family Sciuridae; genus Ictidomys; species Ictidomys tridecemlineatus. The sequence goes on along the minus strand of NC_135482.1, from coordinate 150,165,873 downwards.
TCAGTCATTAGCTGTTAAAATCTTCTGTGTCTAGTGTCAATTATTTTTCAACCTATCCTCAACATATCTTATGTTCCCCATAACAAAAATACTGGTTTTGTTGCATTAATATTCCTTTTTGGAATTATGTTGGGAAAACTGAAAATTCATATGTAACAAAATAAAATTAGATCCTTATCTCTCACTCTGCATAAAACTCAGCTCAAAGTGGATCAAGGACTTAAGCATTAGACCAGAAACCCTTTGCCTACTAGGGAAAAAAAAAAAAAAAGAAAAAAAAAAAAAACTAGGCCCAAATTTCCATCATGTCAGCTTAGGAACTGAATTCCTCAACAAGACTCCTAAAGCATAAGAAGTAAAATCAAGAATCAATAAATGAGATGTTATCAGACTAAAAGGCTTCTTCACAGAAAAGGAAACAAGAATGTGAACAGAGAGCCTACAGAATGGGAGAAAATCTTTGCCAGCTGCACCTCAGATAGAAAGCATTAATCTCCAGGATGTATAAAGATGGCAAAAAACTTCACACACACACACACACACACACACACACACACACACACACACACACACACAATAACCCAATAAATAAATGGGCACAGGAACTGAACAGGCACTTCACAGAAAAAGATACAATAAGTAAACAAATATATAAAAATATGTTCCACATATCCAGCAATTATAGAAATGTAAATTAAAACTACACTGAGATTTCATCTCGTTCCATTCAGAATGGCAACTATTCCGAACACAAATTACAATAAGTGTTGGCAAGAATGTGAACAGAAAGGCAAACTCATACATTGCTGGTGGGACCGTAAATTTGTGCAACCATTATGGAAAACAGTATGGAGATTCCTCAGAAGTCTTGGAATGAAACCACCATTTGACCCAGTTATCCCACCCCTCATTGTGCCCAAAAGACTTAATATCAGCATACTATATCAATGCTGCCACATCAATGCTTATAGCAGCTCAATTCCCAATAGCTAAACTATGAACCAACCTAAGTGCCCTTCAATAGATGAATGGATAAAGAAAATGTGGTACATACACACAGTGGAATATTATTCAGCCATAATGAAGAAGGAAATTATGGCATTTGCAGGTAAATGGATGGATCTGGGACTATTATGCTAACTGAAATAAGCCAATCTCAAAAAAAAAAAAAAAGAAACAAAGGCTGAATATTCTCTCTAATATGCAGATGCTGACTCACAATTGGTGGATGAAAGGAGGAGAGCAGGTTTACTGGATTGGAAACAGGGAGTGGAGGGGAAGAAGGGGTGGTATGAATGAGAAAGAGAGTAGCATGATTTGAATGATTTGGACATAATTTTTCTATATTCATATAAGAAAACAGAACCAGTGTAACTCCACACCATGTGCAACCACAAAAATGGGAAGCTATATTCCATATATGAGTGATGTCAAAATACATTCTACTGTCATGTATAACTAAAAAGAAAAAAATTTAAAAGGGAATTACCTGAAATAGGTTTCCACCTACCTTCTTATTTTCTTCCCAGTAGTTTTAACCAACTGTAATGAATACAGTAGTGTCTCATTCAGAACCCCTGTTGACAACCTATCTACTCAGACTCCAAATTCTGTGAAAGTTAACTGTGAACAGCTGCAGGTCTGCCCCTCACTGAGAATTGCCCTTGGCCATAGGGAACCCTTGGCTCAGGGACTTCCTACAGCCAATGACAGGTTGATTCAAAGAAACTAAAGTTTAATCCAATTTCCTGAAGTCAATACAGATAAAGAAATTATTACAGATCCAGGGCTCTGTATACTAACAACTGATTTCAATTGCAGCTATATGGAGAATCAACTTTTCCTTCTGACTAGTTTTCTTTGCTCACTTTACTATGGATATATCACATAAGACTACTCCTCTATGAATCTTCATGCTGCTATCTATCTCAAACTCTGTTTCCGTAAAATCCCATCTAGGACATCAACCCTCGAATTATCTAAAATATATGGAGAACATAAAAGGAATGCTTTATTAGGAGTAAGGGTATTACCCTAACTTTGAAATGAAACTCTAATGAATCAAAGTTTGTTTGTTTGTTTTAACTTATACCGATGGTAGGCTTAATAGTTAGAACTGAGCCTAAAGCCAGCAGAATATATTACTTCATTCTTTTAAAGACCAAAACTTAATCTCATTTCTCTATATCTTTTGGAACAGAAAAGCCTATCAAAGGGAGAATGAACAAGTCATTAAGAAGAAACTAAGACAGCACCTAGGGACAGCACAACGCCCCGTAGCAACTATGGGCTGTTCTTGCAACTCCAAGTTTGTAGTACACAATATTCTTAAAAATAAAAACAACAATGACAAAATGACCGAGGGGCATGTGATCAGGTAAGACCTATTACCCTGCTATTAATATTTGGTCCTATAGAAATCTAGCCCATTTAGGGGATGTCCTTGAACGTCACCATAAAAGTCAGTATCACTTCTCCTTAGAAAAGTAGTAAAGAAATTCCTCCTAGCAACCATTGCTCCTTATAACTTACATTATGTAGCCATTTTTGTCTAGGAATTGTCACATTTTAGCTAATATTATTTTTATTCTTAAGATAAATTTCCAAACTATAAGAGCCTTTGGAAAAGGACATTGTCCTTTTAATTTTGTTTCTCAGCTTCAATAATAGCCTATAGTTATAACATAAGTATTTAGCAAGTCATTTTAATAAATAATTGAATACGATTTGATAAAATGAATCTTTACCTAAGTAATTAGTATTATTTTTTGAAAACATCTGAAAACTGGCCAAGTATATGTTGTCAAGGATCTTCTTCTACTGATGCAAACTCTATTAGTCAACATAAAATCAAAATGTCTTTGTCTATTATATATTTATAAGAATATTGTTCACAATTTTATCAAATTGCTTATTGTGTTTATAAAAATGTGTTTTAGTCAGCTTTTTCACTGCTGTGACTAAAGGACCTGACTAGAATAGCTATAGAGAAAGAAGTTTATTTGAGGGCTCACAATTTCAGAAGTTCAATCCACAGGCAGCTGGCTCCATTCCTCAAGGCTCAAGATGATGCCCGATATCATGGTGGAAGAGTGTGGCAGAAGGAAGCAGCTCACATCTTGATCAGAAAGCAGAGAGAGACTGCACTGACCAGATACAAAGTATATGCCCCAAAGCCACGCCCCAATCCCCACCTCTTCCTGCCACAGCCCACCACTTCAATCACCACTCTGTTAATTGACTTACTGAATAGGTTAAGAATATGATCCAATCATTTCTCCTCCAAACCTTCATGCTTTTTCTCACATCTGAGTTTTGGGGGTTGCCACATCTAAACCATAACAAAATGTTAATTCAAAATTTTATCAAATGAACTTCTAAAGGTAAGCTAAATTATTACACCCATCTACAGGACAAGGCCACTTTAAATGATGAAATAGACTGTACACTGCATAACTCCTAGGAGCATCATTTGAATGTCACCTAGGATGTTGTTCAATCAGACGATCCTCTAAAGATTCCCTTGAAATGTCTGCAGACCTATTTCAAAATAAATCATGTTATTTCTTTTTATTGTTCATGATGAATTCATGTGGGCTAACAGTGACAAATGATTTTATTTCTAACTGCTCTCAACACATATGTCAAACTTAGCAGAATGGATATTTTCCTTTTAGAAAATAGAATATGTGCTTATTACCAATATTAGTAAACCTTTTGTCTCTCAAAAATCATGTAGAGTGATTCTATAGTTAAAATTACAATGCATTTCAATCCTATAATATAATTCTTCCAATTATGAAGATGTTATAGCATTTGAATTATGAACTATATTCAATTTTTTGTACTTGGAAACAGACGTTTTCTGGGTTCTGCCCATAGCCCCTCAATCCCTTCACCATTTTTATACACAATCTCAATATGATTGCAACCTCAAAAGCCATACCTGCAGCCCTTTATTATGATCAAGTTAATAGACTGCTAGGTCTAGATTTGGAAGGGCCTGGGAAGTTCTATCCAACTTAATCACTAGCCAAAGCATGCCAGTGAAATATCATATTCTCACTTTCTTGTTTTTGAACAGGAAAATCATGAAATACAGGCTACCATGTCTGTTGGCTCCTATGGGACTATATCCAATTATCTTACAAAGAAATGTGCTTGATGTTGTACCTTTGCTTAGGTATTCCCACCATATCATGGGTTTAATTATGTTGCTCAAAGAGGATATTTCAAGATCCTAATCAGACAGTACTTCAGAATGTGACCTGTATGGAGGTAAACAAATTAAACTAATGTTACTAAATTGATCCCTAATTCAGTATGACTGGGGTCCTTGTTAAAGATGGGAATTTGGACAGAGTCACATTTACACAGGAAGAATGCCTTGAGAAGATGAAGGCAAAAATGAAGTGATGCATATTCAAGTCAAGGAAGGTCAATGATTGTTAACAAAGCACTAGAAGTCAGGAGAAAAACAGATTTTTCTTCAGGATCCTCAGAAAGAACTAGCAATGCTAATACCTCACTTTCTGACTCTAGTATCCAAAACTGAGGCAATGAAGTTATGTTGCTTAAGCCAACCAGTTTTGTAATAACTTGTTACAGCAGCCTGGGAGAACTAATGTATTCCCCGTCAGGTAACCCATTCATACTCCCTCCCCAACACTCCCAGGAGCATTTTCCTAACAAATCATTTTTATATCAATCTTTTGTCAGTACCTGCTTCTGGGAAGTCCAATCTAATATCATTCTTAACTTGTATCCAGAATTACCAGTATGTGAAAAAAAAATGTATTAAGAGAGAATTGAAGACCAGATCTCTTGCTGCTTTGAGCAAGAATTATTCCCAAATTGAGCATTTAGTCTTTATCTTGGCCTCCATGAATATTGCACCTTTCCCTAAGAGATGACAATTACCTTGTTAACTTAGACTCTTATTGCAACAACAGATTCTAGCACTTTTCTCATTAGCTCTACTTATTTCTGGATTTAACTTCTTCGAAATTATTCTTAGAATTTCTTGACTTCCTTTCACATTTGTGCCCTTCCTTTCATCTTTAGAAAATGTCTTTGGATTTCAGTTTATTGCAGATTTTCCCAAACTGTCCTATTGGATCCATTTGCTGTTTTCTACTTCCCCTCTGCATTGCAGTTATGCAGAAATGTATCATCAGAATTTATTTCAGAGCCTTTTAAAACTCTTGACACATATACACTTTAGAGTTACAGATGAGATCATGGGGTCACATTTACCTTTTTCAGCTTTCCTAAAGTCAAGAATATGTCTTTGAATCTGCTGAGCAATCCGGTCCTTCACAATTCTAAATTCCAAATAGGCACAGCTACTTTAATGGAAAGGTTTCTATCACTCCCACTTCCAAACTCAATTTTCTTCCCTCATCTGAATGAAATCCAGCAATTGCCCATTTGCTTCCTCATGTAAAATAAAATTGTCAACATGGTAAATAACAAATTTATTAGATTCCCATCCTTTTAGAAGAATTAGATTTCTAACAAATGTTCACAGAGTTCAAGTCCTTCATTATTTCCATGTAGTTGGATTCATGTTAATTTGGAAACCTGTGAGTTTTATCCATATTATTCATTTTTTTAAAAAAAATGTATGTATGTGCGTATCTCAGAGTCATTCTTACAAAACATTGATTTTGTATTTATGTTTTACTTCCTAACAGCCAGATTTGATCAAAGTATTAGCCTATAAAAATATTAATCCTACTCACTTCTCTCATTTGTACCTTTATCCATAGATTCTCTACCTTACTTTATGATTCTCATATGCAAAATGAGGTATAAAATTATGAATGTTCTCAATATGTTCCTCTGCTCATACTCCCTCTTTTGGAATAAGATAGAGCTATCAATGTTAGTCTGCTTGGGTTGTTGTTATCATTTGATTTTGAGGAGTCCCCTGAAAATGTCATATGTTAGACAATGCAGGAATGTCTAAATGTGAAGTGACTAGAGTATGAGAACTGTGCCATACTCAGTGAATTAATCCATTTGATGGATTAATAATTTGAATGGATTACTGGGTGGTTACTGTAAACACATGGGACAAGCTGGAGGAAATAAGTCATTGGGGCCATGCTCTCGTGGTTATTGTATTTTGGTCACAGCAATTGAAAGCTGACTAATACAGCTGCCATAACAAAAATCTTATAAATTGGTTGGTTTAAATAACAGAAAATTATTTTCTTACAGTTCTGAAATCTGTAAATCCAAGATCAAGGTCCAGTATGGTTGGTATTTGGTTAAAATTTTGTATTATAAATTTTAACCTTCTCACTGTGTTCTCACATGGAAGAAGAAGAGAGAACGAACTTTCTCACAAGTCTTTTATGAGGACACTAATACCATCAGAAGGGTTCACCTCATGACCTACTCTAAACTAAACCCCAAAGACCTCATCTCTAAATGCTATCACTTCAGGGGTCAGGGCACAATAAGAAGTTTTGGCAAGTACAAACATTCAATCTATAGCAACACCCATTGCTCTTTTCCCATTGGTCTGCTTCTCTGATCCTATTAACATCATTATTATAGTTTGAAGGTATGTGCCCCCTAACTCAGGTCAGAACCAAAGACCTAATGTAATAGTATTAAGTGGAACCTTTAGGAGCTGATTAATGAGGGCAGAAACCTCATGAATGTGATTGGGACCTTTATTAATGCAATCAAGAGAACTAGTTATCCCTTTTTTCTCCTTCTGTCTTCCACCCTGTGAAGGTGCTCAATAATACCCCATCATATAAGCAGAGATCTGGCTCTCATAAAACACCAAATTTATGCCAATTTCTTGGACTTCCATTCTCTATAACTGTGAGAAATAAATTTATGTTCTTCGTAAGTTACTCATTCTTAGGTATTTTATTATACTAGGATGGACAGATTAAAACAGAAATTGGTACTGGGAGTAAAATACATACCTATGAATTTACACAGTATTAAAGCCTCAAGCTTGCTTAATATGTAAATTTCAGAATGCTGTAACACACACCCAATATCTAAGTTATAATATAGCTTAATTATTTTGAAACCCTCTTATATTTATTTCTATAAATTACTAGCCATCCAGTATGCTCTTTTTCTATGTATGCATGTGCATGCCTATATGTGAGACACACCAGCAAAGCATTAATTTCAAATAACAATTTTCTTGTTTCCACATGAATACATGTTTAGATCCTTTTTGATTACATTAGCAAGTCTGCCAATCACTCCAATTTTCTTCATCTTCGTGAGTTGCAACAAATTCTTGCCAGGAGATCATTGCTTTATTATAATAAACCAGAGTACTGGAAAATCGATGTTCTCAGATATGAATAAAATGTTTGGCTTCCTGTTCTTATTCTTTCCCAAAGTCTGTGAGTCCAAAGATATGACTACTCCACAGGTCTTTCTAAGGCTTCAAGTTTTGTTTTGCTTTGGTTTTAGACTTAGAACTTCAAAGGCAGTAGAGATAGATCAGGTTCTTACCAAATTTCTTATGTCAGGCATAAACTAACAAAATTCAATACCATTAAATATTGCTTGCCTATCAGTCACATCTCAGCTTCCTGTCTCTAAGGTCTTTAACATACAAATAACCACAACCCCTCCCCTCATTTAAAAGAAAAAGAGCATCAACTTAATTATTTCATTATCTTATCTCACAACTTACATTGTAAACTCATTTACATTTTATCTAGTAAATCTTTGAATCTATAATAGGCCCTTGATAAATATCTAATTAATTAACTATTCATGCATTTATATTAATTCAGTATGCTACCCAATAAAGCTTTCAGGTAAGTTATAATGGTATGAGTTTGGTAGGGATCTTTTGGATAACAAGAGAAAGTTTTTCTAAGTCACTCATGACATGGCTTTGCATAAAGCTATCACTCAATAAACATTATCTATTTATGTTTATAATAACTGTGCTTGCCAAAATGAATAATTAAGAACAAGTGTCTTTTTACGAGTCATTATTAATGTTTACCATTACTATTTCTGTGATCAGATGTTAAAGACCAATGAAGATGATTTTACAAAGGGTAACTGCAGCTTTGACCCCGTGTTTTTAGGGATCCTTAAAGTGGCTGATCCAGAGAAGTGATACGCCACAGTAGCAGTTGAGACAGGCTAGATGACAGAGATTGAAGGCAGACAGTTTGTAAAGGACTTCACTTTAAAACGTGGATTTCTCTCTAATACAAATGTCAACAATGCCGTGTGAAAGTGGCAATGCTTGAGGAACTCTGAATTCATAATGAAACATCATCTTTCAACTAATCCACTGTGGCCAGACACATAAAACACCTGCCCTCTTTGTAGATTCTGAGCACTGCCTGGACTTGCTGAATGTCTCGATTCTACACTGCTTAAAGCCGAAATGTCACCATGATTTCAAAGGGAGTTCTTCATGGTTAGGAACTGCTATAAATGATGGATTTCCATGTCAGCTTAAAATTTCCTAGCTCTGTCAGTTCAAGCCATGTCCTTAATGTAGTTTTAATGTTGCCATTTTATTGTTATTATTATTTAATATAGTCAATGTACAGACAACAAAATCTACTTGCAAGTAAAGCATTTTCCAATCAATATTTTAGATTTACTTGATTAAGAAAGAAGTGTGCTCATCAATTATAATAATTTTCTCCATGTTTCCTGAGATGACTTTGATATAATACTTTTAACCATATATAAACACAGTCTCCTGTTGCCAGAAATAAATTGAGGTGTATCATTGGAGGAACCGATATCAGTTTTTCAATGTAAGTTAGTGAGTCATTCTGACACACTTTAGATAAAAAATCCTCAAAACAACTAAGCAATGCCATAAAAGGTGAAATATAGAAGGGTTTAATTTATCATAATTTTAGGAACTGACATGAGATTTTCCGTTTCTATTCATAAGAAAGTATGTATTATATTTCTTTTTTCTGCAAAAAAATACATAAAATTTGCCTGTAAAATCCTCACTTCCATTAACACATACAAATGAATTCATGTTTGAATATCTTATAAGGTTCTTAAATATCTCAAAAGAAAAAAATTAAATACAGAGATAAGGCAGAATTGTATTTCTCAGGTACATTTTTAAATACACACCTGATAAATATGCATATGCATATGTAGTACACAGGTAATAATAAACATATAGTTTTACAGAAGTGTGAGCCATGTCCTATAATAAAAAGGAATATTCCTTCTTTAAGAATTATTGCAATTCATTAAAACCAGTAGGTTCATTTTCTTCAAAGCCAAAAAAAAATATGAAATCAGAATCACAAAATCTCAAGTTTGAAAATTATTTTTAAAATTATGTCATTTTAACAACTTAACAAAAAACAAAAATTTGAAATTCCATGGTTTTAACAAGCTACCCAAGGTCACAGAGCCAGTTTTTGGTGGAATCTAATTCTAGCACGTGGGTTTTTCTTTGTTCCTTTTCACTCCCAAGATCATATTTTCCCTTCCGTACAATGTTGTCTCTACAAAACCCTAGTATGTAGGCCAAATATGCGTCATCTACCCTTTAAACATGAATATCCTAACTTCATGCAAATATTTTACAGAAATTTTGAAAATGATAGAGCTCCTTAGCAAATATTCATTTGCTATCTTTAATGTCCAAGATGCTGTGTAACACTTAAATCATGTATGTGGTCTTTGTGGTCATGCAGCTTGTCATCTGAAATGGGAATGATAGCCCTGTGCTAAGCGCTTTAGCACAGAGAAACTTATTTTTTAGTTAAAGTAAAATAAATACAATATTGTTGTTCCTGTTTAGCATATCAAAGTGCAAAACTAAAAATGGTTTAAAATTGTCTAATGGCATACAGTTCATAAGTGGTAGACGCAAAATACCTCCTTTCTACACCTGCCTGCACCATCCAAGGTTCATTGCAATTAAAATGATTGATGTTCTTCATTATTAATTTCAGTCTTTACCAGATGAAATAAAAAAATTAATATGTATAACTAGTCTTCTCCTCATTTTCTTGTTATCTAATTGATTAGAAAATCAAGCAAGCCTATAAAGCCCAAGAAATATAATCCCATTCTTAGCTACTTGATCCATATTACCTATTTATGTATCCGTTCTGGCTTTTTAGCTAGCACATAAGTATAAAGCTGAATTCCTGGATGGTCTCAAATTAATTAATTAATTAATGCTATTGAACTCCATGCTTCACATTAGTCCAGGCAGAAAAACTTGGCTTATGGCCAAGATCATGTGTTTAGAGATACTTTGATCAGCCTTCTGAAGATTCTTCTCAAATATATAAGAGTCCTGACTATGATCCAAATTGCTGTTAATAATGATACAGTTAAACTGCTCTTACTACTTCTACTTCTATGTTCAATTACTTCTACTATTTCATAACAAAGCACTCTTAGTCTTCCCAGTATCCTTTTTTATAAATCACTTGTATCTCCAAATCACTATAATCCTATGCATATGAAGTGATATGTTACTGTATCCTGAATTCCAAATATTTATTATTATCTGTAAACCCAGTGATCATTCTTCATACTCAGAGTGAATGATCATTGATGGTTTCTTATATTATGACAGGATAACATAGCCTTTGTACACTATAACTTGCTTTACCTGACTACCCCAAATTTCTTGGAAGTAATGTATCCTCAGAAACCTCTACTTCTAAATTTAAAAAGAAAAACATCCTGGTTTTACCAGTGCACCAGTTCAAGACATATTTATTGTTCCAAGATAAAATTACAACCTCAGTTTACTATAGTTCACCCAATGACTCCATGCTGGTTTTGAACATCCATTATTTTCCACAGTTATTCTTTAAAAATTGGTTCTAGATTTGGTCTTAAATTGACATTAAATTCTATTCCTTCTCTCATTTTATTTACTGTTATTATTATTATTAATAATATTGTTAGTTTGGGGGAAAAAATTTCTCTAATCCTATTTTCTGCTCCTTAGAGTTCCAAATGTCAGTTCCAGTGGCCTGGCATTCTCATGGACAAATTCCATTGTTTAGGGATAAATTTCATCTGAGCCAGAATTATAGAACTTATTCAGAGCAATTATTACAATGTCTTCACCCACTTTGAACTTAAATCCCTCTTAACAACCTCCATTCTATCCTTTTTAGTTCACAGATCACTCACGATGACAGAAAAGACAAGTAAAATAGAGTTGAGAGGTTTTGTCTTCTTTTTGTCACTTATCAACATTCAATCATTAGTTTCAGGAAGCATTCCTCTCCCTCCCTGCTTTTCTTGGTTACAATTTAACAGCCTCTTAAATTTCTTATGTTTTTTTTTTCTTCAGAATGCCTTGCAAAACTTCCTGCCTTGAAATTTCATATCTTAGCACATTTTCTCCCCCTCCATCCTGTTTAGGAGTCTGTGTTGGCTATATTTTCCTCTTCACAACTGTCCACGATCTGACTCTCCATAATCTGATAACTTTCTAATTGTGAATCTTGGTTCTTTATTTGCATAAGTACACAAAGTATCATTTTACAAAACTAAATTATGAGTGCAGAGTTATATTTAGAGAGAATTGTCTAATTCTGTAAAATACCCCACAATACTCCTGACCCCTTGAAAGACTCAGTTATTAGCAGTGAGAGGAATGAAAAATTCTGGGGAGAATGAGGGCTGGGGAACCGGATCAGAAACTTTAAGGAACATGAATTTTATAAAAGCCAGGTAGAAGAGAGAGAAGCTGTTCCTTAATTATCCATTGTAATGTGTTCTAAAATTGTTAGAGAAAATATTTTGGTAGTCACTGGAAACGTATTTTCTTTACATCCCATAAATATGCAAGTAAATATTTTATGCATATTGTATATTAATTGTATATAAATCAATGGATTATAAATAAAATATCTATGGATATGATGAGAGTATATATGCATGGTTTTTGCTTGTATATTTTATGTTTCTTCTTAGTTTAAGTCAATCATAACTGCTGAATACATACTTGGCTAAAGATTTTTCATTTTGCTTATAGATTGTTTTGTTTTCAAAAAGAAAATTTAATATTCAGCATACAATATTAAAATATTGATATTGTCTAAAATTGAAACATTTGGTAAAATTATTTTCTTTCTTAATAAAATCAGAAATAAATGTGTTTGTGAATTTTCAAAGCTTTATAACCCATGTTCTTGGCTAGAGATTAAGAAGGAACTTCATTTAAATACACATGTGTTGTTACAGGCATTGCTTTCTGTCACAGGGAATAGCTATGTTGCATTTACCAAAAATGTATAAATGAATTAGCTTAGCTACCATTAAATTCTAGTTCTGCAAACTAATATGTTGTCTGATTTGGTAAAATTGAAACTGTGGTTTTAAACCATTTCAATAATTAACATATTAAAAAATCTATAAATGTTGAGATCAAAATTTACTTAGCTGTATATTTTCTGGGATACTAGGACTCTAGTCTCCATTAGAAATCATACTCTCAGTTGAAAAGATAATCTCCACAAGCATTTTCTGTTATGGTGTGTTTTTGAAACAATTGTTACAGACTCCTTCCTTCCTTCCTTAGAGGTATTTCTTAGCATAGTATACTTCTTTGTCATGGTATTTCTGAGAACATACAAGGAAATAGGGCATCATGCTGGGCCACTATCCAGTTATTATGGCCATGCATTGTAGGAATACTACAGATTTGGCTGGGTGCACTGGTACAAATTTTCCTCATCCCAGATATGCTAGAGACTGAGGCAGAGGATTGCAAGTTTGAGGCAAGTCTGAGCAATAGCAAGGCCCTTTCCGTAACTTAAAAAAATAAATTTACAAAAGGGGTCTGAGGTTAAGGCTCATTGGTAGAATGAACCTGAGTTCAATTACCAGTACCATATACTTGCTTCCAGAGAAGTTGAAATATAAGATTCAAATCTAAGAGGCTGTGTAACTCTGCTATTCTTCAATACTGTGAATAGAAGGTGGAGGTCAAAACGTGTATAAAATAGAAAAATATAGGAAGCTAAGGGCAGAGATGATACAATGTAATAATAGTTACCATTATGCCAGTTTAACAGTAACAAGTTTACTTTAAGACAACAATTGTTAGGATTCTCTTAATCTATAGCCCATTTATCTTAGATTGTAGAAGAGAACAGAAAGTACCACTTGGAATGTCCCTGCATACCCAAGAAGTCATCCTGCCTCTGCCTTCTTGGTATGAAGTCAAGAATCAGATTGAAACACTTGTTTCTTTGATTTTCCCAAACTCTCTCTTGACCCAACTTTTGGCAAATGTGGTTAAACTAGATGACCATGAAGTTTTCTAATCTATTATGATTCTGAAAATTCTTTCTTCTTCCTAAGTTTAAGTCCCTGCACCCTGTGGTGGAGAGAATAAAGCTCATTATGTTGTTCATCCCAGGTAACTATAAAAAGTGGGAACTTCTCAGTTTCATACCCAACAATTAGCTACTTCTCTCTTCTTTACCACTGTGAGTATAATTGAATTTGAATGAACAGGATAAATATAAGAGCAATCTCTTTATGTGGTGGTTGAAAAATTCAATAACCTGAAACCAGCACAAACATTATAAAAATATACTTTATTAAAAATAAAAATACCAAGGAAAATATAATAACCATTAATACCAAAATTCCTCTAACTTAATGTCTGAATTATTATATATTATAAAATTTATATATTTTATAACTGTGTATATTTTAAACTGTAACTCTGTATAATTATCAATGAAATATTTTCTATGCCTTTTATTTCTTTTGGCACTTAAAAAATAGTTCTTTTCTAACATACAAGTGTTTAATATATGACTATTGATTGAGGCTATTGACCAGGAAAAAAAATGAGTAAGATAGGTAACTAGAATAACTCTACAATCAAATTTTGATAATTTAAAAATACAAGTCAATCTATTTTAAATAAATCCAAGTTTAAAAGTCCAGGAAGTTATATCTCAGAGTGCTGAAGTGAGTCTCAGAGGAAGAGAGACTCTTTTTCCACACTGTTATTTGTTATCTGTGTCCTTTAGCTGTCATGATTTCTTTTTCCTAGTCTTTCTCTTACCTTTTCAGAGTTCTCTGCCTATACAGAGTTTGATTTTATTTTTGCTTTAAGATTTATCCATTAGTTTTTTTTCTTATTATTGCTCACCTAGCTATTTTCATTTTACACCCTTATTAAAAGAGCTCCTTTAATTCAAGAATTGAGTGGTTTCTAAACCTACAACTCAAAGAAAGCCTTCTACTTGAGCTTAGGCACCATACTCCTAGTTCCTAGGTGGATTTCTCCATATGTGAATGTTTAAGTGGTTCCTTAAACTGGGGTTCAAAAATGAACTTGTGGCCATTGTAACATGTATTCTTCCTTTTTGATGGTGAACCACTTTCCATTCAGATGCTTTTGTCGATGACTCAACTAAATTCATTTCCTTTTCTTCAACCTTAACAAGTTAAAAAAAAAATGCTTTTGCCACCTTTGCTCTTAGGTGTGGCCCTAGGATTGAGCTCTAACTGACATAATGGGAGAGGGAACGTGTTCTATTTCCATACATAGCCCCAGACCTGCCCTATGTGCCCTGTGCATTCTGTTTCATTCTAATTTTTTTTTTTTTTTTTACGAGGGCAGAAATCTTAAAAAAAAAAAAAACAAACCTTGACATAAATAGAAAGTTTGAAAGTTTCTGTCAGCATTGGGACTCAAATGCATGTTTTAAAAAGAGCTGCACAAATACAACTCCATTTTGTAAGAAAGGAATAACTTTCTATTTGTCTTTAAAGCCACAGATACTTTAGGGATATTATTAATTTGGATATTCTAAAAAATTAAAATATGTAAGTTCAAATCTTGGATGTCATTATGGATATGTGCACAGTTATCTGATCTAATCAGTCATGTATACATGGTTTCATGAATATGTGTCATTTTTAGTCAGCTTTTCAATACTGTGTCCAAAACACCTTACAAGAACATTTTTAGAAGATGAAAAACTTATTTGTCACTGATGGTTTTAGAGCTCTCAGTCCATACACGGTTGATTCCTTTGCTCTGAACCACAAATGAAGCAGAATATGATGGTGGAAGGATGCGGAGGGGGAAAGCAGTTCAAGACATGGCAATCAGGAAGCAAACAGAATTCTACTGACCAGGGACAAGATACAAACCTACCTCGTTCACTCATATCCTATCTGCCTACAGTTACCACACAAGTAATCCATAGAGGATTAATGCACTGATTAGGATAAAACTCTCATAAACCCATCATTCCACCTCTAAACTTTCTTGCATTGTCTTACACATGAGCTTTTAGGGTACACCTCACATCTAAACCATAACAGTGTGAATATGCATGGCTATCTGTCATCTATTTGTCTAATTTCTTTCCAGTACAGTCTCATGATCATTAATTTTGGGTGCCCATTTTTTCTTACTTAAACATTTTCAATGAATTCTTAATTGGTCTTCCAGAACACAGTCACACCTTTTTTATCCCTCATTTTCATCTCATTTTCCCTCAATCCCATATTCAATATAGTATTTCTTAAATAAATGCTTATTTTTCATCTATCCACTCAAAATATTTCAAATATTCTTACTTTAATTTTTATTCACTATTTTGTAGGAATTGAGAGCAAAACTATGACTCATGTCTGTATACTTGGATTGGTATATAAATAAGCATAATCCCTAATTTCATGAAATTTACATTTTAATGTGAGATATTGAAATATAAGACTAGCTATAAAACATAGATCCTTCTCCAATTGTACATAAGGTAAAATCTAATCCTCTTGGCATGTCATGAAAGGACTTAGTGAAATTCTGGAAGTTATTAAACAGATGTTTTGAGAGCATTTGGAAGAGAAAGTAATGATCATTAAGAGCCAGCATGGGCTCACAAAGAATAACTTCTTTTTTGATAGAGTTGCTAGACTGGCAAATTAGGTGAATTTTATAGACAAACTTTGTTTATTTCAATAAGCTATGTTTGTCCTCAGTAAAGTTCCATCATTGGTATTCTTGGAAAAGAATGGGGAAATATTGGTTGACAACAAAATATTAAGATACCAGTTGACAAGAATCTTCCTATATCTGTTCCAAAGTTCTTCAAGCCTGATTCTATTAAAAATTTCCACAAAGTGTGTGATATTATAAAAAAAACACACTAATATAAGTTTAAGTAACACAGAACTATTTAAAATAATATTATTTTATATTTTTTATTTCACATCAAAGGGAGTATGGTCATTATTAAATGCCACCAATTAAAAAGATACCTGCCTCTGGGAGGCTTATGGAAATCATATTATCTGTTAAAAACCATTAGAAATAGATTTTGAAAGTAAAATGACCAAATATTTTAAACACTAGAATAACCTGGGAAGTTCCAAGTAAAAAAAAAAATATTAATAACTTTTAATTTGGTATGCATACAATCATTCTTAATATTTTAAGAATTTTTACAAATATAGAAATAAAACATAGACCATAATCTTTTATACTTACACTCCTACCATTTTATAAATAATATTTCTACTCCCTATATTTTGTGAACATTTTCCCCCATAATTATATGCTTTTAAAGAGTGTGCTCTTTATAAAAGTGGCTTTGAGCACAATAGTTATTAAAATCAGTCATTATTAATGACTGATTATTAATATTAAACCAGAACTAGTCTTGTAAAATGAAATTAATGAAATAAGCCAGAGTCAGAAAATCAATCATCAAATGTTTTCTCTCACATGGAGAAGCAAGAGCAAAGTAAGGGGAGAAAAAGGAAAGTAGAGGGAAGATCAGTGGAGTAAAGAAAGAAGATTGAGGGTGAGGGAAATGTAAGGGGAAAGGGAGGAACAGAAGAATGAAATTGCACAATTACACTATGTACTTAGGCCACAGGGAATCCCACATTCATATATATATATATATATATATATATGCACACACACATACACATACACACAGCACCACATTTAAAAAAAACAGAAAATAAATAAAAGGAGGAAAGGGGAGGGAGAAACAGAGGAAATAGGAAATACTGGGGACTAAAAGGAACTGAATAAATTCCATGTTTGTGTGACATGTCAAAATGAACCCCATTATTATACATAAGTTTAATGCACTAATAAAAATATTTTAAAAGAGTATGCTTTTAGTAAAAAATTATCGAGCACAGTATTGTTATCAAAATAATTCATTATTAATATTAAACCAAGACTATTCTTATGAAATGGATCTGATTGTAGAGAAATTGGAGGCACATGGATTGCTTTTTAATAGACCATCCACATTGGTAGTCAGTAGTTGTGTGTAGCTATTTTGTACTAGAAACATGGCTAGTATGATTAAAGAACTGAGTTTATAATTATAACTAATTTAACAATTAAATTTACATATCAACAGGTAGTTAGTATCTAGCATATTGAAAAATGGAGTTCTAGAAAATTTCTAAAGTCACAGAAAGTTTTACTGGACAGTGCTGGATTGAATAGGCATAAGATAAACAACAGACAACAGTTATGGATTTTAGTTATAAACAAAAAAAAATGGGCCACAAAAAAATATTTAAAAGGAGAGACTGATGAGCCTTTTTAAAATCTGAGAGTTATGATTTGTGTCCAGGATCACCCTAGGTAAGCAGACAGGACTAATACTTGAAACAACAATATTTAGAATGAAAACATTTAAACTAATTGTAAGAAAATGAAGATAAAATAAAAGAGCTTACTCATATACTCAGTAGCAACAGGCAAATTTAAACCTGCAAGAGCAAATTATTTACTCAATTCTTATTGCATTTAGGTTCTAAAGATGCATACAATATGTTGTTTTATTAATCCTACAATATTAATTTAAGACCCAATATTATTTTTTTTTACTCTACATATATAGAAATAAAGGCTTGGAAAAATTTTGTAATATATCAAACATTTATATAATGATGGAACAGGGATTTCAACCCTCATGTATCAAATGCTAAAATCTAAATTTTTAATTTCTTAACTTCACTTCCTCTTGCCCTATAAGGTTCTGCCTGAGAAGTCTTATCTAGCATACTCTTCCTTTGGCAAAGTCATGTATGAGAGGCAGCCATACAATGATATGTAGGAGTATAGTCAGTAAATATAGATATTTCAAAATAAGTCTGACATTATTTTTTCTGAGAATATTGTCAAACACTTTCTTGCATTTCCTATAGTAAAAGTTCAGCAGAAATTGGTTGAAGCAAAATTAATAGAAATCACAAAAATATATAGTATTAGTAGAATAGTAATTATTTTCATATAGGTAATGCAGTCTTTTAAGTCATATTAGAAAATTTTTATTTCTTATAAGCAAGAGCTGAGTTCTAGAAGCCTATCATCATAAGGATCATCATAGATATACACTTTTAATTTTTTCATCTTCCACAGATATATAGTTTTTAATTTTTTCCCTATTATTTAAAACTAATAACTACTACTGCAACTCCAAAGTACCCCACATATGTTTATACATAATTTGAATTAATAATTTATTACATACTTCCCATGTGAAAAAGAATAAAACATCTTGCTAGTGTAACAAAGGAAAAGTTAAGGCTAAAAAATGTAATGGAAAGAGGCAATACCTCAAAGGAAATCAATGAATTTCTTCGTCTTTCCTTGTATGTTAGTAAATTGCTTGT
Source organism: Ictidomys tridecemlineatus (assembly GCF_052094955.1). Classification (NCBI taxonomy): domain Eukaryota; kingdom Metazoa; phylum Chordata; class Mammalia; order Rodentia; family Sciuridae; genus Ictidomys; species Ictidomys tridecemlineatus. The sequence continues at coordinate 150,147,219 of NC_135482.1, read as the reverse complement.
TGAGAATATAATATACAGGTTTTTATCTATCAGGAAGCATATTTAATATAAATCCAGTTGTTAAATGTTGGGTTTGTTTGGGTGAAACTTTTATTATTTTCAAATGAAACCAAGAGTATGAAGAGAAGTTCAAAACAAAATGTTAAATTAGGTGTTTATTGATATTATTAGAGAAGTATATTATTAATGATAGTTTTTCTCCAGAATTTCTGATACTGCTCTCAGAAACAAAGCTCAGAAGATAGCAAAATGGTCAAATAGAGATGCCCACATTTGCCTCCTTGTCCACAAAGAAGAATCGGATTAACAAATAAATAGTTGTAGTTTGAAGTTAGTGGTCCTATAAGCCAAACAGGGAGAGACTGTAAAATACACAGACCTGAAATAATGACATAGAGAGTGGAATGAAGTACACTGGCCACCACACAGAGTTCTCTGTAGCACAGTGGAGTACTCCCCACTGCAGGGAGAAAAAAGAGGAGATGGGAAAGTCCCAGCAGGTCCCATTGATTTTGATGCTGTCAACCTTCCCAAAACACTGGCTTATTCTAGTTACAGAGGAACAAACTTGCACTACAGTTAAGGGAGATATTCCTGTAGTCTACACTGTAGTTTTACTCAAGGTAAGGAGCTTAAATTGTCTCCACCTAATATACCAAGCTCCAGGCTATCAGAGCACATGTGATATCTTGGGGACATAATTATATTCGTGTTTGGTTATTAATGCCATAATCTGCCTAAGCTGTATTGTCCACCAAGCTTTCACCTTAATCAATACAAGCCATGAATTCACCCAAATCATCACCTTAATCAGTCTTGAGTCACATAGTCAGCCTCAAATACTGCTGAGATCAGTTATGCATTGTATGCTTCAACACTCCGATCCTATTAATCCAAGCCACTGCTGCTATTTTCCATATTTCTGGTACTATCTGGGCCACTTGAATATCATATCCTCTGTGGACACCAAACAGTTCTCCAATCTTGCCACCACATATACCACACACAGACCCAGCTGAAGAAGCAATAGAGAGACTGCACTATGATGTCCAACTATTACTAAAGCCATCATAACTTAGCAAACCAACACCCCAATGTACATCTGCAGAAGAAAGCTGATTACTATAAAAGTCACCTTATAAAAATGGTAGAGACAACTGACTCATCAAATGCAAATATCAAATAAATATGAAAAAACAAGGTGACATGATTCCTTGAAAGGAGCATAATAACTCTCTAGTAATAAGTCTTAAAGGAAAGAATATTAATGAAATGTCTGATAATGAACTCAAAGAATTATAAAAATTCTGAATGAAATTCAAGATAAAAACGAAAACAATTAAATAAGTAAAATTGTTTATAAGCTGAATGGCAAATTCAGCAAAAGAAGAGATCTTGAAAAAGAATCAAACAGAAATCTTGGAAATAAAGATTTCAATAAATCAAAAATACAATTGAAATATTCAACATGCAGATCACATAGAAGAAAGAATATCTGAACTTGAGGTCAGGTCTTTTAAAATAAAAAAATCTGACAAAAATTTTGAAATGAAGACAGGATTCAAATACTTTGGGGTATTATTAAAGAAACAATATTCACATTTTGAATGTGCCTGAAAAAGGAAGAAAAGAGTAAAAGGCATAGAAATCCTATTTAATAAAGTAGTAACTGAAAACTTCCTTATTTGCAAAGGCCACAGAGGCCCATAGGAGCTCAAATGGACATGCCCCGAAAAGTTTCTCATTGTAGCATATTATAGTCATACTGCTAAAATGGAGATCATTACAGTAGAGCAAGTGGACTGACGAAGGGGAGGAAAAAGGAAGGTACTACTGAGAAAGGAGATTGATCAAATTATGCTATATGCATGCATGAATATGGCATCATGAATCCCATCATTATATATAATAGTAATGTATCAATAAAAATTAAAAATTGAAAAAAGAATTCTAAAACACTGTGAGGGAAAAATAACATATCATATTTAAGCATGCCCTGAATTAGACTGATAGCAGATTTCTCTGCATAAACCTTAAAAATTAGGAGGAAATTAAATAATATACTTCATGTTCTGAAAGAAAATAACTGCCAACCAAAAATACTATACCCAGAAAAACTATCCTTTAGAAATGAAGAAAAAGACCTTCAAAGACAGGGAAACCTGAGTGAATTAATCACTAGACCTGTTTACAAAAGATATGTATGGTAGTCCTACTGAAGAGAAAGACAACTACCATTATGTAAATAGATGAAAGTATAAAGCCTTCTAGAAGAGAAAACACATAAAAGAGAAGCAGAAGATAATCGTATTTCATCAGTACAGTGAAGCACCAAACCTAAAGGAGGAATAAGAGAGGAAGAACAAAGGATAGTCAAAGACTATTCAAAACAAACAAAAAAAATAGTAAACTGGACTAATCAGAAAATGGAATAAATCATCCAGTTAAAAGATACAAACTGGATGAACGGATAGAGTAAAACAAGACCTAAGAATATGCCACCTACATGAAATATAGGTGCATGCTCTATGCATATGTGGAAATATCTCACTGAAACCCATTCCTATATACAATTAATAAATGTTAATAAAAACAACAATAAAGAAGCTTTATTTTTTTCCATTATAAATAGAACTACATAAGGACTTCAAAACAATAACAGTGAGAATTCCAATACCTCACTTTCGTCAATAATCCAGAAAATGAATTAGAAATTTTTTAAAAATTTTTTATCAGAATTAATCTATAATGACCTAAACTGAATGACCCTAACAGACATATTTATAGAACATTTCATCTAACAATTGTAAAATCTACATTGTTTTTATAAGCACATGGAACATTCTCCAAAATATATCATACATTAGGTCACAAAAAAAATCTTAAGAAATGTTAAAAAAATCATATCTTTTCTAGCAAGGATGGATTAAACTGGAAATAAAACACAAAAGAAAGTTAAACGCTATACAAATATATAGACACTGAACACGTTTTTGAATGAAGAATAATAATTTATTGAAGAAATTGAAAGGAAAAAAAATTCTTGAAACAAATGAAAATGGGAACACAACATACCAAAAGTTATGTGACACAGCCAAAGCAGAACTAAAGAGAGGCTTATTATAATAACAACCTGGATCAAGACTTAGAATGGTTTCAAATAAAGAACCTAATGATGTGTCTCAAGTACCTAGAAAAGCAGGAAATACCAAACCAAAAATTAGTAGAAGGAATGAAATAACAAAGATTAGGATATGAAATAACAAAGAAGAAATAATTGATAAAGGGAAAATAAAATAAATAATAAAAAGCATCAATGAAATAAATTTTAATATAAATAAAATCAATGCAGCTAATGTAGGGACATCTCATTTTATAAAAAGAAAGAAAGAAACCTAATTAAAATAGATATAAAAAAATGAAACGTTACAAATAATAGCATAGAAATGCAAAGGATCATTAGGGACTATTACAAACAATTATATGTTAACAAATTAGAAAAACCTAGAGGAAAAATGTATAAATTTCTGGACACCTGTAACCATGCTTATTAAACCATGAGGACATGCACAACCAGAACAGACCAATAACAAGGAATGAGATTAAATATTAGTAAAAGCCTCCACCCTAAAATCCAGATCTAGATAGCTTTAGAGCTGAATTTTGGCAAATTTTTGAAGGGATAATGCCAATTCTCAAATTATTCTAAAGACTTGAAAGAAGAGAACCCTTCTAAATTCTTTATACGAGTGCAGCATTTTCCTACAACCCAAGACTAGATATAACTGTGTTTTGGTAAACATCATTCATCCTCCCTCAGCCTTTCCCCTCCAGTGCTAGACTCTGAACCCATGGCTTCATGCCTGTTTAAAGTCTCCAAACATAAGGGAATGATAAGAAAGGGGAAATGTTATTTACCCTGATTGGATCAGTGCATGCTCTATGCATGTGTGGAAATATCACATTGAAAACCCATTCCTATGTATAATTAATAAATGTTAATAAAAACAACAAAAAAGAAGCTTTATTTTTCCGTTGTAAATAGAACTACAAAAACTCTGCAAGGGAAAAGTAAAATTTATAAAATTTTCTAGAAAAAATAAAAGATGAAGGATTTGGGTTCTTGATTGAAGAGATGATGCTTGAAACTGGTAGCAGGAACACTAGAGGCAAATATTTATAGGGTGGAGATTGTTTAAAGAAAGGAGTTAGGGATGATTAAATCTGAGGGAGATTTAAGTGGGTCTTATTCTGAAGAGCCAAATCCTTTTCTCCTATATGGTTACAATTCAGCAAAGTAGAACAGGGCCCAGTTTGTCAACTTACTTCTTCCCTGTATCGTATAGCTGAGGTACAATTCCAGAATGCTTAGAGTAATAAATATATAAAATTTTATCATTTGTTCACTAGTGAAATTAAACCTTTTTCCAAACTCAAGAAACAGGCAAGAGTATGTACTTTGATGATTTTTGTTGTTAAATAATTTTCTGATAGCTGCTATGGAGGGAATGAGGAGTAAAGAAATTTGAAATGTGTCTCTTTATTAATTAGCCCTTATCTGATAATATTAGAGAATGAATTTTCTTTCTCAATAACAGACACAGATATATTGCTGTTCATTACACCCTATTAAAAACTATGGGTTCATTGTTTATTATTTTTTAAATAATGGTCCACATGAGCATCTTTAAGAAACAGCTCCAAGTTTCTATGATCCTCATTAGCCCTTATCAGGATAAAGATAGGAAAGTTTTCTATCTTTCAATATAAACTAGTAGTATGGAACTATTCATGTGTTCTTATGCAAACAATACACCCCAGGGGTCTTTAAATCCTTTCCCCCAAATATTTATTGAATCATCTCATGCTTGTTTCCTTGGTGGTCTCTTGTTAATAAAATCTTGCACACATACTAAGATCCATTCATCTCAGATGTTTAGTATAATGTGAGTACTCTGCATAGGAATACACAGAACAACATGAAGACACTTTCTCTAGGGATCATTAAAGGGGGATTGATTGCAATTTCAGTTATTTATTTATTTATTTTTGGTGGCAACTCTTAGGGTAAAATAAATTTAGTTTGAGCCAACTTCTCTGCTTGTGTGATAAAATTTCACCTGAAGTGGCCTCCATTATAGTAACTACATCCTAACTTGATGTGCAAATTAATTTGTAATGTACTTCAAAAGTACACCCTTGTAACTAAGCAACTAAGCTTCAGCCAGTCACAACAACTGACACAACCACTCCCAATCTGAGACTGAAGGCTGACAGATGACACCACAAGCAAGTCAAACATAGTAGGATGGCACCAATCAGGGAATGACTATAAATCATTGCCTGCCTTTTTGCTTATGAAAATAGCTAACCAGCTTGTGAGTGAGATATTCTGAAACATCTTTGGTGGAAGTACTTTCAAATTCTAGTAACCCTTTCTTGCTCAAGTTAACTTTGTTCAATTTAACTGTTATCAGTTCTTCTCCTATGGAAAACTGATTACCCAGTAAACAACCACTGTGAACCTGACCAGTGGGCTTTTCTAGATTTGTGAGAACAGGTTATGGGACTTGAGTTCTCAGATAAATTACAGAACGCTCATTTTAATTTAAATTTCAAGTACATGTTTAATATAATGCATGAGATATACTTATATTTAAAAAGTATTTGTTGTTAATCTGAAATTCCATTTTAATTAGCATGCTCTGAGGCAATGTTTGTTCTATGGAACAGAGAAGAAATTTCCCTAGAAACAGACTGCATTACTTACTAATAATCTTATAAGTGTGGACATGTCATTTTTTCAGACATACCCATTTAGATGAATGTATGAATATCTGGAGCTAAAAGCATTAGAACAAAATGAGAGGCACCAAAGCATAAAAAATAACTAGAGGTGTTAGAATGAGTTACCCTCTTTTTGGAGGGATTAACTTTTTACAGAAATTTTAATAGAGTACTTAGTCATGAGTTTTCTTGCATTGGTGGTCTACATCTCATCAGAAAACAAAACAAACAAAAAACCCTCAAGTAATATCTGCTTTGATAAAATCTACAAGCAAATTGCTACAAATAGAGACACTAATTTCATTGGAAAATTATGTGGGCTTTAAATCAAACTAGCCTGGATTCAAGTTGCAAGTATTTCCTTTGATTAGCCGGGAAGAATAAAGCATATTATCTAATTTCTTCCATCCTCATTTTTTCTCATTTTAAATCAGTAAAGCAATACAGTCCATCTAAGGGCCATGAGGAATTTTAACATAAGTAATATACTTAATTTAGAGCTTGAATTATAATAAGCACTCAGTGCAGTTTGCTTACTATTACTAAGAAGATGCAGCTATAAAATGATATGTTGACACTATTTTTAACTAAGTAGATACTTACAACCAAATTAGACTTTACCTTTATTTACCATAGAATTTTTAACTTCTAGGACAATGATATGGGACAGGGTAAGATTTAAAAGTATTTGTTGGAGGAATGCATATATTCATTAATTCAAATTAAACATACAACATTTCCTATGAAAGCAAATTATCATGTTGTCTCAGATTCTTAGAACTTTGTCTTTGGATTGAGGAAAATTGTTTATAGGAAACACATTTTAATATGTATATTTTCCTTAGAGATTTCTACTTCTGCTAGTCTGACTGACTTTTAATTGTTTAATCCATGATGAAAGAGAGAAAACTCATTTTACAGCCAATTGTCGATATATTATGTGAAAAGGGGAATTTATTTTACTTTTAACACTTCTTCTCTTATGGGAGTTTATAGCTACCTTGTTCACAAGCTATTGTAAAAATGATAGAATCACTTTTCATTAGAAAGTCATTTTGCAAGAAGGAAATATTATTACTATGGTTATATAGTAAATTATAACAAAATTATTGTTAAAAACATTATTTTAATAGCATAATTATAGTTTTCATTATTCATAATAAAAAAGGAAAATATTAGCAAAATAAAATAATTTCTTGCCTCCAAATTCCTACATTTAATATTGTTCTTGCTAGCTTTTATGTATACTTTGACCAAAACTAAGTAGCTAAAAAAGACAAAGGAACTTTCTCTTTTATGCCAATAGAAACTGACTCCTAAATTGAAACTACTTTATATATCCAATCTTTTAACAATAGGAATTGATGATCTATTATTTCATTGAGTTTGGGGTATTGACAAGAAAAGTGAAAAGAAATCTGGTAATTCAGAAAATTAAACCATGTAGATGAGCAAGATTAAATTCTGCACAAAAAAAATAGCTAGAGAGAAATTCATATTGATATCAGACAAATGTTTTGATGAAGGCTTAGAAAGAAAAAGAATAGACACTAATCAAACTAAGTATCATTCATGCACTATACACAATGAAACCAAGAACAGATGTGAAGGGCTGGTTTTATAGTAATAATGGATAATAAAGCTATTTCATGTCAACTCCCATTTTACCTGATTATTACTGGTTCTTTGATAGAATTATATATGAGAAAACACATCAGCAAATTACTAAATATATTTAGACTATTGAAATGGCCATCATACATCACCAAAAATCACTGCCAATATTTTCACTCACTTATAAGGTGCCCACATCCTAAGGACACACTGTAAAGAGAACCATATGTACAGGTAACAACAGGTATGTAATTGAAAAAATAATCATAATCATAATAATAGATGAACATTTTTAGGTGACTGGTCACATGCCACCTATGTTATTTTCATGTTATTCTTTGCTTTACTCAGAAACTCTGTGTATTATTATCATTCCCATTTTATAGATAAGGAAACTAGCTCAAATGAAATGAAAATAATAAATCTCAAGGGCTCAATAATTGGAAGAATCAGGATCTATGTATAGGTCTTCTGATCCCAAAGCAGCTATAATAAAGGTTCTGCTACCTGATCAATATATGATCACAGCCTGTCTTGGTTTTCTTATTAATAGAATAGAATAACTAGTGATGCCCAGCACTGAGCGTTTTGCAGTTCCAAATAAATCAAACAATTGAAATATGTGAACATTGTACAGATATTTTTACTGTTAGTAAAGAACAGTTGATGTACCTGGTTTGGTTAAAAAATAAATAAGATAGAATCAGACTTCATGATAATTATAGTATCTTTTGACAATTTCATAGATAATTAAAAACATTCAATGCTAGGGAAGCTTCAAGAAGAGTTCAGAGGAAGGAGAGATTTGATATGAAGGAAAGTCATCAGGAAGAGAGAAGGCTCACAAAGAAGGTAAGAAAACTGGGCATTTGAGGACATTAAACCAAGGCTAAAGAGAAATATTAAGGAGAATTTGTGTAACTCCATTGACTAACTGTGATATATGACAACTTCTAATTCCCCACAGCCTCACCAAGGTTTTACTTTTGACCAATACAAGAAGTGAATAGAAATAGATAAATTATATTTGTCTAGTTTTAGTATGAATGACATTTTTAGTGATTTTGCACATATTTTTATAGAATTAAATTTTTAAATTAATTTTCTGTGATGATGCCTGTTTATATTCTTTGTTATGTGTTTGAAAAGTATTACTTCTTCATTAGGTAGAGAAGCTTCTTGTGTGTTTGGATCTTAGTCTTGTGTGGTATGAATTGCAAATATTTTTAATTAATATTTGTTTTTAGACTATACATCAGCTGATTTTGCTATGAATTATAAAAGTATACATTATAATTATTCTTTTTAGTTTTATGAATTCTGAATTTTGTGCCATACTAAGAAAAAAAAACCTCTTCATTATGAAACACTTTTAAAAAATTCATATCATAGTTTTTTTCTACAATTTTTGTGTTTTTTTTAATTTTTTTGGTATTTAATATAAATGGAATTCATGAACTGAAAGTTTGAGATAAGATCCCAATTTACTTATTTACTAGAGGTCTATACAATTGTTGAAATAGCATTTATTACATAATGAAACTTTATCTTTTACTAAATTTTATATGTATATGCATATGTTTATGTGTTTTTCTTTTATAATTGTTAACTTATGCAACAATACCAAAGAGCTTCAGAAAGTATTATAATTTTGTACTACATGATGTAATGCTATAGTTAGTCTGACAACATCATTTTTTTTTTTGAACTTTTATGGATACTTGCAAACTTCACTAGTTGAACATTTGATTTAGATTTGTCTCTAATTTTTATTTAGGATCCACTTTATTTATTATTATTATTTATCTACTTTTTAAAGTCACATTTATTATATTGAGCCTCTTGATTTTCCAATACCATATTAAATATGCATATATAATAACTGAAATCTCCTGAAATTTTATCCCTCAATATCTACATTTAAGATATAGCAAAATAAGCTAGACCCAGCTAGCCAAATAAGTTTAGCTTGATTGTGTCACTTTCAGCACTGTATAAATTAAAAGACAGCCCCCCCCATTTAAACTAGCAAGTCTGTTACAGTCAACCTGGAAGAACAAGATCAGTTCACAGAAGAGGTATAGGCCCCCAACTCCCTGAGCTGGATAGGGAAGGGAAAGAGAAGTTTGAGATCCATAGACATTGAAGATTGAATGAAGACTAAGGGATTTGAGAGATGACTCATTACAAGAAGCCTTGCCCAACGCAGAAGGGACAAGCCATAGTGAACACCTAATAGCACCATTGAGGCCAGCAGGGGTAATACAATCAGGGGGACACTGCAGGGACAGCACCAAATATTCCTTATACATCCTCTTTAAAGTGTTCCTAAATGTGCAGCTGCATATTCCAAACCAATTATGTTATTTATTGTTCATCTCCTAACTTTTAGAGTATTTCCAAGAACAAAGGAATTTTTCTAACACAACTGCTTTATTCTATCTCTAACCATTAGAATACTACCTAGCACTTAGAATACACTCCAAAATATTCTCAAACTCAATAAGTATATATTGAATAAATAAATGAATAATGAATTAATTAATGCAGTAATGTTCTGGTTAAAGACATTACCTCTGATTTTTGCATTTCATTAGTTTATAAGTAGGATGGTCCATGAGAAAACAGGAAAAAAGGTAAGCAAAAATGTCAGAGCTGTGGAAAGGGAGATGTGTGAGAGGCAAAACCAAACATGTAATTATTCTTTTCCTCAAATTGCATTATATTTTACTATGTGGTCTAGGTGAAATTAAAATTATTGCTTGAGTATTTTTTTTTCAACTTCTAAGTTGTCTGTGTAACTCTGACCTTGGTAAGCACCAGAAAGAATTTTTTACTGAGTTTTATGGTCATTTAAGAACTTTACCTTTCATTATCCCCTCCTCCAAAAAAAAAAAAAATTAGGCTAAGCACTGACTTTGCTTGTTATCACTGAAAAAAAAAATTCAGATAAAACTTTGCTTTCAGTGGCTAATGCAGTTTCTTATTCATGTGTTCATTATGAGTGAACTTGACCATTGCAATAGTTTCCATAATCGCTTCCCTACCGTTAGAACAATTTTTGATGATATCACCCTCATGCTTCACTTGCTTAATTAGACCCCAGTGCATCAATGAGTCATTTTAACTCTCTTCTGTGAAGGCTTTTCATGCCCAGGGCTAACCTCTGTCTCTAAATTTTATACTGTTCTTCTTAGCCAAGGCTGCAAGATATTAGAGTACAGCTGCTTTCTAGATATTTGATTGACAATAAAATGAATCTTTACCCATTTCTTTCCTTTCTGAGTAGGAAAGATCTAATGTTTATTGAATACCTATTATGCGAGGTTTCACATTATGCATTCATGATTTGACTTAAAATATTATTTTCCATATAGTAAATTAGTATTTCTTCATTGCACACATTTAGGGAATCTAAAAATCTATACAAAAATAATAAACAAAATGAAAGAATCTCTCCTAGCTTAGAAGTAACCATTTTTAATATTTATATGTAACATGTCTGTATATATATATAATATTTTATAGATAAATTTAACACATGTATAGGATTGTGTTGTTCATAGAATTTTGTATTCATTGACTCATTGGCATGTTCTCATTTTATGAAAATATTTTTGAAGTATTCTATTTAATAACTGTAAATCCTATTGCAAAGCAGTTGTGAACTTTCTAGTGGGCACTTGGAGTTTCAATTAATAAAATTAAAAGTGTAAGTTTGGAGCCCGACCCCACAATATGTAGATTGGAGCCAACTTTTTCTTCTATCAGATGCAGAGTCTCTGATTTGATATCAAGCTCTAAAGGAGAACAACTAAGAACAGAGCAGGGATGAAAAGCATGAGAAGAAGATTAACATTAAACAGGGATGAGAGGTGGGAGGGAAAGGGAGAGAAAAGGGAAATTTCATGGAAATGGAAGGAGACTCTCATTGTTATACAAAATTACATATAAGAGGAAGTGAGGGGAAAGGGAAAAAAAAGGGGGAGAAGTGAATTACAGTAGAGGGGGTAGAGAGAGAAGATGGGAGGGGAGGTGAGGTGAGGGGGGATAGTAGAGGATAGGAAAGGCAGCAGAATACATCAGACACTAGTATGGTAAGATGTAAAACAGTGGATGTGTAACCGATGTGATTCTGCAATCTGTATATGGGGTAAAAATGGGAGTTCATAACCCACTTGAATCAAATGTATGAAATATGATATGTCAAGAACTCTGTAATGTTTTGAACAACCAATAATAAAAATTTTAAAAAAAGTATAAGTTTGAACAAAGAACATAGAACTTTGGAAATAAAATCTAATATAGGTAATAATTTTATGATTTGGTGCTCATATTTTGTGTTTAATTTCAATCAAACACTTAGTTTTTAAATATTTTCTTACTTGTAAGTGGAAATAATATCTTTATTTGTTTATTTTTATGTGGTGCTGAGGATTGAACCCAGTGCCTCACACATGCAAGGCAAGTGCTCAACCACAGAGCTACAGCCCCAGCCCCTAAAGACTTATTTTTAAAAGTGCGGTTTCGGTTTCTTATGCTTTAATAGAATTACATAATAATCTTCTATAACAAAGAGAATTGTACACCCAGATTTATATAGTTAGTAATTGACTAATCAGTAACTAACTTGTCTTCTGGATTCTAGCATGAACTGTATGCACCTGTTAGTATGCTGAATATATATAAATTTACAAACTATGAACAATCTCTCCTCAAGGTTAAGCACAAGGCCATGAAAGAATATTCTTCTCCAGTATCAATAGAATTATAAGCATGTAGTTCAATTTTTTAGGATTATTAGAGATGGGAAACTGTGGCACCAGAAACATATTTAAGTGTAAGATTCTTCCCACTCTCACTTAAATTCCTGCTCTCTTTATTTCTGGGATGGTATCCAGATTATCTTGAGAAATAATATTGGTCAAATAGTATTGGTCATCAACCACAGAACAGATTAAAACAATTTTTTTTTTGAGTCACCTGTAGCCCAGAGTTAGGGAACAGGATGCAAGCAGTCCTCTCTTGTCCCTTCTGCAGCAGTATCTTATACTGTATCAAGTTTAAGCCATAAAAGGAAAGGATCAGGAAGAATTAAGAGCTCCTGTTGACACAAACATCCTGAAGTCTTCATCCTATATGAGAATTTTTCTTTCAATGTTTTGATCTTTTTGTTACTTAGAATTTATTTCTTTGAAAAAATAGAATAAAAGCTTAATTAGAAATCAGTCAAGACTCAAAGATCATGCATGAAAAAAAATTCAAGGCCCAGAAAGCTGGTGCAAGTTATATGGGAATTGCTCTTCATTGAAGAAGATCACCACTGAATTTATTGATAAAGACTTGGGGACCATGACGGAGAAGGAGCACATAGTTTATGAGTTTATTTCCTAGGACACTGTTTTGATAGTGGTGGCAGTAAAACTTTCTTTGAGATAAATTGATAAAGCAGAAGGTTAACATCAATGTAGTGCTGAATAAGACTTTGTAGACATGCTGGTAGCAACCAGAGAATGTGACTGTTGTTTGTATTATTGTGTGGGTGACCTTCCCAGACAGCCTGGTATTTTCTAGAGTTTATTCTGGGGTAATTATTTAAGAAATTCCAAATATCTACAGTAAATTATAAACACAAAGACTTAAGTTGGATAACTGTTCCAGTGAGTTAGTTTTATCTAACAGTTTTTAAAAGAAAAGTCTGATCATCACTGTTATTTTCTTTATTGTTTATCACTATATGTTCTGCTTAAGAAATCAGGTAATTCTCAGGAATAAATCAGGTTGATGAATCCAGACTGAACACATTACTTTTATATTATTCCCCTAGTAGCTTTTTAATAAGTATAACTATAAATATAAAATAGTCCAATAAAAGTTTCACTTCAAATTAACAAATGCAAAAAAAGCATACAAGTGATGATTTGGCATCATTTTGGTGAAGTTGACAGTTGCAGTTTATTTTGTTTTACCATGTATTTACTGAATGGAAACAGAGAAATGAAGAGAAAGTGTCAGGCAAAATAGAAGATGCTTGATGTGACAGATGGAATTAACTGACACAAACAGCTATAACAATACCAGCACTTTTAACAACGTGACTCTCAGGTGCTTCTCAGGGGACACAAAAGCAAAGAGAAAAATCTTTTCTAAAATGACAGTGGCTGATAATTCTGTATATTTTCATATTTCCATTCTTCTAAAAGGCACAATATATCCTTAATGTTTGTAAGATTCTTCTAAGGTTAATGGATCTGAACTCACATTCCTTATAATTCAGCTTTGGTACAGTAGGCTAAGTTCACTGAAAGTCAGGGGAATAAGGATTACTTCAAATCTAGGACTAGGAAAGACCACAGAACAGGAATAGAACAAAACGCACTGAGTGAAAAGATTAACACTGATCCGGAATTATCACTAAAGGCATGTAAGTATTCTCCTTGTGTCTGTGCTGTCTCCAGATGCTCCATCTCTTTAGTCTGTCTATAAATTCATTCTTTCCTAAACATGTCTTTGGTGATGCTGCAGGCACATATAAAATATTCAGTAGCCCCTGGCAACTGAGTGTAACCTTCTGGCCACTGCTTATCTTGCTGTACATCTTCCACACTCAACTACACAGTCTCCACTTCAACAAGGCTGCTTTGGGCTATTACTGCTTGGCTTAAATGTTGGAACCTTCCCACCCTTTCTTACAAAGCTACACTCAAACATGTATGAAATGTCTGCTTCTTCTTATCCATCCTATTCATTGATATTTTTCTCAAACATTCTACAAATACATGATTACATTTTCTGCTGGATTTTCAAGCACTGCTTTTCTTGTTCATGTTTTACATTCCCATGTCCTGTTTCCTTGAGCTCAAAGTGAGGTCCTGTAGCTGGGGAACCATTCATATGTCTTGGTCTTCCAAGTACACTCTGTTCCGCAGTCATCATCCAATGGCAAATAACAGTCACTAAGTCAGAATAGACTTATATGAACTTTGAGATGTGGCTAATATAAATAAGGCCAAGAATAGATACCAACCATCTCGAAATTGCACTTAATAAAGGTTACAAGAGAGATAATTAGGAAAAATCGTGAGGTAGGTGAATTTCTGCTGCCCATCTATCATCTTTCCCTCCTCCCTGGGCCTATTTTGTGTCTGGTTCTCATAGAACAAAAGCTGGATCATCTTGTGTGACAAACATCTGGCTTTATCTTACAGGATTTTGACTTTTTCCTTGGTATAATTCACCTGACTCAGATTTTTATGCCTACTGTGATTTTTTTTGAGATTCAAACTTAAGATAATAGAATAAAATAAATTAGAAAGAATGAATCCACAATATGGATTGAATGCTTCAAAGCCAAATAAATGATTCACATATTATAGGAGGGAAAATAACATTTACTGAGTAATGGTAAAGTCTAGGCTCTAAGCAAGGCACTTTTTGAATGTATATCATTTGTTCCAAATTTTAACAATGAGGAAATTGAAATTCAAAGTGGTTGGTCAGCTTGCCCAAAGTCACAGAATCATAGTAAAAAACAACTTCATATTCAATATGCTGTATTTAAAATAAAATTCTGTTTCTCTTGAGTATATACCTAGGTAAAGTGTGGGTGAATCACATCATAGATGCATGTTAAGTCATTTTAGTAATTCTGAAAATTTCCAAGTGGTTTTATAATTTTAAACTCTCACCAGCAGTATATGAGTGTTTCAGTGCCACCACATTTTTACCAGACTCGGGATCTTCAATCATTTAAAATTTCAACCAATGTAGTAGGTAGGTAATGCTATATTATTGAGAGTTTATTTGCTTTCTTCTGATGACTAATTATATTGAACATCTCTTTGTGTATTCATTGGTCATTCATCCATTTCTCTTTGTAAATTGTCTGGTTCATTTTCAAATCTCTGGTTCATTTTTACAGGATTCTTTTTTTCTTTTTGGTCATATGTTTACACAGAGACTGGTACATGAATTTTCATCTTTGTTTTATTCACAATAGTCAAAACACAATAAAAAATCAAATGTACAAACATAGGTGAATAAATAAGCAATATATAAGAAATATTCATGCAATATGGAACACTAGAAAACAACTAAAAACTACTGATATAGGCCATAAAATGAATGACTCTCAAAATCATTGTACAGACTGAAAGAAGCCATCCCCAAAGAGAATATATCATGTAATTCCATCTATATGTAAATAAACAGACAGCCAGATGCAGACATAGGTATAGAAATACATAATTCCAAAATGTGCAATTAAGGTGACAGAGAGAATATCAGCAATTGTCTGGGGCCATAGTTAGATGGCATCTTGAGGGTGATGCACGTATTTTGTATTTCCATTTCAGTGATGATGTCAAAGGCCCACGTCTGCCAAAACTTTTCAAAAATTTTGTATCTTAAGAGAAAGAGAAGTTATTACTCAAGTCAATGATAAACAAACAAAAAAATAGAGATAAATGATAGGTTCATACACATAGGGGAAAATCTAAACAGCAAGATTTGAGCATTAAACGTCTCACTAAAGAAAAAGCCTCTGTCAGAAATACCTCTACATTCTTTTGAACTTACCTGTTTCTACCTCTTGCTTCAACCTTTCATTTTCATGTTATTCACTGATTTTCACATTAAGTAGTAAGAAAATTCTCAACTCGTTTATGATTGCTTATGCTGAAGACTTTTAATTTCAGTCTTGTCATTGCTTCTAGTATTCATTCACTGTGCAATATGCCACAAATACTCGATTTTAGGAATATTATTCTCTTCTAACAGGTACCCTGCCATGTCCTGAGAATTATTAGGAAATGGATTATCTCTGCCATTTATGGTCCCAGTATGAGTGATTCTATGTACACAATAATTTCAAAGGGCAAATAGGGCAAAGACAATTTTCAAGTTAAGCATTATCTTAAAAAAAAAACAAATCCCCCATTGTGCAGTGATTATTAATAAACTGACAAAAGGATCCAATGAATAAAATAACACACCTGCAGCCTCCTGGGTCTTTCCAGTCTCATACCCATTTTTTTGACATATTAGCATCATAAGAAGGATATCTGTAATGTTAAACTGCTTTTAAATCCAAAGGTAGGGGATTTCTAATGATGCCATTCTTGCAATAGTCCAATCACTTCTTTCATGTTCCACTTTCTACTCAAGAAGCATGTTTTGTTCATAAAACACTTCTATCTTCAGAGCCAAATTATTTTACCAGAATTTTCTGTAGAAACTCTGCAAACATTAAACCTAAGTCAGTAACTCAAAATTAAATATGGTCTTTGTTTCCTCAATGTGATTCATTTTATAATTACTATAATAGAAAAAGTGGGGAGAAAGTGAGATAGCTATCAAATAGATCTCTTCATACTATCAGAGATATAAACACTTTTAACACATTTACAAAAAGAGCTCAGGAAATATTTATTGAATATGCAAGTGAATATCAGGGTAAATGTGAAAATGAAGTCCTCCTTTAAAATCATTTCACTTGCTTCAGAATCAGAAATAAACCACAGTTAACAGAGACTAGTGTTAATGCTCAGGCATCACCATAACACTCTCCTTGTTAAGTGTATCTCTCATGCCTATGAAATTCTAACATCACAAGGAGGAATATATATAAAAAGAAATTTAACTGCAACTGAGTGGGAAATCTAGCTTAACCATGACATTTTAAAAATGAGTGCTTGACCTGATTCCTAGCCTTAAAAATTAGGCTGGGTGATTTCCACATTTTCACATGTAGCTACAGGTCACTAAATCACTTGGAGGACTACCACAGTAAATTAAGTGCAATTCGAATATAGAGATTTGCTCAAGTTAAACGCAGGTTCTCCTAGTTTATGATTCCATATATTTCAACTATCTTCATGTCATCTTTTTGATTAAAAAACATACATATATTCCATGTATTTGTTCAGCCTCTTAATAGAGCCAGAACATACTCATCTTTAGAAACTATATTATTGCCCTCATTGATTCCCTCAAGATATCCTCCTCTCCCTAGTTCAACTATTCTCTTACTTGCAATGTGGGCTAGTTGTGCTCAGGCTAGTTGACAAGAAGTACAATTATGAACTCAAGGCTATGTGAGATATATAAATCTATATCAAAAGCTCTACTGAGTTACAGCATGTTTTAGATATCTCTCAGACATTCATCTACTTTTAAATGTAATCCTAGGTAAAAACAGATTAACAGAAAGCTCTGCACACACTGGTATGTTTCTAGCTTTACTAATTTATTTTTGAAAGAACAAACCAGAATACTTGTAAGCATAAGTGGGATACTGAAAAAATATTTTTAAGATATTAATTTATGAATTTTTAAAAATCTTCACCTATAAATTGATTTTTTATATTATATTTTCTAAACAAAAGGTATTTCTTCAAATATACATAAATATGTATCCATACATACTAAGTAAAAGTTGTTATTTTGGTTTTCTGAAATTTTTGAAAATGTAACAGCAAAAATGAGTTTTATATGTAATTAGACTTTGTACAAATTTAGGTTACAGTGACTTAGCTGTAACTAACTCTTTTATAAAATTAAGTGCTCTTGTGAAGAATTTGTTTTTTATATGATTTTTCGAAACATTTTTCATAAGTCATCTTCACAGCAACATTTTACAGTTAATGAGTTTGAAATTGCCTCTAGCTTCAAAAGGCTGTTCTTTCTAGCACTATAATATTTTCAATATTTTTAATGGAAAAAATACTGTCTCTAAAGTACTGAAGTACCTGAAAAAACCCAACTAAATTCAGGAAAATGGAATAAATTCTTATTACTTTATATTTTTCATATTGAAATGTATAAATATTTCAGTCTAAAGATGTTTTCAAAAGACTAACCCTTGGCCTTCATTCAATATACCTTTCTTTGATAAATATTTTATAAGAAAATTCACATAAATAAGTTGTCTCTATAATTTATTTATGTTTTTCTAAATTTAAACAATATAAAGTCATACACTTCACCTACTTTGTTCCATTTTAGTAAGGAATATAAATTTACCCAATTAAAAAATATAAATATTATCAAAAGACTTCTCCCATAAGTCAAGATATTCCAAATATTATAAACTTGAATTAAGTTTTATACTCCACTTACCCTAACAAAAATTTAATCATTTTTCCTCCTTTTTCTTTATCAGAATAAATTTTAGCATCTTTTGGTTTGTTTGCAGACTTGTTTCAATGACTGAAATTTACTAGATTTTCAAAATAAGCTTTCTACTTCTCCATTTGTTGAACCATTTGATAAATAATATTTTATACCTCTTGATCCATCTCTTTTCATCTCCCTTTTTCATCTCACTTTTTCCCCTTGTATAGCTCAAAATAGGTAGAAAACCATTTTTATATTGTATAAACCAAAATTTCTAGAAGAAAATATTTTAACCATTCTCATCACAAAGAAATAATAGATGTTTGACCTGAATATCCTAAATTGATCATTACACAGCAATATATGTATCTAGATATGAATCAAAATATCACACTGTGCCATAATAATAAACATAATTGTTATCTATCAATTAAAACTCAATTAAAATATTTTTAATAAAATGCAACTAAATTTAACATATCTATCAGTTTTGACAGCTAGAGCTTGCATTTGATCAGTGGTCCATCACAGTTTGCTTAGATGATTGCACCAAAGCAATTCTAACAACTGCAAATATATTTTTCATAGATTTATTAAAATAGTAAGAATAGTTGCACACTTTTATGCAATACTTTACTGAATTTTATATTTGTATTTTCATCACATAAATATTCTTATGTTCAGAGATGAATTTTAAAATAATTTTTCAAAAACACTTGAAATTATATCAAATATTTTATCTTAAAAGAAGAAACATCCAAAAGTTTTCACTTATTCCATTAATTGGCTAAACTATTACTACACTTAATTTATATTGCTCTTTGAGGCTTCTGAGAGCACATATGCAAGTTAGCCTCATGAAAATTTTCATCTGCCGCATTGCCAACACATTACTAGCTATCACTTATTTCACTTTCTCTAGGTACACAAGAAAATTTGGGATAAAAAAAAAATTGAATGAGAAGTTCTACTTCTGTGTGAATTTTATGTCTATAAATAGTACTCTAACTTAAAATTAAGTGAAATTAACTTATTAAAAAAGTTATTTGATCCACATGAAAAGTCATCCTTCAGAACAAATAGATATTACATATTTACATATCTTTAGACACATAGTCTATTAAATCATCATTTTAAATAGAATGAACACATTCTATTTAAATGGCTACTAACTTCTACAGTAGATGTTAGCCCTGATCTAAGTTTACTGATTTTCATGTGGCCAGGGCTCCCACAGGGGTGGCAATTGCTGACAAACATTTGGTACAAGTTACACATTCACCTTCAAATTTCTTTTAAGAATTTCATCAATAGAGCAGGAAAATTTTTTCTTTACTAAATGTTTGTTTCTGTGAGCCCATTTCTGCCAAAATAGTCTGTTGCCAAAAAAAAAAAAACAACAAAGAAAGAAAGAAAGAGAAAGAGAGAGAAAGAAAGAAAGGAAGGAAGAAAAACAAAACAAGTAAGTAAGTAAGTAAGTAAGCAAGCCACCTAAACAAACAAGTAAATAAATTAGGTGGCTGTTATACATTTTAAAATTTTCTTTAGCAAGAATATTCGTACTACCCTCTGCATTCTCTTATGTCCAGGCTGTTCAATCCATTTCTCACATGTATTCCCACATGTATGCATTCTTTTGCACTCATCCTGTTATTGGAAACCCTGAGGCTTCAAGTGCCTACCAGTCCTCAGCATGAGTTAAGGTAGAAGAAGCTGTTGCACCAAGTGGCCCCAAGGGGCAGCAGTGTGGAAGATTGGGAGGTGTAATTGCTCCAACTCTTCTGTGAAGGAAGACTCTACCTTTTGTTATTGTTTTTGTTTGGTACTGGGAATTGAACTCAGGGGTGCTTTATCACTGAGCTACATCCCCACTTCTTTTTATTTCTTATTTTGAGATAGAATCTTGCTAACCGTCTCACTAAGTTGCTTAGGCTGGCCTCACAACTGATCTTATGCTGAATTTAATGCCACCTTTAATGAAATTTTATTAAAAAAAAAACTTTAAATTCTAAGACAATGTTTTAGAGGATAAGGTGGGATCCAGTACAATGGTCATATATTGGATCCATGATGAGAAAACCTTAATTAAACCTCAACCTTGAAATCTCTAACTTGGTTTAGAGTTTAAATTTTTTGATAAGCTCTTTCTTGAAAAAGATAGTTGTAAGCAAATTTCTCCCAACTTCTACATATTAAGTCCAAATCTACATATTAAATCCAAATCTACATTTATTTTCTTAGTATTTTGCCTTGTAAAACCAGCAGCATTTATATTAAATAAAAGTCCATAAATTTCCATACATTTCATGTTTCAATTGATCTTGACCATTAACATAATAAAAAGGAAAATTCCTGAAGAAACTTCTCAGGATTTTACATGAATGTTTGGGAAATTTACATATATTTATGTTGAAGCTTCAGATGATTATTCAGGCATTTTTTCATAAATTTCCTTTAGTCTTATTAATAATATATTACCCATGGTGCATCTCTAGGGATTATAGAATAGATTTTATGTTTTAGTAGAATTTATCTGAAAGGTTAAATTTTAATTAGGGTTAAATGCAACAATTCTCTGGATATTTGAGGATTCTTCTAGAATGCAATTCCCATCTGGGATTAGGGACCTTAAGAGTAAATATATGTCAACCCATGAATACCGATCTGCTTTGTTCTAGCAGCTAGTTGCTGTTACGTTTTGTTCTGTTCTACACTGTTGCAGACTAGTGGGAACACCAATACTATATTTGACCTGTTTGAATTTCATCATTACAGTGGATACTAGTTTATATCCCTGCATCCATAACCCCTTTTCTGGCAAGAGCTCTAATTTTTCTCCCTGAATAGATTGTTTGGGGTGAGCATATATTATTCCCAAGTATACTCTCCAGTTTTCTCAAGATACATAGGTAGATGATAGATATGTAATAAATATGGATTAAATGGATAGGTGGATAGATTAATCAATTTACTTCAAACAGTTTGCAATGGATTTTTATCATTTGTAAATGATAAAATTCTATCAATGATATGAATATATATTATGGAATAATGAATATTTTACCATATAGTACTTATTTTAATGTAATATGAGTCTGCATTGGGAGAAGATCAGAATGATAATGCAAAAAAATAATAAACTTTGCTTTAATTTATATTCATGATGCTTTAACTCAAATAAAACTTCAGTATACTTTATTTGCATTTTGTCCTCATGTACATTAATTTTCCCATTAGGCAAATATGAACAGAAGTAGTATTTTCATAGTATGTTTCCAAACATTGATAGTCAAACACTTAATGAGTAGTCATCACCATTTCAATGTTTCTTACAAATTCAGAGCTGACTAAAAGGTAATTTGACTTATATTATAAACATCAGCCCAAAATAGAAGAATAACCCAGTGTATATTTTGTCAGTTTGCTTTTAATTTTTGAGATCAGAGATATTATATACATTCATTCCCATACCCACAACTTGCACTTGGTAAATACTTGAGAATTTGGTAGTTGTATTTTTCCAAGTGAACAGACAGCATTATAAAATTGTAGAGGAATTGGTGTGCATGTAAAAAGAAGCTGGCAGCTGCAGATCATGGGGATTGTATACAGAATCTTTTTTATATCCTCTATTACAGTATATCCAGTATTTCTGTGATGAAACTGCTTTGATTTCTCAAACCCCTAAGGACCATTAAATAACATTTTCATACCTTGACATAAGTAAAGTAAACCATCTGTTTTGGATGATGAAGCTGTGCCTAGAGGGGCAGCAACAGCCTTTGCTTATACTATAGAACTAGCAGAATTAGGGGGTTATTAATGTACCAGTATTTCATAAAAATAAGTGTTTATAAAATGCATTGACTCTATGATTAAAATATCTAGAAGACATCTCAAGATATGCAAAGCACATATTATGAAGGCTTGTCATTTCTGACTAAGAAAGGAAAACATAAGAAACGGAAAAGGATGAAAACTTATGGGTGGGGTTCACAAAGAATAGTTTCAAAGAAAGGACTGCCTGGCGGTACTTGAAAGCATTGTGATGGTTGGGAGTTTCTTTCTCTGTCAGTGTGCCTTGTATGTGTCTGTTCACATTATCATTATCTTACTCACAATGAAAATGCTCAAAAACAAAGGGAAGGAGAGTTTCTAAACAATAATGCTTGGCAAGGGACATAGACATGGATATTTAATAAATGCTTTTTGATTAAAAAAAAGAGAAATGGCAGAAAATGGTGATGAAGAAATAGATCTACATAAGAAATAAAATGTGGAAAATTTTCCTTATTAGTAAATTCATAAGAAAGAAATATATTATTTTTTCTAATGATCTGAAGTGCTGTCTGCATAAATTTGTATGAAAAATTTTGCATAGGTAATGGCTCTCCTGTAAAAAAAAATCAGTTATTATCTACCTAAGAATTATGCTGCCCCAAATTAATAACTAAGGAAAATCTCAGCACTACCACCAGATGCTCCCTGTATTTGCCCTGATGGTGTTGTGTTGTGTTTAGGGACCAGAACATGCCTTTGCTGACCTCCTTGGGTTTGCTAATACAATATCAATTTTGGCTCTCTGACAAACTCATCATGTTATATTTAGCTGCCAACACAGATGATTTGTACTCTAGTATTTTGTAAGAACATATAATAATAAACTCACTAGTGCTCAATATCAAAAGTTGGGTTAAGAGAAAATAATATTTAGGAAGGATTGCCTGAAGATTCTGTAGGCTATTTCCCAAGGTACCTTGATGTCTATATCTTTATTCAGTTCATCAGACATCTGTATATCCAAGGACTACTGTATTTATTCTTCACAGAACTAGTTTTATTAAACTGTGATTTACCATAATTCTATTAGCCATACATTATAAGGAGTAGCACTATGCAATTCAGAGCTTTGCCTCTTAGAAAATGTGGCTGAAAATTTTGTTCATTAGGATGTAGTGTCCTCTTTCGGAAGAACTTGGGAAAAACTCATTCATTCTTTACACACATCGAGTCAAACCCTTATCCTATTTTCTCTTTCCCTCTTCTAAAGGGAGAAAGTAGGGTCAAACTGTGAACAAGCTAATCTAATCGTGTTCTACTTCATTTCTAGGTTTATTTATTTCTCTACCATTATTAATGATCCCTTCAGAACACATATTTCTATTATTTTTGATGGATTTTATGCATTTTCATGAACTCTCTTAATCCTCTGTGGAATAATAAAGGACACACATAAATAAAGAATAACAATATACTAGCATTTAACAATAAAACGAGGCATATCCTATAAGTTATAAGGAATTGTAGTTTAGTTGAAGAATTTAAAATGAAAATTATAAGATCCAATTCATCAAAGGTTGTGAGGTGGGTCATTAACAAAACTATTCTTACAAAACACTGAGTGCCTACTTAATATCAGTAATTGGGCTAGTCATACTCCTAATTATTTTATAGCTGAGAAAACTGAAGCTCAAAGGAATAAATTAATTTGGCTAAGGTTACACAAAATGTGAGTGGAAGTACTGAAATATTTGCCTAGGTCTTTCTTATTCCAAATATAGTATCTATTCAAAAAGCTCAGATGATGCCTTTTGATATGTTTAACTTAGGTGTTCCCTTATTCAAAGCACACCTCAAACACTGGAGAGCGGAGAGCTCAGCTTATCCCTTTTCCTATGGATATCTCAGCAGCATGAAATTGCCTTCAAATGACTAATCAAGTCTTAAATGCATCCACCTTGTTCTATTCATGGGAAAAGACAATTCTATTATACTCTGTGCTGGTTGTACCACATCTCATACATTTTAGCAGAAGTGCACTTTCACAAGGAATCTTACACACCAATGTATTCACAGGAAGTGGTAAGCAAGTGTTTCATATGAAATACATGGCAAGAGTAATCTGTCAAAGGGAGATACCACATGATGTATTATCACAATCATGTTGTGTAATAAGCATTGCAATATGTAGTGAAAAACTGCAAAGAGTGTTATTTGGTCATAAATCCAGGGTAGAGTGCTGAGTTTGCTATCCTGAGCAGAGTTTGCAGAAAACTACTCATGACTGTGTTGTTGTGTGTTAGGCAGCTAAGCTGAACTTGGTTGGCATCTCACATACCTTGAGGTGCAACTGAACCAACTGGGCCAACTATTTTGTTTTATTCATGTAATCTCCCCCAAAGGCTGGTCAAGTCATGTTTTCATGATGAATGTAGAGAAGCAAGAGAGAAAATGAAAGTATATAAGGCTACCTGAGATTTAAGCTTAAACCTGACACAGTATCTCTTCTACTGCTTTCTATTAGTTAGTGCACACCATAAGGGATACTCAGATGCAAAAAGTAGAGTAGGAGACTACCTCCTGATGGGAGGTAGAGTCCCATTACAGAGTATGGATAGAATGGTGGAGAACTTTTGTAAACATCCATATGGTAAATACTAAGTGACAACACACATTCATAATTTCCATTTCTCAAAATTATTAGATCCCTAATTTGACCTTTTCCAGTTCTCTGATCCCTGTATTCCTTTCCTCCAATTTATAGGCACTCACCATTCATGTGTTGCTCTTAGTTCATTTGAACCCAAATTTCAATCCTTTTAGCACAACCAAACAAATGTCCCAATAAAATCATTTTGGTTGAAACTACACTGTTATCCTCATATCAATACCAAATAAACGTTAAGTCACCTTTTAGAGCTTGATCTCCCACTTGTGTTCAAGAAGTAGAAAGTTTCTTGAAGCAAATCATGAACATGACTAAATAGATCCAACATCATTTGTAATACCCTATTTCAGCTGGAGTCTTTTATTTGTCTACTGAGAACACCATTGTTTATTTTCAAAGCAGCTCTTATAAGATCTTTTACATTCTGTAAACACACCATACTCCTTATGCTCAAAAGTTGGCTAAACACTGTAATTTACTGAGAAGGCTAGTATCATGAAATATGAGTTCCATGTTTTTAGCTTACAGCTGTCAGCAAACTCTCTCATCTCTTTAAAGTGTGTTTCTGCTTCCATTTTCTCCTATTTTAGAAGTGGTGTCTTCCTCATTATAATGAAGGCCAACCTCTACATTTCTGTTCCTGCTATTGTATATCTATTATCATTCCTTTTCTCATTCTAGATCCTCTACTAAGATGCCTTCTATCTGAATGACCATTGGTTCAATTCTCCTTTACATTAAAATTCAATAAATAAATAAATAAATAAATAAAATTTTGTTTGTTTGTTTGTTTTATTAGTCTTGTCTCTTCCTCTTGGTTTTGGTACTAACCTCAAAATAATTGTCCATGTTCTATGGTTTACCCCTTGTTGCCACAATGTTCCTTAACTCCCTCACTAGGTGACTTGTTCATTCTCCAAACTGAGAACTTTATCCTCAGTGGAAACATTCTGTAGTTTTCTGATGACTTACCAAGAACAATGACTTCTTCTCTGTATTCTTTTATCTTTGACATTTTCTGCAACCATTGATTTTCCTTACTATGTAAATCTTTTTTTCATTTTGTAATTATGTTATCTTGCTGGAGTTTTAAATTTATGCTTCCTTTCTTCTTCTTCTTATTTATTGCCTTTTCTTTACTCTTACCAAATAACAATAATAAATCTAGTAATATTTATTGAGCACCCACTTTCAACCAATTGAACTAAATATTTTGTATGCATGATCTCCTTTAATACCACATGAACCGTATGAGAAAGTTGCTATTAATATTTCCATAATGAAGACAGAAAACTTGTAACTCTGATTAAGTTGGCTAAAATTGCACATGTATTATATGATACAAATGGGATTTAAATAGTCTAAAGTAGAAGATATTGATCTTAATTATAGCTATATATGGCCAATCAATAATGTTCCATATTTTTCCCTTATATCTTACATAATCAATGATGTCATTTCCTTAACCTTCCTGTATGGTTTAAACTAAGCTTCACACTTTTGCAACTTGAGATTATCTAATACAGCCATATATTTGTGTGTAAACATTGATCAACTTGACAATCTGGTAAGCAAAGAAACTTAAATTTAATTGCTCTAGTGACTACTACCAAAGCACAATTTAAGATATGGATGCTGTTTATCTAAATCTTATGAATTAATTCTCTATTTATTCATAAAGCACACACACACATACACACAACATAAAGGGATGGAAATTTGCATTTCCCAAGGAAGGTATGCTTTCTATATGCATTTAGAATTTTGCAAATAACAGATATATTTGTCCTACATTATTTTTTCTAAAAAGCCATCAGGTAGTGTATAAATAAAATATTAATTTTCTTGTAATTTTTAAAATAATTCATTTTACTTTTAAATTACAAAATTCTATATTTATATTTTTATATTTTTCAAATTTTATCAGATGGATGCAGCATAGTGTCAAGCATCCATTATAACTCTCATCTTGACAAAAACTGAGGGTAATAAAGAATTATTGAATTGAGTAAAATAATTTCACTTAGAAGTGAACTCTGTTTTTAATAACCAAACTAAACTTAAAAAGTTATCTCCATTACCCACATCAGATGTTAACAAAGAAATTCATAGAAGAAAAAATAATATGGACTAAAGGTGATGAATTAGTTTTTATATTCCATAATATAATAATTTTTATAGAAGGTTTTTTTTTTTCTAAAGGATTAGATGTTTGAGCTGTACATAGGAAAAAAACAATTTCCCTGGATAGACATGGATGTTTCATTCAAAGGGATTATGCTGCTGTATAATTCTTCAGTTAAAATGAATGTCTAAACCTTCCCATCCAACCGCACCCTTGACAAAGCATGTAGTGATAGGAAGCTGTCTTCTTTAAAGTGATAGTCTGCAATTCAATGCCAGGCTCAAAGGAGAAAGCATAATGTAGCTCTTATTTGAAACTCTGAAGTGGTATCTTTCACAACAACCTCAAAACCTACTTATAAGCAAGTTAAACAGGTTGTACTGATGATATTTTTGTGGTAATGGCAGATCAATCTCAAAAGGGCAGCAATGGAGTTCTTTCTATGCTCTGTGATTTTAAAAATACCTGCCTAATCATTTGTTAAGAAAAAAACTATTCTAAAGTCCTATTACCATTTGCAAAATGTAGAGTCCTAATGATTAATTATATTTATGGAGAAAGAAATGGCTTACAGAATGAAGAAGCCACTTGAGTTAGTCTAAAAGTTAACCAATGGGGGAAATTTTTTTTTATTTTATTTTGGTACTGGGATTTGAACCCAGAGGCACTTTACCAGTGAGCCACATCCCCAAACCTTTTTATTTTTATTTTGAGACAGGGTCTTGCCAATTTGCTTAGGACCTCTCAAAATTGCCCTTTAACTTGCTATCCTCATGCCTCAGCCTCCTATGATGCTGGGATTACAAGCATGTGCCACCTCACCTAGTGATCAATGAAATTTTTTTTTCTGGAAGCATTTGAGAAAGATATTCCAGCTAGAGAAATATCATTTGAATGATGGTAATTAGGCCATTCCCTTTACTTGGGTCACATATACTTTAAATTAAAAAAAATGTGTCAAGGTGTTATTTATAGTATGCTAAGAAGCTTCAGTAGCTTTTGAGGTGGAGAGGCATATGTTAAAAAATATTTTTCTAATAAGAACAAGACCTTATTTGTCATTTTCCCCTGAGTTGGCATATGCATTAATAGTGTAAATTTAATGATAGAAAACTTGATGCCTTAGCATAAATTAAAGCTCTACCAGTATATGGTAATAGTACACAAATAATCGGAATTTAACTAATAATAGCAATAATAATAATTGTAAGGAAGTAAGACAATCATCAGGAGACTGACAATTTTCTCCATCTTCCTCTCACGGTTGAAGAGTTTGTCTTATAGATGTCCTCAATTACACTGGAAATTTGCTACAATACTTTTGCAATTGAATGGCCAACCAGCATTACGTTTCTAAACTTGATTTCAGAATGCTTCAGCTAATTGGTTTGGTCATTTTATTTGCACCTAAGTTTAAATCCTTTTGCATCAGTTCACCTCAGGTGGTTTTCTTGCAACAGATATGTATTTTTTGACATATATATGTAATGGTCACCTGGTGTAAAGAGCAGCATGGTGCTCTGGTACACTAATTAAATTAGAAGAAAAAACTGGTTGGGCCATGTGCCTTAACACATCTTGTACACAAGTGTGACATTCTTGAGGGATTGAATAGTTTTATAAACTTGGATCAGAAGGCGTGGGGACAAGCACAAAGTAATGTTACTCAGATTAGAATAGGAGATATTCTCTGCCATCCATACTAAAAGGTTTGAAATTTATCATTTAGGTACTGAGGCACCAGTTCTCAAGCTCTGCTAATGTGCTTCATAGTTAAGTCTCC
The DNA here is from genome assembly GCF_052094955.1 of Ictidomys tridecemlineatus. Lineage (NCBI taxonomy): Eukaryota > Metazoa > Chordata > Mammalia > Rodentia > Sciuridae > Ictidomys > Ictidomys tridecemlineatus. Next base: position 150,118,347 of record NC_135482.1, on the reverse strand, counting down.
TCTAAAAACATCTAATGACTACAATGAGCACTTCTTAGTTGTAGCCACTTATAAGTAAATGTTCATCCCAGGCTTATAATGAAAGATGTATTAATTAAAGAGATTTATGAGTATTCAGTGGAAAAAAAGAGACAGAGGGTGCCTTTCAGGTATAACTGAATTAAGGAACTTTATATGGAGCAGTTATTCTGGATTATAAGTGGATACTATCAAATCATATGGCTTTTTAAAAGCATAGAGTCCTTCCCTGCTTAGGTGGAAGGGAGGAGAAATGCTAAAGAAGCAAAGAAAATCACACTGACTTTAAAGATAGAAGGAAGGGAAATAAAAGCAAAGGCATGGGAATGAGTTCTAAAAGAAAAGGTGAGGGAAGGGTTCTTACCCAGAAAGATCCAGAAATGATTACAACCCTTACAGAACCTTGATTTTTATCCCAGTAAAATCAGAGATTTTACTACAGAGATGTAAAATAATACATTTATGCTGCTTTCAGTCACCACAAGTATGGTAGTATGTTAGAGAAACAATCGAAAGCTAACACTAACAATCACATTCATATAAATGGAGAGGCATTTGGTGTGGGTATATGGCTTAGGTAATGGAGTTTGATTAAAAACATATATGAGGACTTCTTCATTATCATTAGAGAATAATGGCATGGAAGAATTATATTTGCAATGCTGCTCTAAAGTTTATTTTAACTACAAATAGATTTAGCAAAGAGTAATGATTGCAGATGTCTTTGTTTCTACACTTGTCCGTACTGTTTTCAGAACTAAATCAGTAGCTTAATGACAGCATGGTTCACCCACTTTAGTGGAGAAACAAGTAGCCGACAAGCCTTGGCAAAACAAGTGTTCTTAAACATGCAGCTTTACTACAAGCATTCATGTTCTCAAAATTTCAAGTCAGCAGTCTTACAAGTGATTAAAACTGAACTTTAGAGGAACATTCTTTATGTAAAAAATAAACTATAGACATTTGATTCAAATTTATGGAAACAGTTACTTAAATAAGTATTAACTTTTGCTTATCTTTTCATAATATTAAAATGGTTAAATCTTAATTCATTGCTTTATCTCAAAGCAAACTTTTTACATGAATTTTTTCATAGTGTTCTCTTTAACATTTTTCCTTTTGATCTGAAAGTAATTGAATTTACTTGATACAAATGTATATGTATATATTTGTATATATACAATACAATAATAAAAGTCATAATTAAACCTGGAAGAAATCATTTTTTTAATTTTTAATTTTTTTAGTTGTAGTCAGACACAATGTCTTTATTTTATTTATTTACTTTTATGTGGTACTGAGGATCAAACCCAATGCTTCACACATGAGTGTTCTCCCGCTAAGCCACAACCCCTGCCCTGGAAGAAATCATTTTTAAGCATACTATTTAACACTACAAGCAACACTACTAGTAACACTAATAGAAAAATAATTAACTACATAGCATGTGCATGTGTTTCTATATTGCTGTAAGATAAAAATAATAACAATCCATAATTATACTGACAAAAGAAAGCAAATAATTTAACAGGAGAGCAACAAAAAATCACAAAACATAGAATCCAAAGAAATATCTAGGAAATATTAAAATTACACTTTATAAAAAATAATGAAAAATTTTTACACAATATATTTGTTTCAGCAATAAGAATATATAGGTAAAATAAATTCATTTATTAAAGACATGATTTTAAATTAGACCAGTACTAACATCTATATACTTTTCTATATGAGTCATACAGTGTTTCTTCTATTTTGCAATATCTTTGACCTAATTTATATGTTACAATTGAAGTTTTAAAATCAATTTTTAAATTTTATTGAAAAGCAAGAAATTGTGATTGTGGTTGCTTTCTAATATATTGTAACACTTGGATAGATGAGAGCTCATACAAAAAAAATTCTGCTTTATTTTTGGAAAATGATAATTATCTGAACTCTTCCTTCCAATTCTGAACTTACAGATAATATAAACTAATGGCAATTAGTTCTTCCTCATGGTGGGAGTCACTTTTCTATATCATGGGCACAAAAGACCACATGCATACATTGTTTCAAGTTTCTTTATTTAGAATAATTGGTGGCTACAGGAAGCTTTAAACCTGGGTCTTGATACAAACTCAATGAAATTTATAAAGGAATAGATTATGAGATTTTAAATTACCATAATAATGGTAGTTGTAACTTAAGAAGGCAATAAGGCAGTTTATTACCCATTACCGACTTCACAAGATATAAATCCTCTAAACTGAAAGGATGAAAGCAGAATTGCATACAAAACTAACAGCAGAATTAACTTCCATTTGAAAAAATAATTTTGAGGATTCAGCTTCTCATGCTTCCTAAAAAGAGAACAATTTTAAATGCCTGACTATACTGAGGCATTTTGCAGGACACCTGTGCATTGGCTACTGTTAGGCTACTGTGGTAGGCTGACCAATGGCACCACAAAGATGTCCATACCATAGTCCCCCAAACCTGTTTAGTATTGCTTTGTGCAATAAGATTTTGTAGATGTTACAAAATTAATGATCTTGAGAGGAGGATGTTTTTTTGGCTGACTCTAGTGGGTCTAATGCAATCACGAGTTTTTATGAAGAAAGAATCAGGAGTCAAAGAAAATATAGTAGAAGTGAGAACAGAAGCAAGACATTGAATTGAGATGAGAGAAGCCAAGAAATATGACTGGTCAAAGGTGAAGAACACACATTTTCTCCTGAGTATCCAAAAGGAATCAGTCCTATCAAACTTTGATTTTCGCTCAGTGAGACTGACTAATTTTAAACTTCCCACTTCCAGAAACACAAGAAACTAAGTGTGTTGTTTAATTTATTAAGTTTGTGGTAGTTTGTTACAGCAGCAAAAGGAAACTAATGCAACTACTTTGCAGCTTATGAGAGCTAACAGAACACAAGCACAGAGATTAGGAGTTTCTTGAGGCATCACATCAAGTTCATTTAATGAAAGAATTCCTTTCCTAAACACCAGCAGTTGGGAGAATGCTTATAACAGGTAAGATTAATTGAGTTAGAAAACTTTAATTATTTGGTTTGTTCTTTCATAAATAAATAACTGAAAACTGTGTTTTTCAATTACCTCTTTGAACGTATTACTATTAAGAATAAAGTAATGGTGTTGAGGGTAGCATAAAGTGTGTGCTTAGCATGAGTGAGGTCCTGGATAAAATCTCAACCTCTTCCCCCCAGAAAACAACACAAAAAGAAACAAAGAAGAATCCAACAGTGATAATGAAAAGATTATAGTGATATACTCAAAGTTTTTAATCATTTATTACTTTTTGTGTCCTCCATAAATCCCTTTCCTTTTGGTATATATCTAAAATAGAAGCTGACATCCAAATTACTTGCATTGAATCTTGAGAGATATCTACTCTGGAATTGAAGAGGAAAAACATTAAGCACTGACAAGGAATTTTGGAAAATTAAAATCCTAATTTTAAAAGTTTTTATTTATTTTTACTGATATTTGTATTATTATTATATGCTCTATAGAGGTGGCTATCTAGTCATAAACTTCTGAAATCAAAATATAGAATATTTAGATTAAAATATTTTTGAAACATTTCATTATTATCTTTTTCACAGCATTTTAAAACTGACTTATATCAGCAAGCACTTGGAAACTTTGATAGGCCCTGAAATCATACAGAACAAAGATGTAGTGGAAGATCTTTCGTATAGAGCACAAACACTGGGAATTTCCATATTATTTTTACTGCAATATAAGTTTATGTTTAAAAAATTTAATATGGTACAAAAGATACTAAAGAAAAATCAGTCTCCTGCTTGACATCACTATTTGATTGACATCAATATTTACTTCCAAAAGGCAGGCACTGTATTCATCTCCTAAGTATCACCAGAGACATGGTGCTCATACAGGGGGTGCCCATGTGGCCCCTGGCTGTCCATTTGGAATACCTGCTGTGCTCACCCATCTGTGTGGCTTATTCATTTAAAATAATATGCATTTAATATGCAAGCCACTCTGTTATTAGTTTTTATAGGTTTATTCATTCTTATTAATCAAAATGCCATATTTCTAACTTGTAATCTATTATCATTTATTTAATCAGTTGTATGTGTGTGTGTAAAACACAATTAGTCACAAAAACATTTTAAAAGAGATTTGAATAATACATGAAAAATGAGTATCACCACTAAAATGAGTCATTTAGTAAGGATGGCTACTAAGAAAGGGATAAAAAAAAACCCTGCATGCTATGTTTGTTCAAGTTCATGTGTTTATTGAAGATTAAAATTGCAGATTTGAGTCATTTCTTCCCTTCAACTTCCATAGTAAATTACTGAGTATGGAACTGAACAATAAATATGTGGATGATTAATATATTTTTTCCCATATTGATATTGAACATTGATGTCTAGAACTCAGTTCCAATTGATTATATCTTAATTTAAAATTATTCCTCATCTGTAAAATATGACTTCAAGAAGCAAGTCATAAAATAGATACTTCATCTCATTAATTTTCATTATTTCTTCTGTGGTGTTTTTAATAACTGCTTTTATGCCTTTCTGTGATAACATTTCTAACAATGGAAAAGCCTGATGCCAATTCTGATGTATAGCTGAAGTATTCTTCTAATATATTCCTCTGAATTACATATTCCAATCCCTGATCAATTTCTACATATTATTAAGTAAGCTATTACACAATTTGAAGTTTCAAGTATAAAACCTATTTTTATTCAACTTTATTTCAATTCATTAGAAATACAGATGTAATGTCAAATTCCAATTAAATATTGAATGCATGTGAATATATGGTAGGATCAGAAAGAACTAGTGTCAAAGTTAGAATTTCCCCTTTACCAGTTGAAATAATATTCGGAAAATAGTTTGCACACTGATCCCCGGTTTCCCAATACGTAAAATTCAATTAAGGATACCTATATGACAAAATTATGTAATAATAAAATAATAAAAGTTATGGAAAATTTTTGTATTCAGTTCAAAACAGATTGGGTCTTCTATCAATCACAGTACTGATCGAATACTGATAACTCTTAGCACTGGTGACATAAGCCAAACAAATAAACCTACAGATTTATTATTCATAATGAAAACAGCAAAGTATTGAAAGAGTGGTGGTTTAGGTTCTGCCTCTGTTTTGCATACTCCTCAACTGTGTGAAATTGCTAATTCTGAGCATTTGATTCTTCCTTATTACATGGAAAGATTATATTGACTTACCTCTGAAATTTTTTGTTTATTATTAAATTAACTGTTACAGATAATAACACATGGGTACCTATATTGAGTGTGATCATGAACTGAATATAAGGGTAAACCATAGGCCTTTCTTTTCTGAGTAGAATAAGAACAGCTTAAGAGATTTAGAGCTTAAAAAGCTTACTCTCTGCCTTAGCATCTTTTTGGAAACCTCTGCAACAGGATTGCAGAGGAAGCATTGATATGCAGGCTGAAATGTAAAGTTAGAAAAATGAGGCAGAGATGAAAGCTAGCATGTGCACCATAGAGGCAAAAGAGTTAGAAATAAGGAAATTCAGAGGCCAGGACATTGGTACAAGTTGTTGGACTGTCCAGCTTTGGCTTGGTGGATCCTGAACTTCCATCATCATTTCATCACTTAGACCAACACTGAGAGAAGACCTACCTTGCTCATTACAGTCCCTATTGATCCTCTGCCCAGGACCTTTGTCATTCTGGTCTAGTTAGTTGCTCAATTTTGTACAGCAAGTTATCTCTTTTGGTGTTTCAGATGAAGAGTTGAGAAAAAAAAATCAAAACTCAAGGTACCACAGTTGCTGATAGTGTTAATTGTCATGGGGGAAATCAGTGAATTCTTACTCAAAATTGCCATCAACCACCCTTGGAGAGTTGACATTGTAAAATATGTATCTGAAGCAATTATGTGGAACTTGGGAAATGACAATGTATATCATAATGATTTTGTATCAAAAGTGAAAAAATAGAAAAAAAGAGAAAGAAGAAGAAAACAAAAAAGGAAGAAAGGAAAATAAAGTAAAAAAGAAGGAGGGGAAAGAGAAAGAGAAGGAAGGAAAGAAAAATAATGAAGAAAGAGAGAGGGAGGGGGAAAAGTTCATGATTTATCTTTGAGTTGTCAAAATAAAAAAAGTACAAGGTTTCTATGCAAATAATGCAGATTTTAGCCCCCAAGTAAGAAAATTACCTTCAAAAAATGAGTCAAGGAGACCTCAGCAAGTACATTGAGAAATTACCTCACAAAGCAGGCAGTGAGCCAGTGACACATAATTCAGTCTGATAAAAGAAAGGAGGTTGAAAAATAGCAGATTAACCATAGAATTATAAAGGAAAAGAAATTCAGCCTTTTTTAAATATTGTTTTTTTTAATTTTGAGAAGGGTAAGATTAAAAATAATTCATTTTCTAAATCATCTATGTCTTAAGTTTAGTCATTCTGCCTACACAATGATTCCTGTGTATTGGAATGCACCTGTATTTTAGACATTACTAATGCTTATCAACTAGACACTAGACATTAGAAGCATTTTTTTAATGCTCTTAACTATCTCCTCTCAACCTTAGTCTGCAAAGAGTTTTGTATTAGAGATTTTTCTACTTGTCTCATGTATCTGTTTTATCAGGCATGGAAACTATCTCTTTTGAACAAAACTGACATGAAGTAATATAGTTTGGGTTAGCCAATATCATTTATACCTACATATAAACAGATTTTATTCTAATATATGTACATAAAGATGAGCATTGATAGGGTCTTCAATTCTCTTTAAATTGTTGTTGAAAAAAATATGTATAGCAGTCTCAAAACTAATTTTAATTGCAAATTAAAGTCATGGATATATAAGAGTTCTGTTTGAATTAAATTTCATTGAATACAATAAAAAGAACCAAAAGAAATATTTTTTGGTCTCTTTAAGTAATGATTCTATAGCCTTAATTAAATTATTTGTTCACTCTCTAAGACTTGGAAACAAAGACTAAAGGCATCTAGAGAAAAATCTTGGAAATGAGTAGGCAGGTAGCTATATCATATCTATGGGAAATGAAGATTATAGGCCTCTGAGAATCTCTCAGGTATCATCTAAAATAATTTTGTGAGTTTAAGACTTCTCTTTCTCTACCCACAGGAATAGAGATAGTAATAATTATCTCCAATTTCACTTACTTTGAAAATGTATTTTCTTGTCACTGTCTTCTGATTGACTATGAATATACCTGGCACATTCATTTTCATAAATATAACAGGTGAACTTTTGTCACTGTGTTTTTTATGTATTTTTATGTCACTATTTTCTTTGTCACTATTTTCCTTTTCTGAACATTGCAAATGCCAGAGATGCTCATCTACTGAACTTGTATGAGGAACTTGACAGATTTTCATTCAGACCTAAACACAGATCAAAGCTAAAGATAAGAGAAGAATCTGAGGGCTATATAAAACTCAGGAAAGTGATATTGTAATAAATATTTATTGTGTAAATCTCAATTGAACCTGTCTTGGTCCATTCCAGCTGCTATAACAGAATATCTTAGATTTGGTAACTTATAAATAACAGAAATTTATTTATCTTTATTTAGCTCAAGAGACTGGGAAGAACAAATTCAAGGTAAGAGCAGATTTGACATCTGATGAGGGCCCATTTCCACGTTCAAATATGATGTTTTCTTGCTGAGACCTCACCCAGCAGAAGAGATAAGGGAGCTCTCCAGAGTCTTCTATAAGGGCTCCAATTCCATGCCCTTATAAAGAGTGTGTGTGTGTGTGTGTGTGTGTGTGTGTGTGTGTGTGTGTGTGTGTGTGACAGAGAGAGAGAGAGAGAGAGAGAGAGAGAGAGAGAGAGAGAGAGAGGTAGCTCTCATAATTGAATCACATTCCAGAGGTCACACCTCCTAATACCATCACATTGAGAGTTAGAATTTCAATATAAGAATTGTAAGGTGATTCAACTATTGAGTCTATAGAAATACCCAACAAAAGAGTTTGCATGTAGAAGGTACTAAATAAACACTGTTGGATAGTGAAAGAAGGAATAATGCACATAATAAAAGTTAAAATTAAACAGGCTGACTTTGTACATTTTTATGTGTAAACTTTTTATTGTTTTTGTTTACTACTTATTCCTTTTTCATACAGTGTTGCCAATTTTGATATTTGTCTGATTTGAAAATTTATTTGAGAGATGGCAGTTTTAGTAAAAGGCATCAAAATCATGACACAAATCTCCACGATAAGAACATCATCTCTCCCATAACTGGAGTGGCTAAGAAGGACTTCTGCTTTCTAGTTAGAGGCCACAATGATGATCACCGATTTGCTGTTCCTGAGCCAGCTATTATTCTTAAATTGAGAAAATAGGTTGCTAAAATAACCCTAGCAGATACCAGCTCCTTCATCAAAGGCAGAGAAACTGATGTTATTGCCAAAGAGCCAGGACCAGTCTGAACAACACTGTCCCCTAACATACCCATCAGTGAATCAGCTCATATTAGTTTATCCTTTAGAACCCACCAAGCCTCTGATGGAAACATTAGTCCTATGTATGTTGTTTGATGCTGATGGAGACAGAGTTCAGAGAAAATACTTTATTTCAAAGGTCACTGACTCAACATTATTATTTTGTCATCTTATATCAGCAACTATGATTTGCATTTATAAACATCATAATCATAGGCCTATATTATTAATATGTCTGTAGAAAATAAAATTATAATACTATAGGCAGATACATCTTAATTTTCCATAATTCATTAGAATTTATTCAGCATTTACTAAGTACAAGAACCGGTGCAAGATAATGTAGGAAAAAGAAATAAAAATAATGGATCCTAACTTAAAAGAGCTTAAAATACTTTGAATAAAAATATATGCACATACACGAGTACACACAAGAAAATAATACACATACACTCTAAAATTAGAACAATACTATTCTAGGTATGCAATTTTTGTTTACTCATCTTTAAATTAAAGCACTAAGTAGAATGTCTTCCAAAGCCTATGAATAAACACAACAGTGAATACTAAATAAACTGGTAAAGAAACTTTGAAAATCTATGGATGCTATTCTTTCAATATTTTACCAACCATTTAAATAATTAAATTTTGAGTACCATTGACAGATGATCTCATAATTTTGAAAAATGGATCATTCATACAATATATTTAAAAGCTTTTGAGATGTTATGATGTGTACTATAACAAGCCATGCTTTAATGCTAATGTATACATTTTGGAAAAAAAATCTACCAGTTATTGATTTATACATTATGTCAATGAAAGTTACATATTTTAATTACTATATCTTTTATGATATCGGGTGTAACAACCTATTACCAGAGCGTGTTTCTGCCACCTTATTTTTTAAACAATTTGCAATTTCAGCTATCTTCCAAATCGATGTTGCTGCAAATTTCTCTTGATTTACATTGGTTTTCAAAGTCATTTGCTGCTTTATTTCTTAATAGCTTTACAAAAAAGCATTGAATAAGTTTTTTTCCTTTTGTCTCTTTTCTCTTCTGATTTCTCTCCTCCAATCACTTAGCTACTTCATTTTCTAATTGTATAGACACCACTTCTTCATTGGTATTATTTTTTTAATTTAATTTTCACCTCTTATAAAAATTTTCTTTGTACTTCAACTAGAGCCTCTTGAGATTTATCCTTTTCATCAGAATCCTCTTATTATTTGCTAAGGGTTGATTCTGCCATTTCTTTTTCCTCTTCCTTTCTCCTGCTAGGGGGAGAATAGTACTATATGTTTTTTTCTGGGCTGCCTTCTCTCTCCTGATCATATTGTGAAGAGCATCCAACATGCACTTGGGGGTGATATAAAAAGAGCTTGAACAAAGAAAAGGGACAGGCTATAGCTGATGACTCCCCAGCACTATTACAAAAATATTACTGAAATGAGAAGCCAGCTGTTGCCATGGCATTTTGCCTCACACAGTTGAATCCAGTGGTTTCTTTGCTGAATGGATGATATTAGCACCTTAATACCATAGGTACAAGAGATCACATATGTTGCATATACCTATGACATCTATAAGCTATTTGTATGAAGTTATGGTCAGTCAGTAAGAACTGAACATCTGATTTTCAGCCATACTCTGTGAGAGGAAAGCCACATAAATCAGCTTGACTAGCTCAACTGTGCTTTGATTTAACCTGTGACAATCAAGGTTAATGACACCTACTTCAATTGGTTGTTTAGATACTTTATTCATCATTTAAACCCTATATTAGCATGAAAGTACACTGAAAATAATGATGTTTGGAGTTTGTGAGATAAGAAAAAAATATTCCATGCTTGACATTGAAAATTCTTGAGAATTTTCTAAATAATCATATTGTCATCAAGCTTCATAAAAGGCAGATAATCACAGAAGTAAGCAACATGGAAATTACCAATGTCATTTATTTTTATGACAAAAATAAACAATTAAAATTCTCAAGGTTACTCTGGGGGATATTGTCTCTTGACAAAGAAATGTATCAGAGTTTCAAAAGGTGACAGATTGATAATAATAAAAAGGTTTTAGTATGGACAGTGATGTCATCATTTGGATAATAGATGTGAAGGCATAAAGGAGTCAAACTTATTTCCCAGTACTTCTGAATGCTCAGAGGCACTTGAGAGGGGATAAAGGGAAAGGGTAAATACATCTGAATGAAGATGCTGCTAATTTACACATTCCCTGGAAATCTAGAAGTACTGCCTATTATCTGCCTAAAATCTTAACTAATTACTTTACGGATAAAGAAAAATCTCTTTTGATTGTATTGGTTATAAAGTGTGGTATAAGGCAGAAAATCTGAAGAAATTATAAGCTGCTTATTTTCACAGCAATAAAATAATATCTGTTAAATTCTAAAATAATAAATTGTATTAGAAAGATATTTACTTGGAAAAAAGTACTTACTTAGTATTAATATTCAGAAACTACATATTTTATTTGTCCACTTAAGGCATATTTCAGGTAATTGAGCACATTTATCTGATGGCCTTACATACAAACCAAAAATCTATGCAACATTTTCTGTTAATTAAATTTCCAAAAGAGGTTCTTCTTTTTTTTTTTTCATTATGCTTCATTAAGAGCTCTATTTATCCGTTATTGAAATTGTTTGTCATTGGATAACTCATTCAAAGATTTTTTTTTCCCAAAATGATTATGAGTTCAAGATGGATTACTTAAATTGTCCTTACTGTCTTTTGCCCTGTGTAACATTCTACCTTATCCATTAATGTACAATAAAAGAGAATGAGGGAAATAGGAGAGGGGGGGCTCAACAGTAACATAGATATATTTAAGACACACCTGCTGAGGGGAACCAGTGGAGACTGAGACCGAATTTCTGCTTACAGCCTGGAGTAGATAAGGAGAATGACAGAGGGGGTATTTTTGTTATTAGGCCTTTACTAGAGGGTTGTCAGGGAAGTGTCCTTGTCATGTCACCTTCATAAGGAACCAGGTATTTCTCAAGATTTTACTCCCAGATAACAATTTCCTTTCTCATGATGATAAAGTATTTTTTGAGATTTCTTTGCATGATGACGGTGTATTGACTGGGGTTTAGGTCAGGTTGAGTCAGAGTGACCTTGAGGTGACTCTTGTTCTAAAATAGAGGTTGTGTTTCAAAATGGCACTGCTCCTGTCAAGTTCTTCCCAAGAATTAACCTACTCTTTACAAAATTGTGAAACTTGTCTAAAAGTAGTTTTCGTGACCCTAGTACACTCAGACTCTCATGACCAAAATGTGATAACTATGAAAGATTTACCTAACCAACACTAAGAAAATTCAAATTATAGTCAAGTCTGTTCCCCCAAAATTGTCTTAATTCATTCACCCAACTCTCTGTTTATTAAGGATAAAAGTTCTTAAATTTTGTGGCTATCTTCTCTACCGTGAAGTGTTTTCATAAATTTATCTTAATAGTGTTAAAGTTTGTAAAGTTTTCCTTTGGATATTTTTTTTCTTGAACAAGAAATTCATTTCACCGAGGCAAAAGTGATCCTAAAAATTAAAGAACTGTGTTGAAATATTCATATTCTAGAGGAAATTGCTCCTGGGGAGAAGAACAACCTTCTGCTGTGCTATATGTGTAATCAGTAGGTAAAGTATCAAATTAAAAAATGTTAGTGGTTTATTACAGCTGAGCAATCACTGAATGAAAAACAGATTTACTTTCCAGTGAACATTAAGGACATGACCTGAAGCTAATAAGACACAACAGCATAAAATCCAACACTAGATCTCAAAAGTTTTTGCTAGCTTAAGTCAATATTCTTTTTTTTTTAATCAACAATGCAATCTTAAGAAAATTGCAAATAACAGTGAGCTTTGTTTTTTAAAACATATCATAAATGTAATTTATTAATTTTATGAAATACTTTATTTTAGTCTTTGTATCTATATTCACTCTAAATTCTGAACATCCAGTTTTGTGTCTGACACAAGGTACATTCTCAACAATTATTAAATGAATTTGTTACTTAGAAAATATAGTATTATAAATACAATGAAGAAAATGAACTTGGTAATCAAGATATCTGACTTAGAATAATTTAGAATTTTAATTTTTCATTTTATTTCCAATGATAGCAACTCTCACATGAAAAATAATGGATGTTCTAAAAGTAATTTAAAAGCTAACTTTCTCTATCCTTGAAATATGAAACTCCTCGTTTTTCCCCCACATTGTTCTTTTTCTAGCTGAGATGACCTAAAAATTGTGGAAACTTCATGAAAGTCAAGTTTGTCTTTAAATAGGGTAATGTCTTGCAAAAATGGAGTTAAACTGTTGGTTGTAAACATTACTTGGTGACTGCAAAAAAAAAATAGTTTCACGATGAAAATTTTTTCTAGTCTTTGAAATAATGTACATGCTCAAATCAAAATATTGACACCAAATATCCTACTTTCAATATAATTGACAAAACTGTCATCTATTTTTACTAGTCTGAGTTTGATGCTAAGGCTTTGGAGGCAAACACCTGTGTTCCTTTCCTCAAGTAATCCTTGTGTTCCCATAAATGCAGTTCAGAAGCAAGCAGGAATTGGGGACATGGACTGAGAAGTCATTGCAGAAACTCATGAAGGAATAACGTAACCCAAATTGAAGGTATATGGAAAGTCTTCTATAAGAGAGAATATCCAAGCTGAAGGTAAAGATTTATAAAAGACAAAAGCAAAAAACAAACTCAGATGTAGAAGTAAGAGTATAAGTTTCAGGAAAAAAGTGTAAAAATTCTGACATACAAGTTAAATATATTGCATGTGCTCTTAGGTTACCACAAGTTGCATAGATACAATTAAAGTGCCTGGGAGGAATATAATGAAAGGCAAGTTTAGAAAAAGTAAGCTATAGGGAGCAGTGAAAGTCTTATATAATTTAAGACTGTGGAAATATTATTTAGGCACTCACGGTTCAAAATTTCAATATGAGAATATTTCAAGATTGGCAAACTCATTGACTATTCAGTGTTTAGGAATACACTGCTAAGATGTTATTTGAAAGATGAATTGCATATTATACACTATATACTTAGAATACTTGTTTATTTTTGACAGAATTATAAGGATGTTTGTTTTACTTGATACTGATACAGAAACCCCTGACAACTATTCTTTGTATGTCTTTAATTTTATTGTTGACAGCTAATAGGATATGTGTCACTAACGTTGTTAATCCAATCTTATGACATCTCCCTTTTTAAAAATATATATACATATATATATATTTTTTTAGTTGTTCATGGACCTTTATTTTATTTACTTATTTTTATGTGGTGGTGGGAATCAAACCCAGCGCCTCACATGTACTAAGCAAATGCTCTACACTGAGGTACAACTCTAGCCCGGACATCTCCCTTTTATTTGAACTATTTAGACCACTTATATATAGTCTTATGATTGAGTTTCAATGTGTCATCAAGCTACTAGTGTGATCTTCATCCCAGATATTATTTGTTCCTTATTTCCTTTCTCATGCAATATTTTATTACACAGGCTATTTTCATAGATTTTTTTTAGCTCTTCTATTGAATCAATTTGCTTTTTTACACATTTTGAAATATTATATAGAATTCAAAACATATAACTTTACACATTCTTGTATTTCATGTATAATGTACCGTTTTACTTCATCTCTAATTTGGTACCATAGAAGAGTATGCTTCCATTTTCCTTCTTCCTGTTCTTTGTAACATATTGTCCTACATTTTAAAAATATATGTTATGAACCCCACAATGCATTGTCATTGTGTTTTTCTTTGCTAAATATTTTAGGATAAATTTTTAAAATGAGGAAAACAATTCTACGTTATTTATGCCTTTATATCTGTGGACTATTCATTTGTGGTCTAGGGATAGTTTCCATTTCCAGTTGTTTTCCCTCTTCCTAAAGAAATCCCTTTAACAAGTGTTTGTACTGTAGAGATATTCTCAACAGATTCTCTCATGAATAATTTTTTAAAGTATGGATTTTTCCTTTGTTTTTATGAATATATGATAGAATATTGAATTCTAATTTGACAGATTTTTTTTAATACATCAAGGATGATATTCCTATCTGTCTTGCATTCCTTAAAATATGAAGTAATTCTAGTCTTATAATTTTTTGTATAATAGCATGCATTTTATTCCCTTTTTCCCTTGGCTATTTTTATGGTGTTTTGCAATATCATTATTTTCAATAAATTTAATATAATACATCTTGGTATTACTTTCTTTATCTTGCTTGAATTTCTTCAATTCATTAGATCAAGGTCTCCAGCAAACTTGAAAATTTTTGTTTCTGAGACTTCAAATAATTTTTCCCCCTTTCCTTCACATTTTTTGCTTCTGAAATTCTCAATAAACTAATGGTAGATCATTTGATACTCTCCCAACAGGCAATTGAGATGTTTCTTTATTTTTTTTACATTTTTTTATTATCTGTGTTTTAATTTGGAGAGTTTCTGTTGCCCTTTATCTATGTTTGGTGGTTTGATTATTAGTTTTTCCTATAATGTATATTTTTCTATTCATCAGCAAAATTTTCAATTCATTTTTCAACTCCAGAAACTCTTTGATTTTCTCATAGTTTTAATTTTTACCTTAATGTGTCCTTCAAATCTTTGAAGACATTCATGAACTACTTTAAATCTTGTCACCTATTATTCCACAATTTCTGTCAGTTAGGAGTTTTGAGTCTTTGGATGATTTTTCTTCCTTGTTATGGGATGCCTTTCCCATATCTAGATATTTGACAATACACTGGACACTGTAAATGCTGTTAAGTATATATCTGGGTTTTGTTTTCTTTTATAAAGTATATTGCATTTTATTTTGCAGGCAATTTATTTATCTCCTTGATCATTTTGAAGCATAATTTTCAGCTTTGTGAGGATAAGTATAAAGTACCCTTTTCTCTAAGACTAATTTAGCTCTAGATCTAATTTTTGTTCTTCTGGAATGTCTAGTGAATGCCCCATATATTCACTGGGGTCTCTACACACTGGTTGTTCATATCACAAATTCTCCCAACCTTGAGGGATCCAAGAGTTCTGTGGTTTCAGGTACTTGATAGATAACCCCTTCCAGGCAGATATGTGCCAATCTTTACTGAGTCTCATTCTTCTCATGTGTGGCTTAAGAGGGAAGACCAAGATTCAAGGGAATCCAGTGGAGACTTCTGGAGCTATTGCTCCATTTCATTGCCCCTCAACTATCCAGCTATCTCACTTTTCTGAATTTCTGCTTCCTCAGCTCATCAAGAGTTCAGAGCTCTGACTGGGGACATTCTTCTGTACTAGGAATGCTATAAGCGCTCCTAGGTGAAGATTTAAAGAGGTATCATATGGCTCACTTCATTTACCTTTTGCAGCGTGGAGAGGGCCTATGCTGACCATCTTTTTTCATTATGTGAAAATAGTGATTTTATGTTTTCTTATTTTCTAGCAGAAGTGCTAATTTAATATTAGTTAATCCATCATATGGAGAAGTAGATGCCCTAGTCAATATACTTTAATTGCCTCTTTTTCCAATTACTGTGGGACTAGAGCTTAGCCTCTTATTGTTTTATTTTTGTATTTTTAACACCTAGAAAAATATTTATCACATATTCTGAGGCTTTAAAAATGCAAACGCTAGTACTTATCTCTGAAAATAGAGTGGGTTAAAGGCATGGATTTATGTTACTTATATATAGATGTCTCTCAAGATATACTTGATTTCATTACTAAGAAAGTATTATTTTCCAACCTTAAATTAAAAACATCTGCCAATATTTCTAGGGAATAGGCCTACTTTACTTAATTGTTGCTGGTACGTTTTTGTCCTTTTCTAATAAGTATCCTTTGTTCTCTGGCTACTTGCCTCCATGTCTGCCTGATCAGCATTTTGCTCAATTACCACTTTGGTAAGAAGACAGCTAATGCATTGGTTTGCTTTGAGGCAGTAATAATATATTCCAAATGGAGCCCTAACTGAAATTAGATTCCCCTGTTGGGCAGAAAAATAAATGTCATGACACCTCCCATGTGGCTTTTAACAAATATTGTCCATGATACAGATGTCCAAATTGTACTATTAAACAATGTTGACACCTGCTCTTGTGTGGGTTACATCTTCTTGGTAGTTTTCCATCTTGCTTCCATGTCCTTTGTTGTTCTATAAGGAGACTTCACGGCTATGAATCTATTATAAATTAAATTCCTTCTTTCCTTTTATACTACCTGAATTCTGGAACTTATAACTTTTAGGTATCCACCAATAACTCTGCTTTAATGTATTTATCATGTAAACTATCATTTTCATCTTTTCCAATTACAGCTGAAAGAAAACAAACTTTAAATCACATTTTCCTGAAACCATTTATTTTACTTCATTCTTTTCTAGCAGTATCTGTAGCACATTTTCCTCCTTCACTTATGTTTATTCAGTAGAATCTTAGGTGTAGCAGTAAACAATGCATTAAATATACTGCTTATAAGATTTGTGTGATTCCAGGTACTTTACAAAATTTTTTTCTGTTTCTCAGAATTCTTGCCTTTAAAAGAGTTATAGGACTGTTATGAGAATTAAAAAGAACATCACTTAGAATAGTTTCCAGAACATGGTAGACTTTTAATAAAAGTCATGGGACATACAATGATGCTTCTGTTACTCTTTCTCAATAACCAGTTAAAAAATAAAAATTTAGAAGTAACTGGGACTTCAAGAGTAACAGACTTAACATTTACTTAAGAATATCTTATCAGCCTTATTTGTGATCATTTAACAGTTGGTTGCCTACAGGAGCCTCTGAAAGTACCGCCATTTATAACCCGTCAGTCAACATTTAACAACTTTTAGGGAAAGACTGTCAGACAAATATTCCAATTTCTCCATGTCAGTGAAGTTACATATATCTGTTTATTGCCTATCTCTCTGATCAAAGATGTAAGTTCTATGCACAATACCTGTTGTGCTTGCTTTTGTTACCTCTATATCTTACACAATCTATGTCCCACATTAAGCACATAAAAACACACAAAAACTTTTACACACACAAACACATAGACAAGTATTTTATTGCTAATACATTGCAATATTTGATCATAGAGTTGGTGATTTATGAGAATTTTTTCACAATAAGTTATATAGAAACTGTGTTATCTACAAACTTCATCTAATGTATTAACACTGCCAAAGGCTGAGAAACAGAGTACAATAATAATACAGTCATGCACTGCTTAACAGTGGGGATACTTTCTGATAAATATGTTATTAGGATTTTTTGTCACTGTGCAAGCATCATAAAATGTACTTACATAAGCTTAAATGGTAATGGTATAAATTAACCACTTGATGTGACCTCTTGATACAATCAAGAGACACAGGATCCACGAGATGTCTAAGGCTGCTGACAGTTTAACAATACATATTGCTTCACAGTAAGTTTATTTTTTATAAGTAGGAGTACACTCTAAAATAACAACAATATATAATACAGTAAATATATAAACCAGTAACATAGTCACTTACTATCATTATCAAGTATTCTGTACTGCACATAGTTCTAAGCACCATACTTTTATATGACTGGCAATACAGAAGATTTTGTTTCACACAAGGATCACCACAAACACTTGTTTATTGCCTTGCACTATGATATTAAAATGACTACTGTGTCACTAGATCATAGGAAGTTTTCAGCCCCATTATAATCTTAAGGAAACACCATTGTATATGTGGCCCATCATTAGCTGAATCGTCTGATGTGGAATGTGACTAGTATCATTTTATTGCTGTTACTGCTATTTTTCCAATTTAAAGATCATGTCCCTGCTTCATTTATTTAGAAAGACAGAGAGAGAGAGCAAAGTTGTGATAAGAGAAAATAATAATTGTGTTGAGTGTTTCCATGGAGTAATTTTTGAGAATCACAGAGAAAATGAACAACAATTATAGATTCAAGCTATGTTTATATGAAAGTATGGATGGATTAGGCAATTCAGTTTAGCCCATCAAAAACTATGTGCAAAATAAGAGCCTCAACTACAGGTTTTGGAGATAAAATAAGTCAACTATAATATAAAATTCAAATCAGACTGTGGATATTACATAACTTCAGTGAAAAATCCTCTAAACATCTAGAGAAACTTGTCTAAGAATGTCCCCAAAACAGAATATTTTTTGGATGTTCATTGTTCTCTTCTGAGGATCAGAAGGAATGAAAACAAAAGAGAGGTAAAATACGATCTAATTTTACAAAATAATTAGTTAATATTTTTGTTTTATTGCCATAGTTTTATAGATCATCTTCTGATTTTTTTTCTATGGAAAGAAGACTTCAGCTTAGGACTGGAAAAATTATTAGACCCCTCAGGTGGGTTTCAAGCCTACATATTTCCTCATAGCTACTTAGAATACTCGCCAATTTCACTTGTTGGCAGTCACTTGTGTGACTTGCCTACCTTAATGTTGTAGCATTTTGGGAAAATATCCAACAGAGAACCACTTTGAGATAGAATTAAATGCCTGCAGCATAATTAAATTTAAAAGAAGAAAAAATTGGCTAAGGTTTGGAATGATTTGAACATAAACCAAAACATTGATTAAATATCTTGTAAGCACTGATGCAAATTATATTATTTGCCAATAACTGAAAAATACTTTCAATAAAATATATGTTTTAAATTTCCTCTTGAAAAAATACAAAATTAATTTGACACCAAAATTTGAAAGCATTGATAAAAGAAAACTCCTGTGTTAGTGTAGAAATAACCACAACTACACATGTATTCAAATATCTGATCCATCCCCATTTTTCTTAACTCATTATTAACTGTTATTCTAAAAGATATTAGTTATAGCCAAGAAGAAAAATATCGTGCTTTCATTCACTTTGAAAAGACAATCATTGTTCTATTATCCTCTCTCAGAAATCAAGTTCTTAAGCAGATAATAAAATGAACAGTCATTTTGTTCACTCCTATCAGTCTCTAACATAGTTTATGTAATTTGCTTTGGCTTCCAATTTGATCACAAAATACACAACTCTTTTTTAGTCTGGAAGTACTTCTATTTTTTTTTATAATGGCATCTAATTTATTTTACTAAAATGATTTTTATTCCACCTAAGTTTTTCCTTGAATTTTAGTTAAGACTACTTCTTTTCTAATAAGAAACTGTGTGTCTTATCTATAATCAAACTCATGTCTAACTACAAAATATAGATGACTTTTTATCTCTGATGTATAAATATTTGCTTATACTTCACAATAGTTATAAGTAAACTTATTCTCTCATTTTTTCTCAAAATGTATACGTTCTCAATTGTGTTTAATATAAAATATATGCAATTATGTGTAACACATTATTACCTTTAAGGCGGAATATTTTTCTCTTGGTCAGGTTTCTCATGCATTAAAAAAGAAGAATGCCATTAACATTGTCAAGTAGTTTTTTTCTATGTCAAAATGCTATCAGTTATTCAGAAGTATTCAATCATAAATTATCTTGTTTAGTAGCCTTTCTGCTATTGTGTTTCAGATAAATTCCCAGAGTTAGTCAATTTCTGAGGTATTCGTATGAATTGTATATCTGGTATAGTTATAATTGTTGTAACAAATATAATTGTTCCATCGGGAGTTTCATATCTTTCATTGGAAAAAACAGGAAATAATCATCTTAAATTCCCTTTTATTAATCTACACATACCATTTGTACTATTCAAAGTTCCAATACTCAGTATTTTTAATAATTTGTATTTATATCATCTTCTCTTAAATCTTGAAATTAGTAATGAAAATCAATTAGTTTACCTAGTATTACAAAAAATATTGTACTTAAAAAAGAATTGTTAAATTGTCTCTTTAGTTATTTTTTTATTTAATCTTTCCAGATTTTTAGATTTCACTTTATTTCATTAAAGTTTATTAACTAGAAAAATGTTATCCTGCAAACACATGCATGACACAGTATGTTTTGCTATATACAATGGACTTGTGTGTATTGCTAAGGGAAAACAACCAACTCAGTAATTTCAAAATATAAAAACTTTGGGATATTAGTGGATATCACTTGCAGTCAAATCAGTATAATTTTTATTACTCTTGGAATTATCTAAATCTAATATGCTTATTCTCAAAGCTAGGGCTACTCTGTTACATATTTCCTCATAATTTTTATCACAGTTTATTTTTCCTAGTAGTATTTTTTTAGAATAAAATATCCAATGTAATGCTCTTCAGTAAAAGCTAACTTAAGTAAACAGATTTTTTTATCCTATGCTATAGAAATATAACCAGTTATAGTAATTAATTAACCTTTCATTGCTTTACAAGGAGTGGTTACCGTTGAAAACAAAGGGAAATGCTATTTTTTAAATGTAATATGAATTGAACAATATGAAATTTAAAAAAATTTTAAAACATAGCAATATTTTACCTACCCCTGTGGTTCAATTAAGATTCTTATTTTCTGTCACCAATTTTCCTATTTTATAATATGTCCAACTTGTATTCTATCTCAAATAATTTTAGATGCAAATACTCTGTCATTCCTCTTTCCTGACACAAATAAGCAAACTTTATTTTTAGTTTTGGTCATAATGTACCTGGTACACACATCTAATTT
This sequence comes from Ictidomys tridecemlineatus, assembly GCF_052094955.1. NCBI lineage: Eukaryota > Metazoa > Chordata > Mammalia > Rodentia > Sciuridae > Ictidomys > Ictidomys tridecemlineatus. Next base: position 150,097,216 of record NC_135482.1, on the reverse strand, counting down.
ACTTATCACATTACTTGGAATTTATTAGTCTTCTTGTCTATTTTCTATACCAGAACTCTGAGCATTTTAATATCAGGGTCTGGATCTTGTTTTCATTGAGCACATTGAAATAGAAGAAGGGTTACAAGAAAGGGGTGCACTACTGTGATCTCACCTACTCAGGAAGCTGAGGCAGAAGCATCCCAAATTTGAGGCCAGCCTGGGTAACTTATAGAGACTCTGTCTCAAAATAAAAATAGAAAGATCTGGGAGTGTAGCTCAGTGACAGAGTGTATGCCTAGCATGTGCAAAGACCTGGGTTCAATCCCACATATCACACATACAAAAGCAACAACAATAAAAAAGGAGTTTTAGATGTTTTTCTGGATATTTTCCAATGGATAGGTCTAGTTGTTGTCTTGTGCCTTTTAAACAATTACTGGATTTTATTACCAGTAATGGACAGGAAAACATCCCAGTGTCAACTTCTATATATGAAGATGTATATTTACTTCTAGGCCAACTCTGACTCTATACCTCAAACTTTTTTTTTTTTTTTATCACCAGATGTTTCTAGTTGACTATTGGTTACTTTCTGCAGTACAGTTTTTCCTCTTTCAATTTTAAATGTGCATTGAAAGAGAATGAAAAACATGGTGATTACAGTACAGCAAATTAAGTTCCACAATGGCCTAATTAGAATGGCAAATTGTTCCATTCTTTCTTTAGAATATTCCCGTCACATCTAGTGAAAAATGTTCAAAACAAATGAGGCTTTTTAAAAGTCTTACTTAATTCTATACCTTGCTTTAGAAGGAGTGGTTACCATTGAAAACAAAGTGAAATGCTATTTTTTAAAATGTAATATGAACTAAACAATATGAAATCAAAAATGTTTTAAAGCATAGCAATATTTTTCAAATTCTATAAGCAAATAATCTATTTCACAGTATACCTAAAGTTTAGGCATGCTGTAAAATTTGACCCATTCCTCATTCTCCTTAGAAGAACTTTCATCTATGTGTGATTTTTTAATTTTTTCTTTTTAGATATATATGATGGTAAAGTGTATTTTGATATATTATAAATACATGGAGTATAACTTCTCCTAATTAGGAACCCATTCTTGTAGTTGTCCATAATGTGAAGTTTCACTGGTTGGGTGTTCATATATGAAAACACGGAAGTTATGTCACATTCATTCTACTGTCTTTTCATTTCCATACCCCTCTCTTCACTTCATTTCACTTTGCTATCTGTGATTTTTAATCTTCACTGTGTTCAAAGGCCTCAACAAAATACCCAGAATTTTCATGGAAATATATAGTATTGAAATACATTAAACAGTATATCTTAAAACAAATTTTTTTTTAAATGCATGTGCTTTATTGACACACTAAATAACAAGAGTTAATACATGAAATGACATCAATTTTAAAGTACTGATAATTATAACAGGTGTACAATTGAAATTTATATGAATATATTTATGCTTCCTATTGCTAACAGTATTATAACTACTGGTAATACCATTATAAAAATTAGTGCAATACATAAATTTCTCCAGGCAGGTTGATCCTATATATGGAACCCTTGTTCTATAAACCATGGAATAAAAATAGAATGCTAATCATTATGATAGTACAAAAAGTTCATGGATTATTTGTTTATTCCAAATTACTAAATATCTCTGAATCTCATTCACTCTCCTTCTTTCATTCATTTATTGAGCACTTTTTATTTATATTTGTTTAGTATAAAGTTTAGGTGTTTTCTCCAATTTCTCTAATTTTAAATTTTTACATCTCTCTGCTTATTGAAATGGCAATATTAAGAAAAATGTATAATATTGCTAGCATATTGCTGAATCACAATAAATTGTCCTAAATCCTCCTCCAGACTTAAATAATCAATTGGTCCAAAGGAGCGCACATACGTAGTGAACTACAACCTAGCTTGATATGGAAGCAGGTTGTAACTTATCCTAAGAGATAGTACCCAAGCTAAGCAACTGAGTTTTTGCCAATTATAGGTTGAAGGCTGCCAATCATGTCTATGTAAATAAAATGCAAAACCAAACCAATTAGATGATCTCTGTATGTCATTTCATCTCTCAGGTTGTAAAAACAAACCACCACATTGCAAGAGGGGATATTCTGGACCATCTTTGATTTGGAATGTTGGCCACTTTTACAAACTTTTTCATTTTCAAATAAACTTTGTGAAATTGAACTGGTCTCAGTTTTTCTTTCAGTAGTACTACAAAATAAGTAATAAAGACCAGATATTACTAGTTATAACAAATTAATACAGCATTTCAGGAAAGCAAATTGGCACAAAGTATCTGTAGTTGAGACTATTGACATTTTGGTAGAAAGAAGTTGTGAATATTAATTATATTTGGACAAATAAAGAAATAGCTTTAAAAATATTTTTAATTAGAAATAAAGATATTTTTAATCTCAAAGACAATGAAGGTGATAAAAAATAGCAAATGTCCATAAAAATAAAGAAACAAAAATATTTTTATCCCAAAGACAATGGAAATGATAAAGAAGAAAATATTAATATTTTTAAAAATCCAAATTAGCTGAACAATTTAGACCAGAGAAATTTAATTCACAAATTCCTTAATAATTATTGAATCCAGATACCAAAAAATTAAAAAAAGATATTTCAAATATGAGTACTATTTGGAAATTTGTTTAAGAAGTTGTTAAAAACATTCTTACTAAAAGACACCACATCAACTCAAAACATTATGACTGTCCTTGTCACCCAACCTTTCACTATCCAAGAAAGACTAGAATTTATGCTCCAGAAATGATAAAACAGACATTTCTATACTGCATATATTAGAGTTAATGGGGTAGAAAATATATACCTACTGAATTCTGAAACTACCAGCTTGTTTCCCCTGACTAACCTTCCATACTATTGGGATAAATAAAAACCATACTTTTATTTCAAGCATAAAAGTTACAGAAACATCAAATCATCCTCAAACCAGCAGCCATAGAATGTAGAAAACTCTACATAAAATATAGAGGCCAAAATGAAAACAAGAAACAGAAAGGAAGGGAACAGACAAGGCAAAAAAATGCATATAATTTCAGAAAAGGATAGCAAGAAGTACTACCACCTTGAAAGAGAATGAAATATAATTATTTAAAGGAAGACAAAAATAGATGCTTTGGAATTTAAAAATATGGTAGAGATGAAAAATACAATGAAAGTTTTGAAAAATAAACTTCAGTAAATAACCCAGAAAATAGTTAAAGAAAGAAAAACAATACAGAAGAGTAAAATTAAGAAAAAAAGAAAGTACTAACCAAAATGATTAGTACCCACTGAAAGTTCCAAAAGAGAGAGAGAGAGAGAGAGAGAGAGAGAGAGAGAGAGAGAGAGAGAGAGAGAAAATAGTAAAAGGAAAGAAATAATTAAGTTAAGTTAAACAAGAACATTTCTAAAAACTGATTTGTGTGTTTACAAAGAGCACAGAATACTCTGTGCACACAAGAAAATCATACCCCTAAATGCTATTAGAAATTTCAGAAAGCTGAGAATGTAATAAAATAATACTATCTCCCTGAAATACAAACATCTTGCATATACTTACAAGTACTTAATAATAAAATTACTAAGGTTATGCTTTACATGCATTCAGAGGCTGAGCTGGAGCATGGTGTGGTAGAAACTTGGGGAGAAATAAAATGTAACTTATCATTTTTGTTGGTGGAAAGTCCTAGTTAATTCCTCAAATAGAAAAATTAAGAAGTAGAAAAAAAACATATTCTATTAGGGTATGATGGTTAAGAAATAACAAATTAGCTGATAGAGTACACAGTGTGATATGGAGAAAGAAAGCAGTGAAACAAGAAACTGCACTTTCTAGAACTGATTCTTGGTATGTTTATTTTTTAAAATATATAAATTATATATTTAAATATAAGGTATGTTCACATTATTGATCCATTAATGAAAACCAGAATTGTAACTATTTCTGTCTTTCACATCAATGTTTATAATAGCACAACTAGAAAAGAACCAAAATATTCATTTTACTGAACTACGCTTCATCTATATAATGAGAAACTATGTACTTATTAACATTTTGAAGAACTTTAGCAGGGGCAGGGGTTGTGGCTCGGAGGTAGAGGGCTTGCCTAGCATGTGTGAGGCACTGGGTTCGATCCTCAGTACCACATAAAAATAAAATAAAGATATTGTATCCACCTATAACTAAAAGATAAATTAAAAAAGAACTTTAGCAAATTGAAAATGCATATAAATGAATATTGAGTTAAAAAGATGATAAGATCCATATTGAATATGGATTCAACTTGGTAAATGACTAGAAAGAAGTACATTAAGAAATGGTTGCCTTTAGAAAATAGAATGGTGGGTTTTACATTTTTTCCCTCTAAGTTCTACTTTTGTCAAAATTCCGTATAATAAAAAAGTTTGTTTTATTTCAAAGTCTTTAAAAGTTTTTACAAAACTATGGTACCTTGACTATAGATTTTTCTATTGAGATTTTATAATATTCATTAAATTTTCAAATTTGATCAAAACCAGCAAACCTAATTTGAACTTATTAACCTAATATAAATAGTAATATGCTTATTATTTTTCCTATTTAACTTAAATGAAAAAGTTTCTAAGGTTAATAGAAACTTTATAGGTTTCCTCAGGAATAGAATGAGGGTAAGGGGTTATACCTTGCCAATAGGAAACTCTCTTACTTATTTTCATCCTAGACTGTTAAGCAGTTAGAAAGAAGTTATCTTTTTTTTTTCACTACTTCAGATGGTAATTTACAACTCTTTCTTTCACAATGTTTTCAATATCCAAAGAGGTGAAGGTATAATTTTCTGAAAATATATTTTCCAGATATAAATCTGATTGAACACAAGAATGCATATATTCATGCACTTGCTAAGCCAAAGGTATAATAAGAATGCACAAAAGAAACACAAATAATTTATGGCTACAGGATGCCACAGTTTCAAGTAGAAAATTGAAAATCAACCAATCTGTAGTCTCTGGTCTGTTTGAATTTTATCACTGAGTTACTTCCTTGATGTTTCAACTGAATTGACTAAATGAGGTCATATAGATATTGTTCTAACGTTGGCACCTTGAATTGACTATGACATTATTTAGTAAAGATATGTTTCCAGGCACTAAAAATTCTGAACTCTTTCAATTTTTTATGTATCAAGAAAAATATATCATCATTAAATTCTTTCTGAGGACAGAAAATAGGCCCAACTCTGTGATAGGCACAGCAGGGACTTACAAAAGGGATTTTGTGTAGACTTCTAGATGCAACCCTAACATTTAAGTAATATGTAATGCAGAGCAATCTAAAATACCTAACTGTAGTCACTTGTGAGAGAGGCCACATAACTGCTGTGGGGAGGGAAAGTACAGGTAGTCAGGAGATCATATATTCCAGGAGCCTTTCAATACAGACAAGTTCCTTCAGAATTTCTAAAAAAAAATTCTAAAGGAATAATTATATGTCTACTGTGTAATGTGATATCTTTCATAGGTACACATATAAGAAGAACACAGATTTCATGACTGAATTTGCTATTTTTTAAGTGATGAAAATAGATGAGATACAGAGCTTAAATACCTAAATTTATAATGATGAAATTCTTGACTAAATGTATAAAGTATCAGTACAAGCTGCCGCAGTCTGGCTGCAGCAAAATAACCGGCGGGGGGGGGGGGTGACGAGCAATTTGTGTACATTGATATAGCCAGAGTGGGAGCCGTTTATTGTAGGACAACAGAGGTATTTATACATTCCACACAGCTTATCTTAATTTACATAAACTAGATACAGCAGTCAACCAATAAGAAATCTCCACACTTAATGGCTCACTGGCACCACCTCACAAACCACTCCCCCTGGCAAAATACCAGGCACCATCCTGACTTGTTTACAGACTCTAACAACAAGCAAGTGACAAAAGTCTTCCACTTATTTAATTTTCTAAAGAAAATTATGATTAAAAGTCTCTTACCTTACATGATTACTTAAATGTATATTTCCATTTGCTATGTGACTTTAGTATTGGTTTAATTCAAGTACATTTATTTAATGTGACTTTTCTTTAAGGAGTAACTAATGGCAAAATGATTACTATTACAAAAATAATCAATTATCTATTTTGCTTTACTTAATTGACTCTGTTATGTTCATATTGAATATTTTTAATAGAGCCTTGATTATAATATTTTTTCCTTTTTTATTTCTTTAACTTATCTCAATTCAGTGAGTGTAATAGGAAGAACTGCCCTTCTCTGTAGGAGAGTAATGCTATCAACATAACTGGCACTGAATGCAAAGGAAAGAAAGTTATTTTGATTTTGCAACTGACTTGTTCATTGGAAAGAAATGACTTTCCTTGTCATGCAAGGATCATCTTAATATGCACTGTGATCATTTTTGCAGTATTGCCACTACTTAGAGATTAAAAAAAAAACAATGCAATTCAGAAATAAGGAAAAGCAATCTGCTATGTTGCCTTTCCTCAAAGGTCACCAATGGAAATGTTAGACATGGTAGTGAGCAGGTCATTTTGTCTCTGTTAATATATCTGTGTGGCCATAATCAATTCTTCTGAAGTTGTATTTCTCCCTTATGCCATCAATTTTTATCTAACATGGAATATAGCAAATGCAAATGCTATTTCTGCCAACATAAAATGAGAAGAGGTACTGATTTCCAACACTATGAGTAAGAATCAGTATTATAAGTAAAATTTATAAGGGTGGGTATTATTTTTTCTTTTAAATACCTTAAAATTTTAAGTTTTAGTCACAATATTATAAATCCCCCAGAGACTATTCTTTGGATATATCAGTAGTCTTTCACTACATATTTATTGAACAACTACTGTATATAAAGCACTATGATCCTTAAAATAATCAAGTAATAATTATTTTTAAGCAATTCTTATGCAAACATCTGTGACTGGAATGTCTTTAGAATACACCACCTTCAAGAATGTAGACATGCCACTAGCCTAGGACAAGGATTCTAAAATGATTCAGTTCTCAGGTACCAAATAGGGGACTCAGTTAGAAAAGGACAGTACAAGGGTAGCACATATACTACTAAGTTTTATCACCTTCAACATTTCACATTAAACAGCATAATAATGTTCTCTGAATGAAAATTTTTCATGGAAAATGGACTTAGAAAGCATAAAGCAGTAATCTAAGATGTGAATTTCAGAGTTTAAGACTTAAAAAGTGCATTTTTTTAATGATAACATCCATGCCAGATATCTCTAAATTAGAGATAAAAACAGAGTTGAGAAGATAAATTATCAGATAATGTTCCTGTCATGAGCAGAAACGTTTAATTTGTCCTAAAGAAGAAAGAGCGAAAAATTGTGAAATAGATGTTAATTTTCTAGAGTTTCAAAATATAAGAGTAACTTAAAGGCAAATGGAGAAGAACTAAAACAATGGGAAAACAATAAAACATTGTTTCATGAAGTTTCTAGGTAAGTAGGAAAAAAAAAAGCCAAAAGAATGATGTTGTATCTGAAATTAAAATGAAATTATACATCCATATTTATATTTTTTATCATATGTATTTTTCCGTGCATTGTTTAATTTAATCATTAGGACAAATTAGGGTGTTTTGAATGGACAATATCTTTGGAAATGTAGCAGTCAACTATTTTCACAATAATGCTGCATAAGTAACCATGCTAAAACCCAATAATTTACAACAACAAAAAAGCATTTATTCTCATGTGCATCATATACAGGTTTACTCTGATTTGCCTGAATTACACTGGAGTCACTTGGAGAAGTTCTGTTTTTAGCTGGATCTTTGTCTTAAGGCTGTAAATTGAGTTTAACATTTCTCCACATATGTTTGTCTGGGGCCTAAGCTGAAGACTGAGTTACCTATAGCATGCTTTTCTCATAACAAGTGCTATGGTTTAGATATTAGGTAACTCAAAAGCTCATGTGTGAGATAATGCAAGAATTTTCAGAGGTGGAACAATTGAGTTATGAGAGCCTTAACTTAATCAGTGCATTAATCCCCTGATAGGGATTAATTAGGTGGTAATTGTAAATAAGTAATCTATGGCTGGAGAGGTGGGTTATTGGGGGTCTTCCTTTGTGGTTTATACTTTGCCCCTGGTGAGAAGAGAGTTCTCTGCTTCCTGGTTCCAAGTCCTAAGCTGTGTTCCTCTGCCACACACTTCCTCCATATTGTCCTGATACACACTTACAGCCCCTGAACAATAGAGTTGGACATCAATGGACAGAGACCTATGAAATGGTGATCCCCCAAATAAACTTTTCCTCCTTAAAATTGTCCTTGTCAGTATTTTGGTTACAGTAGTGAGAAACCTGATTAAAACAACAAGTGGGAAAACTTAGCAAATCTTTATAAGACTCTTTTGTGTGTTGTGTTATCATTCCTTTGACCAGAGTAAGTCATATGAAGAAGGTTACCATCAAAAATTGAGAAAGTGAACATTCCACTCAAAGTTGGAAGGAGGAGAGAAAGAATATTCACTAAATAATAAAATATCACAGGAGAAATTGATCTGCTACTTAAGAGAGAAAGTTGAGAAAGACTTCTCTGAAAGTATGGGAGAGAAACCTGCCCCTCTCCTTTCCCAGTAGATTATGACATATTGCAAATGTAAATCTGCCATCTTACTCCATATTCTCCCCCACTGTGAGACTTTAGTTCTGTACATATATCTCATTCCCAAAAGTTGTCAGCGTTTTCAAGGTAGTTCATGTTCTTAAGTTCTTTCCTAAATTTATACAGAGGTGTATTCCTAGAATCAGGGTTCCCAATAACACAATGGTTGATTTCCATAGAAAGAATACCAGAGTTCACACAAACTTGATGGTAGAGTATTACTTTACAACCTAGAATTACTAATGACTGTTTTATGAGATGTTGAGAAGTGAAAAGGGACACAGGTGGAACTACAACTATTTTCATGGGAATTCTCAAAGTTTCATCCTCACATAAATTAAAGTGGGGACTCTTATGGTATAGCAAGACACTAAATATTGCAAACTAACTACTACAGAAATTGATCACATAATATTTATATGAAAACATCATGTAATTTAAGTTTTAAAAAAATTAAAAAGGCAAAGTAAGACTGATTTAGTACCCAGGCAGGTAGAATAGATTTCAGTAAGTATTGCCTAGTAACATATGTGAATAAGGATATTGTTTCTCTGAGTAGAGGGGAAGAGTGAATACAAAATAGGCCAAATTTTAGACATCATTATTTGATTATCCATTCTCGTGCTGATGGCCATATAGATATATATTATTTTCAGTGTGAGATATTATGAAAACTGTTTTAAACATTCTTTTACAAACCTTTTTTTGTGGACATGTATTTTCATTTCTCTTGAAGTTGCTGAGCAATGTGGTTTAAATTCATGAGAAGCTGTGGAACAATTCTCAAAGTGATTTTACCATTTTATACCCCCATTGGCAATGTATGGAATTTCCAGTTACTTCACATCCTTTTCCTCATTTGGCTTTATCACACTTTTAAATTTAAGCCATTATAGAATGTGCATAGTACCCAATGCTTTTAATTTGTATAATTTTAATCAGCAGAGCACAAATGAGTAAGATGAAAACTTCTCCTGGGTATTCAGAGGTAATTTGAAGTGTCTGTTCAAGTCCTTTCATGATTTTTGTTTCTTCATCTTGTTATCACTGATTTTTTTAAAATATCTACATATATTCTGAGTTCAAGACTATTGAGAGACATTTATTGCAAATAATTTTTTCTTAATGTTATCCTGTAATGAAAATAAAGTTTTAAATTTGATTAAACAATTTCTATAAATTATTTTTCCTTCATAATTAGTTATTTTTATGCCCATTTTAATATTTTATTTTGCTATGCACTAAACACTAAGAAACGTGATATTATCTACATTGGTCATTAGGATAGGCTTTAGCTACAAGTTAGGGTGGGTATTTGTTTTCCCTTATCTCTCGCTTTTTATTTATGTATTTAGCCATTTAAAATGTGTTTATTCCAAGGTCTTCCTTGGTTATTTAAACTTTTTAGTACTTCTACAGGATACTTTAATTGCGATGCTTGTCCCAAATGCTCTACCATCCAAATAAAATTCTAAAATGTTATACAACTTACAGACAGTGAACTATAAGAAAAGACCTTTATCAATGTTTTTGGAGTTACTAATGTAACAATCATTTTTTATTTGCATTAAATACCAACTTTTGAATTATAATTTGCACTAATTTTTGACAATCATCATAAACACAAACTTATTAATGAAATCTGTAGTAGCAGCATTAGGTTAATTATCAAAGGACATTCCCCATATGCATTTTCCAGATACTGCTGAAAAGATTATATTTGCCAAAGGTGTTCCAAATGGAGTGTGACTTATTAACACATGTTGTCTTCCAGGGAATTAAAAAGCCAGGAACAAATGTGTGTGTGTGTGTGTGTGTGTGTGTGTGTGTGTGTGTGTGTGTGTGTATGTGTATGAGTGTTGATGTTAGATTTTATACATGTGCTTTATGAATTTTACCTAGGTTATGATTAAGATTTAGAAAATAGTAGAAGGGTGCTTATATCCACAACAACCTTTTATGAATATAAAGACTTTTTACTATTCAAAATTAGGAAATAAACTTAGGAACTCTCACAATCAAAAACAATCTAAGGGATTATAACAACCAAATGGGATGTAGTATCCCAGAAGACATGCTAGAGCCAAAGGTGATGTTAGATAAAAACTAAAGAAATGTGAACCAAGTACATACTTTAGTTAATAATGTATCATTATTATTTCTTGCATTGGGACAAACATATCATTCGAATATAAGAATGATAGAGGAATCTTGGTTCACCCGTATGGAAACTTTCTACATTATGTTTTCAGTTTTTATATAAATCTGAAATTATTCTAAAATTAGCTTTTTTTTTTTAAAGAAAGTAAATGCAGAGAAACCTCATTTTGTACTTCTTGTCATTTCTGCTCTCCTTTGCTATTTGTGAGATGATTAAAACCTTCCAGTTTAATAACACCTCACCAATATAACATAAATCTGAATAGTAACACATGGAATTTTATGGGATTTTAGCTCATAAAAACTCCAATAATCAGTCCTTGTTTTTTTATAGCATTGATAAGTATGTAACTATTAATATTTAGTTTTTTAACATGGAGATATTTAAAAAAGGTAAGTTTATTTAATTATTTAAGACTATCTTAGGCCAGAATAATATATTTACCATGCTATAAGGTAGTTTACTAAATGAGCCATAACTATCCAATATAATTTCTTTCTTTTTTTCTTTCTTATTTTTTAAGATACGCAATCCTAAAAGTGAGCATTTACATTTACTATTAAGAAAATAAGTGTTGTTATCTGTATCAACTGTAAAATGGATTTAACTAATCAAAATAAAAGTGCAATAAAAATGCAAACCATATCACAGCAAATTTCCCAGTGCCTGTTTACGAAAGACTTCTCTGCTTGTGGCAAACTGCAAAGCAATTAAGGACCATAGATGCTCAGATGTAACATGGCTGTGAATACCAATGGAGCCACATGTCTACAAAGCAGGAAGCAACATTGACAAAATAAATATGAAAATCTATACTTCCGATGTCAAAGTCCCTTTCCAATTTACTTGCCTGATTTCTGAATTTCGGCTGGTCCCTTCTGTTCTCCTGGTAGCAATCATTTAGGTTCCACAATGTAACAAAAACTTCTACTCCCATATGCATCCAGGTGTGATGTCTTAAATGCAAATAGATACCAAAAAAAATCTAGCTTTTATTCAAACTGCTTCAACATAATAGTAGAGACACTAATGTTGAGGAAAGTCATTTTGTGACTGAGGTATTAAGGTCTTGACTTTGGCTAAAATAGTGAATCCAGAAAAGAACTGAGGAGTCTCTGAGGGTCACACACAGGCACAAATGAGAGTAAAATGTGTGGAAAAAAATATATAGAGAGAGTCACATTTTGAATTTATGAATAAATTATAGGAATTTAAGCTAATGTCTTCACAATGATCTTATTGACATTTCCAAAAATAGTCATATCAACACTCCTCCTCTGCCTTACAGAAAACATCTAAAATCAGCTTCAAGCTAATACAGTTATAGTAGTCATGATTTAGGGCTATTGATGTGTGTGATCCAGGCAGCTCTGAACACAAACACTTCAGTCTACATTACAGAAAGGTTTTACTAGGAGGTTGCTTTCCTGCTACTTTCTACCTATACATTGGTATATTATCTGAAGCTTCAGAATTCCTAATCCCAAAGAATTTATACTCTGGTAAATTTTTTATTCATGCAAAAATATTTAATAATGGTAGTATGTCAAGAATCTTGTCCATTTTTATTTCATTCCATACACTAACATTCATTTGAACTTTATTTTTCTTCTGACAGCAGTTTCAATGGTGATGTCAAACAGTACATATAGAACTGTCATCGTTTTTTTTTTTTTTTCTAATTATGTTGCCATTCTTAGCACAAAATCTACCTGGCTCTCCAGATTTTTCCATTTTAGTGATAACAACTATTATATGTCATGTCATCTCTTTGAAATTTATCCCTCAGTAGTGACTTAACCAATGTGTTTCACTAATGGTTTGTCTTTGTCTTCTGAGACACATCTCTGAGCTTGTTATTTTAGGTAGCTCATCTCAGCCAAATGTGCCAATGTTTGTGGAATAGACTTCATATGTTTAAAGTGAAACCACATTCATCAAAACTACCAATTGATAGCATACTTCAAATGCCTAATTTATACTCCATGTATTAGTTAATTCTAAATACAGTTTTGCTTAATAGGTTTTCATCCAAAACAAAATTATAAATGGGTACAAGTAATTCTTTATAGTTATAATGTGAGTGAACTTGGACATAATCACATTTGGAAAAGAAGAGTATAAGGTTAATTTGAATTGACAGATAATCCAAATATAATTTTTATTTGGAGATATATCTATATCTATTTAGATAAATGTATGTTTGTATATATATATATATATGCATCAGAATATACATATGCACATATCATATATGTGCTTAACATTTTATGCAATCACAAAATATCAGGTTTAGAGAATAATTAATATGTAAGATGATTCAACTACCCATCAAATGTTTGCATTTCTATAATCTCTTGGCAAATAATATGTGAAGCTCTGCTGAATTGGAGTCCTGGGGATTTTCATTTGATGCAGTTTATTCTAGTCACAATATTATGACTCATTATTAACAAACTGCATAGGGCATTTGCCTACAGGTTCACAATACTTTATCTGAAATTTCTGACAGCATACATGTCTTAGAATACTGAATTGTTAGTATTCTAAAAAGGCAATATACAACAAGATGAGTGAGATGTGAGGCAGTATGGCATAGTCAAACATTTCTGTATCACACATATATGTTCATACTACATAGCATAAAGAACTTAAACATCCTCATGCCAGTTTAAATCAGGTTTAACTGCAAAACAAGTTCAGGTACAGTTAGATTTTATGATCCATTGATTTTTCAAAAACCATTTGTTTTCTAAGCATAATGCATCTCAAAATTACATTCTCTATCATTGTTTTTGCTTCTTTCCCTTGTGTTACAAGACATAATTATATAATAAAATTTTTAAGTAAATTATTGCTTCGGTGGGTTTATGTTAATATCTTTTTTGCTGAATATCCATGGAAGCCCAGGACTATGGAATTTGTTAAAAGCCGATAGACAGAAGACTACTAATATTCAACTGGATTTTCCTTATTCAAGCTAAAGCCACAAAGCCAGACACAGAGAGGAAGAGAGAGGACAGTATAAATCTCTGTGTGTAAGTAAACTTATCACACTTATCACTTCCTTAGTAAATTTGTTTTTGATTATACCTTTCAGTATTGTATAATTATAAATGGCGTGTAATACTATATGTTATATTCATTATAAAACTCACAAATTAGGAATTAAAGGATTAAAAGAAATAATTCTATATAATGTTTAATTAATTTTTCAACACTCCAATGGATCATTTTGAGTGTTCTCTGTGATTCAGTTCCCTTTGGAAGTGCTGAAAAAGCTTATGCATACTCCATATTCTCTGTTCCAAGGATCACATTTATACCCCTAGGATGGGAGATGGAATGCAGAATGGTATTTTCCAAATTATGAATATAGGCTACTGGAGAAATAGGAAGGGATTTTAGGTGACATTTTTGGTAAGTATTTTATTTAATAATTATTTAACAACTGAAATTTATTTAATAGGTTTTTACTTAAAGACTTTCATTCAATTCATTTTAATTTTTATTATAAAAACAAAAAATTGTTATTAATATAGTACTTTCTTGAATTTTTTTTTTGGGGGGGGGAACTGGGGATTGAACCCAAGGGGCATTTAACCACTGAGCCACATTCCACATCCTTTTCTTGTATTTTATTTAGAGACAAGGTCTCACTGAGTTCTTAGGGCCACGCTAAATTGCAAAGACTGGCTTTGAACTCAAAATTCTCTTGCATCAGCCCCTCAAATGGCTGGGATTACAGGCATGCGCACCCAGCATAATCTTTTGATTTATTTACAGTTTTGCTTGTGTTAAAGTTTTTAAAAAGTGAATCAGGGGCTGAAGTTATGGCTCAGCGAGGCCCTGGGTTCCATCTCAGCACCACATAAAAATAAATAAATAAAATAAATGTATTTTTTTAAGTGAATCAGTATGGATACACACATACACACACACACACGCACACACATACATAAGATTATAGATGTTTTGTGGCAATAGGAAGGATAGAAATGATGGTATTCTTTTTCTTGCGGGGAGGTACTAGGGATTGAACACTCAACCACTGAGCCACATCCCCAGCCCTATTTTTTGTATTTTTTTATTTAAAGACAAGGCCTCACTGAGTTGCTTAGTGCCTCTCTTTTGCTGAGGCTGGCTTTGAAATTGTGATTCTCCTGTCTCAGTCTCATGAGCTGCTGGGATTACCTGACTGCATTTTTAAAAGTAAGAAAAGAGTTCTCCCTCCCAAGACAGAATGATTATGCCCGTCAGGGCCAGGTACAGTACATGAACATGTATGTACAAACAGGAACTTAATTATGAGTAGTAATTAACCCTTGCTAAAGACTTATTTCTGTTTTATTATATTTGATTGGAGCTGCTTTTTGGAGGGGACGTATATTATCTTCATCAAAACTGAACTGATCATCAAAAAAAATAGATATAATTTAAGCAAACAAAAAAAAATTTTTAAAAAGTGCTAATGCCTGAGGTAATCTTCACATACTGCATAATGAGATAGAACAAATAAGATAAATAAAGAAATAAGCATTTTTTGAGCTTTTTAGAATGGTAGTTTTCAGTGAAAGAAAAAAAAAATTCGATTAGTCTAAGCTTTCAAATTGTATGTATAAAACCTAACCCCCACTGGATAATGCACAATTCTCAAAGCAAAATTTTTAAGATTTGCTTGAGAAGTAAAAGTCAACTTAAAAAAAAATTAGTTTTGAATCTCTTAGGATAAAATAAATTCCTAAGTATTTCTGAAGAATATATCAGAAAAAGCATAATTCCCTTACAACTCATTAAAAATATTTAACTGGGGTTCACATTGGTTCCCATTAGGAATTAACTTTTAAAATACAAAACATACCCCCTTACCTTTGCAAGCTCAGCCATCCTTTGAAGACATAAGTGGAGTTTGACTGGCTTGTCACTAGGTTTCCTCTGCATATCAGTATCCTACTCTGGTACGTGCTGATAGCTCTGACTCCCACCAAACAGATATAGTGGTCATACCAATTATTCTTATCAAGGCTAGGGTTGATTCAGTGCCTATTATATATATTTTTTCTTTCTTTACTTAACCCTTTCTTTCTTTCTTTCTTTCTTTCTTAATTGCTTTGTAATTAAGAATATTTGTAAAATATGAACTTCACTGTGTTAGTAACATTGTCACTGCTGATAAAGAGGCAGGGGATGGTATTGCTCTTCATTTCCTCCTTCAACTATCATATATTGTCCATTTGCATTTTAATGGTATGATGAAGGGTAAGTTCAGCACAGCCCAGGTTCCTGTTAAGGAAAGTTACCCTAAAAGGTCTTAGATTTCCAGACCATTCCCCAAATCTCTGGATTCTAGTCTTCATTTGACTATTTATAGTGATTTTTCTGCCCTTTATCTTATCTATTCTCTGTTCACTGAGACCATTTTCCTTATGTCCTCTGAAATTCAAAGTCAAACATGAGCAATTGAAGCCTAGCTCTTCCTTAATAACACTGCTTTCCTGAGACGTCTGTTTTCTCTTTCACCTGCATCATAGCCTAGGATCCAGAAGAACTGTATGTTTGCTATTTCACAAAGTCACTAAACATGATCTTTTTCGAGGCCTTTGTACTTGCTATTCCCTTAACCTGGCCCTGCCCTCCACCCTTCACATCAACATGGCTAAATCCTTATCTTTCAGATAACATATTTTCAATGAGCAAGGCCCCTATGGACAGTTCACTCCTCTCTCAAATCCCTCTTCCTGCTTTGTTTTAATGCCTTACAAAAATGTGTTTCAGGCCATGAATAATGGAGCCTGATATTTGATTGATGTTATGCTGCAGATATTAAATGTATTACTTAATAGACATTAGGTCAGTGACTGCTATGTGACAGGGTTACTGGTGTGTACCAGACATAAGATGGCAAATGACATAGAACCCTTAACTTCCTCAAGTTTGGAGATGAGTGATTTGTCAAACGCATTCTGTGTCCCAGGAATTTTTCATATAGTATCTCTAATCTGCAAAACAACCCTTACCTGATCCCCCCTTTTTTTTCAGTATTATCCCATCTCTTTTCTGCATATCAAAAAAGAAATTGATGTAAAAAATAAAACTGAATTCTATCTTCTGCTTGAAAACATCCAGTCTCTGTTCTTGGACAGTCTTTGTTCCACCTCTTAACCTGGTCAGCTTCGAATCACTCAGCCTTCAACACGTAGTGCAGATTTACCTCAAAGTTGATGGGGTTCCTTTATTTGTGTTTTGTTATCATTTCATTTCTCTGTGGTCATTTTCACCCCATCATCAAACTATTGTTTGAAATACAATGTCATTGTTGAGCTGTAGCTTATAAGTCTTTTATTTTCCCATCAAGTAACACAAGCATGTCAAAGATGTTTCATAGACAAATTATGACATCACATTTCTATATGAGCATATTTTCATGAGAAGGAAAGGTGAGCATTCATGGAACTAAGATATCAAGATCATATATACTGGTGAAGGAACTCGGGAACTTCTCTCTTGTTCTTAGCAGTTATATTAGTCAGGTTTTTTTTCTTTTTTTCTTTTTTTTTTTTTTTAGAAAATACTTGGCATAAGCTACTTAAAAGAAAAAGAAAGGTAGTTAGTTCACAGATTTGGAGGTGCGAGGGCATAGTACCTGCATTGGTTCAGTTCTGGAGAGGGTCACCATGGTTCATGGTAGATGATAATGGTGGAAATACATATTGGAGCAAGCAGTCACAGCTTGAGCCAGACCACAACAGTATTCTTCTTGCCACCACAACTGCATGTCTCCTGGGAAAGAAAAAGTTCAGAAGATGGAGAAGGAGGGTGAGTGAACACATTAAAAATACAAATTATAAATAAGAGGAGAAAATGTTTAAAACCAAAGAAATTTAGAATGGGAAGAGACCTTGACATATTCTACCTTCACAGATATTTTTAACTCCATAGTACAGGGAAGAAAATATGAGGCCAAGACATTAAATTCCAGCCTCAATGTCACACATCTGGCACCTTATAGAGACCTCATTAAAATTTATATCAGTACAAGTTCTCTTACAATAGGAACTTCCATTCAGTTCCAGAGAAGTGAAATAATATGTAAATCCATATGGGTGTCATGAAATATGATATACATTCAAACTATGCCTTTATCACCACCCATGCCCTTGAGTCAGGTTAGCATTATAAAAGTTGCATATGCCTGGGATGAATAAGCCTATTACCTAAGGTGTTCACCTAATCTGCTTTTTTCTATTTTATCTTCAAAATCCTTCATCTGACCACTTATCCATAATCAAATACGTCTCCCTACTATCATTAGTAGTACATTTCTGCAGTATTTCCTATTAGACTAATATTTCATTCTCCTTTCACTTTATATGTTTTACCTTTATTGCCCAATAAGTTTTTTTTTCTTTTTTTTTTTTTCTTTTTTGTATGTTGTATTCTTAAAATTCAGGTGTTAGATAGTAAAGGAACTAAGGAATCTTCCTGGGTTGTCCAAAATAATACGTGTGTTTAGGTTTCTGGTTCCAACAACGCCAGAGCAGAGGAATGGCCCTTAGTTACCTATATTTCTTGCATGTATTTGTCCTCAACAGGCCCTTGCCTGCCTATAGATTTACTTACAATGGGACTTTGTGGCTCTCTTGAGCCCCTAACAGCTAGTGCTTATGGTGAAAAAGAGCACCAGAAGGGGAAAACACAAATCTAAGAATAATCTCTTATAAATTCCTAATATTGTAGACTTCCTAGAATATTTGTGACTGCAGTTTATCTCAAGGGAGAAAAAGTCTATACAGGAAAGCAGGCCAATTCAAGTCACGAAAGCATCCAAGATCTGTGTTACAGATAGTTTATGTGAAACATTGTTCCTTTCCTCTCCTACTTTCTAGAATCTATGCCTGCCCATGGAGTCCAGGCTGCATTCCCTGGAGGCTTCTTATCAGGGCTTCATGTCAACACCTCCTAAAGACAACATTTAAATATGGCCTTAGCCTTCATTCAGTGCCCCTTAGTTTTCTCTCCCTTTAATACATTTCCTCCCTATTCATATAACTGCTGATGGGAATTCGAATACATGAAACCAACAAAAGAGGCTATTTCTGAGCCTGTACTTTATTAAATTAAGATTGTATTATTAGTACATAATGCATATTTAATATAGGAACAATAATTAGTTTGAAATATTATTCAAGAAATTTTAAGACCCCTTTTAACATGGCAAATATGCTCGAGTCCCTGGTGACAAGCAAGGCTATTAATAGCAGAGGTTTTGTTAGCTTTCTGGGTATTTCTTCAGCTGTAGGCAGTTGAAAATGCTTACACCCTCTCACTTTATTCATGTCTCTGGGGACTAGGCTCATTCTCATCTTTTAGTCTAATACAGTTTTGCATGTTATTCTCTCTTATAAATTATGCCTCAAATTGGCATGACTTGAATATCACTTGAAAATCAATTGTTCCTGGGTCGATAAGCTTCCCCTTCTTTTTTCTGTTTTCATGTAAAAGCAAAGTTGCCTTTCATGAATTTCAATATATTTAAGAATATAGTGAGCTTCAAAATTCTCTATAAATATCTTTGTTATTGTTTTTTTCTATCATATCCAGAATCACTCCCTACACTGTGAGCTTCCACTTGTGTTTTATGAAGAAATAACAGACCCTCTCATAGGCTGATCAGCTCCATATGCAATTCTAGTTTCTTAAATTCTTGCTTCTGTTTTCTCCAATTTTCTGCTGCTTTTCTTTTGAAACTTAACTTTCCTTGAGGCTTTAATTGGTCCATTTTTAATCCCTTTTGACATCATGTAATTATTGGTTTCCCTTGCAGGGAAAAAGCATCAGAGTCATGTTGTTAAATATAAAATATTTTATTGTAGGACCTCTGTGAGCACTTCAAATTGACCTTCTGTGTTATATGTATGGAGTCAGCACTGCACAATATGGCCCCGTGTTGTATTATAATATTTTAAACAGATTTTCTTCATTCACTGCACCAGACAATCTCTTGCTTAACTTATGCACCTCCCTAAAGTTCCTGCTTTCTTTATTGCAATGACCTTGAGGCTATATTCACTTCTGGCCAATTAAGCTGTAAATCAGAATTTATCACTAATAGTGGTACAATTATAGGCTGCAGTGAAATTGCTCAGCAAAGAGAGATATCTGTATACATTTAGGTTTTGTTTATTTGCCAAAGAACAGACGAAATTAGAGCAACTGCAACCAGTTCTTCTTCCTTACCGGCTTAAAAAAAATGTCTATCTGGCATATGTATACTTCATTCCCCTAAAAGTAAGTGCTTTGTCCTATATTATTTTATATATCTTTAGTTGAATTGATTAAAAGAATATATTTTACTAGGCATAAAATGTAAACATATAGGTGTAATATTCAAAGATATTTAATCTTATGAAACACAAAACTTTGCAAGCAAATGATATTTAAAATTTTTGCACCTTCATTAATTGTATTGACATTGCCAAAAGCACAGGTTTGAATGGCTAATTGCTTTTTCATTTGCAGGATGAAACAGGCAAGCTGTGTTGAATTTGGTCATGAGATGTTCTCATTTACATTTGCAATTTGTGAGAGCGCTAGTCAACACCAGCATCAAAACATACTGTCTTCACAAGGAGGCCAGATATCTGAGTAAATGCAGGACAATTATGGAGAAGTTGAGCACATCTTCGTTTTTCTATATTTCTGAAAACAAAACAAAAACAAACAAAACAGAAAAAAAATTGAGTATGAAAAACTTGTATCAGAAGTTAAAATATCAAATGCCTTGTCTGAAAGATGTCTTCTGACATATCTTTGAAACAAAAGCGTCTGTATATCTGTGATTACTTGTAATCTTGCTTGATGTCAGTTCTGCTTTCATCCACACTTTGTCTTTTAAACAAATGATTGGAGAACATATGTCATGAATCTGTTTTTACTGCATGGATCATTTTATCATGTGGAAAGTATTTACATATGTACCTATTCTTTTGGATTATTATAAACGCACTAAATTTGGACCAATACCTGGAATTAACAATCACTCCTATGAGTTAAATACTAATGATCAAAAGAATGGGTTCCTAATGAGAATAAGTTAGACTCCATGCTGCCTGGTACAGTGGCACAGGCCTGTAATCCCAGGGGCTCGGGAAGTTGAGGCAGAGGATTGCAAGTTCAAAGACAGCCTCAGAAAAAGTGACATGCTAAGCAATTCATTAAGACCCTGTCTGGAAATAAAGTACAAAATAGGGCTGGGCTTGCGGCCCAATGATGGAATGCAATCCCTGGAATGCCCCACCCCCACCAAAATGCACTCTACTGTCACATAAATCTAAAAAGACCTTTTTTAAAAAAATGGGTTAGATACTTATGAAGTAATGAATTGAAGTATAACATGTTATAAAATTATGAAAGTTTCTGTTACTTAAATTAAGCCTTTTTACAAGTAAGGTGTACGAAAAAAATCTATCAAGCAACTCATTATATAATATACAATTTGTTCACTTGAAGGATAACACTGAAATCAATGTTTTTGCTGTGCAAATGATGTTATAACTGGCATATTATAAAATAGTATAATAGTCTAATAATAGCATGACCTTTAACTAGAAAACTGTGTCCCACTATTTGTTCAAGAATTACTTTAAGGAAGGATAGGATAAATGCAGGTTTTACTTTTAATAAATATTAATGTGCACTTGGGGGTCATTCAAAAATGTAATTGATTACCTGTGTTTTGGATTCTTCTTGATCTTTAAATCATGAGATATACTTAACCTTCTGAGTGTTCTCCACTTAAAATATACAATACTGATATCATTTATACAAAACAATTTTAAATGATTTTTTAGGTTATGCATAAGTAAAAATGCTGCCCCCATTCAAAATTGTCACCATCTATCCTAGCTCATGACCTAATGCTGGGTTCACAAAATCTGACTATTCCTATAACTTAAAATGACAAAGAAAGCACGTAAGCAAACAGAAGTAACTTTTCAAAATCTGTGATGGCTTTTCAACCTTAAGGATCTGTGAAAAGAGAGAGAGCCATTGGAATTATTTATTCTTATATAGGGGACACACAAGGGGAGGTTCCATGGAACACTCCATCCCCAAAAGGGCAAAGGGGTATGATTACAAAGGAATAAGTGAATGTAAGTCAATCCCAGCAGGTGAGATCTACTCCTGGAGCCACGCCTTGCTCTCTGAGCTTTGGTAATGCTCAAGTTACTGCAATGCAATAATTGTTCAGAACCTGCTGCATCAGGACTTAAAGGTGTCTGTATCATGGGCAGCTTCAGACACAGAATCTCTGGTTAATCTAGAACATGAATTTCAAGCTAATTTAATTATTCCATGAGACACTAAAATAAGCATTTACTAGGCTTCCTAGGAGATGCAACAGTGCACCTAAAAGAATTCTTTAAAAAAAGAAAAGAAAAGAAAGAACTCATAACTGAAATGCAAGATAAAGTGTTAAAAGTAACAACTGATGTGCAAGTTCTCAAAGGATGTTAAGAAGAGATGATTTGCAGCAGTATGCGGGGGGAATGAAGGAAAGAATCTAGGAAATAGTTTCCAACTTGATCTTTGTAAGGAGCATCTGCCATAGATATGCTGTGAAATTCTAGGACTCACTAAGCTGCTGGCCATAAGAAATAGCAGCCATTGAACTGCTTAGTCATGTCTGCTTGCAATTGATACAGAGCTGTAAGGGGCACTAGTCATAGGCATGTTTAGCAATGACTGGTTACAATTGATAGGGAGCACAGCTCCATGGACATGTGTAAAACCATACCCAGTTGCAATTACATCACCACATCACTTCAATGGACATAACCAATTGACTTTCACTGGATACAACAAATCACCAATGTATAACTCCAACTTGGAACTGTATTTAAATTGCTGGTCTGCCACATTGAAGAATTTTTGCTTCAAGGACATCTGTGAGACTGGCTGCCTTGATGTCCGTCCCTGAATTGACTTCAACATTCCCTGACATCCAGCCTTTGGCTGGAGAGAACCACCAGACAAGGACTACATCTGCTCTTTGGCTAAGAGATGTCGTGTGGCATCAGAGGTACTTTGGAGATCTTGGTTGCCCTAGGATTGTGTGATTTGTTTATAGTGTTTAATTAGTGTGCATTGAATGCTTGTTGGGGTGCTCCAATACATTAATTGTTTATATTTGATGATTGGTGTGATCGAATATATGCTTGCATTTAAAGACAATCTGCCTCTGAGTAATTATTAATAATGCTGCTTGCACCTCACATCCAAACCATAACAGATATGTAGACATAAGATGGTGCAAAAAGATGTTTACAATAAATGCTTCATTATGCAAAGTGGAATGAGGAGGGCTCAGCGAAAGGAATAAGGTGGCAAACAAGGATGCTGTGTGGAGAGGACCTGTGGGAGAAAAGGTGGATCAAAACTCAGGGGAAGAGGCCTGAAAATAGTGTGATCAGTAAGAATCATGGATTTTATCTACAGCTTTGGAAATGATCCTAAGGATTTTGAATGAATAATTCTACCTGAAAATCAGAAAATTTAAATTGATCTGAGTACTCTGTATTGACTAAGAAAGGCAAAACAATAAAAATCATTGAGAAATGCATAGGCTAGAAGAAGAAGTTTGTAAAAGCTTGTTTTAAAATTTTATCTAAGAAATAAAAACACAGGCAGCTCATTTGAAGTGTGGGAGACAGCAAATATGGGGAAAATTTGAAACTATGAAAATATATATAAGCTATAAAGAGAAGAACAACAAATCCAAGGTAATTATCTTGAGGAAACTTGGAGGAGGAGTGAAAAAAACTGTAGACAAAGGAAAGAAGTTTTGTTCATTCTGTGTGTCGGTTCTTCCTGTGTATCTTCATAAAGTCTATTCAGGAACTGTCTGTCATTCATTTTGTGAAAAGGTATCTAAGTGTAATAGAAGTATGAGAAGCTTGGAAATACACTACCTGGACTCAAATCCACACTCAACTATGGGGTCACATATAAATCACTGATACTCTCTGGCCCTCTTTGGTGGCCACTTTTACAAAGTGGTTTATGTTACCTCTTGCCTTGAGGGCTTCAAAGACATCTAGTAACTTAAATGTTTTTGTGATATGAAGTTATGTGCAACCTCTACACTTAGCCTGGCATCTGTAAATAAAGAAACCTCCATTCTTTTCAAAGTTATGCTTGAGTTACTACCAACTCAGAGGGCTACAAAGCCTAAAACAACTTATAACAACTCCTTTAAAATACAACATTAATTTTTCATTCATTCATCTGTTCCATGAGGCTATATTTATTGAATGTATATTATGTATCCAATAATGGTTAAGGAAAAAAGGAGCAAAGTTAAAGTCTCTTCTTTAAAAAGTTTTAGATCTTAGCAATATAGAAAAGTAGTAAGGAAATAAAGCTGATCTGAAAATAAGGATTAAGAAAATCAGGACATCCCTGGTTGTAGTGAACAAGACAGTAACCATTGATGGTACTGCCAGGGTAACCTCTCAGATACAAAGGGTGAGCAAGAATCCACCCTGCATAGGAACAACTTTCCAGAATGATCATTAATCATCATTTTCTTCATTCATATTTCAGCCTTCTCAGTTACCTGGTGTGACTGACCATACTAATGCTATTTCTAACAATGCTAATCATAATCAAGCTATTTACCCTCTCTTTCCCTTTGCCTTAGGTTTCTTTTCTTAAACTTGGTTTAATACTAGTACCTAAATCTTAAGACTGTTGTATTAAGAGTTACTATCAGTAACATATGATCATAATATTTGCTTAATAAACAACATAGCAACCCATAAATCTGAAATATTTAGATTCTGCTCTCTCTGAATTATTGCACAAATATATATATATTTCTTATTTTGAATATTGTTTCTTTTATTTTCAACACCAGTTGGTCCGTTTTTCTAATTATTGTACATGTGGATTAAAAAAAAGTGTACTTATAGGTGCATATTAACTTCAAGAACTACAGTGCAGTATAAAAACATATTATTATTGCCATTCAATGTAGATTTGTCAAATATATTTATATATAAGTCTGCACACACATATTGTCACTTAAGAACTCTTAAATTGCTGTCTGGCTCTGTTATTTAACTTTGATGTTTTTCTGTTGGATAACAGGAAAGTAAAATCTTTTAAAGTATTTAGAAGTATAAGAGACTGAGAACACTAAACACACAGTCGACTCTCAATAAATATTTGTTGAATGAGTAAACAAGGTCAGCTAGTAGAGGAGATTTCGTGCCAGACTGAGGAATTTGGAATTTAGCCCACAAGGACAACCATAGGAACTTTTTGCACAGAGAAATACCATGATGAAAATAGTAATTTAGAAATGCTACTACGTTGCTGGATACAGGAATAATAAGAGAGGAGAGCTGGGGAGAAGAACTAATCAAAAAGCTATTGCAGCAATTCAATATGTGAATCTGGGCTTGAATAACAGCAGTTGGATGAGAACTATGGTGAAAATACTAGAGAACTTTGAAATAAAAATTGGTGAATTATCGAATGGTGACCACATAGTGAAAAGACGATTAACATGGTTATTGCAAGGTACTGAACTTAGGAGCTAGGATATGAGTGACACTGTTAATGGAGAAAGGGCCTCTGAAGGAGTGATATGCAGGGATCCCAAGCACTTCTACGTCTATCACAGAGGCAGCTGTGTTACCACTTCCCGTAATTCTACTATGTAGACAACATGTGGAAGAATGCACATACACACTAGTATTTTTGAATTGGTTTTATTTTATTCTAAACAAACTTAATTTAAAGAATGTTAAACATTATTTTAGAAAATTGGTATGTTTCCTATTAATTTAGGTTATACGGCTGCATAATACTAATAAAACAGCCTCTTTCAAGAAAATAGTTATCATTTCCACTTGTAAATAATCAGCAATTTAACTAAAAGAAAAATATTTTCAGTAACTATATTATATAATATACTATACATATTTGGTCCCAATTACACTTAGGCAAAACCACTATGCAGCTATTTTCTATCCCAAAAGTTAAGACTATCCATACTTTCTTGGGTTTGCCTTATTTATAGAGACAGCATTTGATCTAGTATTTTCCCTGACTCATCAATTAAATTATTTGTTTATAAGATTGTCTTGTTTTGAACTAATTTCAATATAGAATCCAATTTATCTAATAAAATATTTCATTGTTTTTTTTAAATTAAGTGAATTGTCACTGGATAGAAATTAAACATCCAGAGAATAATTTATTGCTCCATGAACTATTAAGAAAGGTTTATGAGACCTATTATAGAGTTTGTCCCTCCTTCCTGATAGAATACATAGAATTAGAAAAAAAAAGTGTAATAATATTCACGAACAACACATTTCTGGAACTTGAGCTTTCCCTACAACTGAGCCTGCCTTTCAGGAAGCTTTTGCAGAAATATCTTTATTTCAAGTGAAATATAATAGAAATCCCTACAGTTATGTTTGAAGATTTCCTGAACATTTTCTAATTGTTGAGAGTTACTTACTACCTAATAAAGAATGTTACTGTGAATGAACCATTTATCAATTTACATGTTCTTTTCACTGAAGACTGGAGAGAGAGAAGATAAAAGTATAAACATTTGCTGAACACTTAAACAGTGCTGTTTTTTGCAAAGACAACCAGACTAAATATCCTCACTAATTTTATGGAATTAGTTCTAATTTTACAGATGAAGAAACTGAAGTTTCTAAATGAAAACCATATACCTAGTATACTTAATCAAATTTAAATCAGTCTTGTTTTAAGACATACCTTCATTTTATATGTAACCAAGAGAAGAACAAAAATGATTTAGACATTATTTAAAGAAACATCTCTCTTTCAGAAATATGAAGATGTTAGCACATGTGGGAGCGACACCAGCAAGATGGGGACAATAGACTAGAACACCTCTGTGAGCACTCTAAAGACCAACTGAGCAATGACAGCACCCAGGATACTCTAAGCCAGGACTAGATTCCAATGAAAAGACAGGAAAATGTGCATTCGTCACATCTGTTCATTCCCTTCCTTCTATGCAACATAGCCAGAACCACTGAAAGCAAGCCTCTGGATCCAGTCTGCTCCCTTGGGATGGAAACACAAGAGTGGGCTACGTGACCAACTAGTCCAATAAGAGAGTGGACAATGTGACTGGCTTGTCTGGGGGCCTGCCGGAGGGACTGGCTCCTAGACTGCTGAAAATAAAGGCCAATATCATGGGAGAGCTGCAGTTTCACAGGCAGATGCCA
Source organism: Ictidomys tridecemlineatus (assembly GCF_052094955.1). Taxonomy (NCBI): domain Eukaryota; kingdom Metazoa; phylum Chordata; class Mammalia; order Rodentia; family Sciuridae; genus Ictidomys; species Ictidomys tridecemlineatus. Next base: position 150,070,095 of record NC_135482.1, on the reverse strand, counting down.
AGAGAACCAAGAGGTCAAAATAAACACGGGAGGTCCTCTGGCAGAGAAACTGGAGAAGGTACTCCTCTGCATGAAGGCAAAACACAAAGACTGAGAGAGTTGGTAGCTTTTCAAAGCCAGTTTAGGCATGTAAAGAAACACAGAAGCATACCCAAAGAAAGGAACAAAATAAAACACTTAACATTTTTTCACAGAAATAGAAAATTTATTCTAAAATTTATATGAAATCTCAAGGAACCTCCACATAGTCAAGTTTGAGAAAGAAGAACAAAGATAGAAGACAAAAAACTTACTGATTTTAAAACATTTTGCAAAGCTACAGTGATCACAACAGTACGGTACTGGAATAAAGACAAACAAATAGACCAATAGAATAAAAGAGAGAACACAGAAAGAAGCCCTTATATAAATGGTCAAGTGATCTTCAACAAGGATGACAAGGACACTCAGTGGGGAAAGGACAGTCTCTTCAACACATGGAGCCAGGAAAACAGGATAGTCACATGAAAAGTGAATGAAGTTGGACACTTATTGTGATGATTAATTTATGTGTCAAACTGACTAGATCACGCAGTACCTGGATTAAACATTATTTCTGAGTATTTTTGGATGATATTAAGATTTGAATTGATGAACTCAGTCAAATAGATCATCCTTCCTAATTTGGATGGGTGTCACACCACTGTAGACTGGAACAGAAGAAACAGCAGAGAGGTTTTCTCCTTCTTGACTCTCTTCTTCTATTGGGACATTTATGGTTCCCTGCCCTTTAGTAAATCAGGGATTCAGAGTTAGACATTTAAGTTCAAAACTGATCTTTCTACAGTTCTGTATAACTAAATGTGCACTTTTCTCAAAAGTCCATTTCAAAAATGGGGCCAAAATACTTTCATGGCTATCATATAGTCCACATATATGACAGAACACAATTTTTCAAATGTCTTTAAATAGGCTTCTAGCAATGCTGAAATGTTTGCCAATTATCATGTATCTAAACTTTTAGACTTTATCAGCTCTCATGGAGTAGAAACTCAGGAAAGGAAAGACAGAAAGAAGAAAGAAAAGAGGAGCAAAAGAGGAGACCCTTTATCCAACCAGCTCTTTACTTGGAGAAATGCATATTTAACCATTAAAATAAATAATCCGAGGCTGGGGTTGTGGCTCAGTGGCAGAGTGTTTGCCTAGCCTGTGTGAGGCACTGGGTTTGATCCTCAGCACCACATATAAATAAATAAAAAATAAAGCTACATCAACAACTAAAAATATTATTTTAAAAAGAAACAATACAGGAGTCACATTAAGATCTGTCCTTATGACACTATATTTCAGTCTTTTCTCTGGATATTTCCTACAATGAGTTGTTGAAATGCAGATTTCTGGGTTATCTTCAGTTTTATTATATCATATTAATTGAAGTAAAGGTCAGGAATCTGATTTTCTACAAACTCCCAAGAAAATAAGGGGCCATAAATAAATTTCTTACACTGAGAATTATTCTTATATATTTTCTTAATTTATGCCAATTTTCTTTTTGGGAAAATTTTTAAATATTTTTTAAAAAGTTATGTGTATTATATTAGTTACCTATGGCTGTTCTAATAAATTGCCATAAACTTTGTGGTTTAAAGCATTGCAAATTTATTCCAAACAGTTCTAGAAATCTGAAAGCAATTTCACTGGGCCAGCAACTTCAGTGTCAGGATTTATTTCTTTGCCTTTTTTCAGTTTCTAGATCTACATTCTTTGATTAATGTTCTTTCCTTCCATCTTTGAAGCCCACAGAGTAGCATTTCAAATCTTTCTCTCTGCTGAAGTTGGATCTTTATTGTGATGGGCTCTCTGCCATAACAATATCCTTCTGCCCTCCTCTTCTAAGTACAACTGTGGATGCATTGGGGGCATACCAGGAAAACATTCCAAAAATCTCCCTATCTCAATAATATAAATCACATTGGCAAAGTTTTTTTGTGCCACATAATGTAAAATTCACAGAATTCAGGGATTAGGAACAGGATACTTTTGTGCATCATTATTTTAGCCTATATGGCAAAAGGGACTTGGATTCATTTAAGATAAAGATCTATGTCTTGAGATTAATCTTCCTAACAAATTATAAGATATTTATAGTGTCTTGAAAGCATATTTGGGGAAGGGGAACATGTTTATTTTTTTTAATCCAGTTTATCACAAGATCATATTAATTATTTAGTAATAACAAAACTCTGTATATTCCAGGGCTTTTCAAAGTATACTCTTCTTTTCTAAATCTCTGCATGCTAGGTGTTCTGAAAATAGCCACAGACATAAAATGAATGCCAAGTGTCAGTAATTAGATTATGTGGACAATTCATGACGATATCATAAATCAATACCTGTTTGGTCATCTACCCAACTTTCCCCATAACTTCACCATTCTTTACAGTAAATTACACTCAGAAAAAGAAAAACAAACAAACAAACAACAACAAAAAAAGGATTAGTTTTCTACCAGCAGCCATTATTTACTCTTTACTTACTATTTGGAAATCATAGGATTATTTATATACCTTCTGTCTGAGTTTGTAGTTACCTGTAGGAGTCAATTAAATTTTTTTTTGATTCCAGCGAGAATGATTGTGAAATCACATCATAACTTTTTTTTTTATGAAGCTTTGAGATACATTTAATTCCTTTACAGCATTCTCTGCTTTTACTGTTTAATTAAACAAGCACAGGAAGGCCACTTAGAGGGCACAGCAAAAGAGGCCATGGAAAACTTTAGAGTCATCCATGGTACCAGCAGTACTTGTCTTACAATGTTAGGTTAGATTGCTGCTGTCAGCAAACGTCCAGCCCATTGTTTTTGCATTTCTGTCTTCAGGGGGCAGCTGTTTCTCCATGGACTCCCATGGAGCTTCGCTGAGACACAGCACTCCCTTCCAGGGCTCAACTGTCTCCACTAACAGCATTTTCTTCTACAATGTGGCTCCCTGATGGGTCTCCTTGTGTTGCATTTTTACTTTGTATGAAATCTACTGCAAATAGCTGTTTATGCTCTGTCTATTTTATGGTGTCATGCTTTCTCTTTGGTGTATTAAGGGCTTAAAAGTCTTCGATTAGCTGTTTTCTCCTTTAATTAGTTGCCTGCCACTGTTGTGTCTTTGAGCTACGTAATCTTCAATAGGGAGCAAACTAAATCATCTGACATTATCTCTGTGCCAATTTATTTTTAAACATATCTTATAAGGCTTTAGAGGGCATATATTATCATTAAGATCACACACCAATAAAGATTAAGATTTCTCTTAAGTCCATGTAAATATATATACAAACGTACTTTCAAAAAGTGAGAAAGAATAACAAACATGTTCAATACCTAACAGAAATTGACACAGAATTAAGGTAAAAGGTACGTGAGGAAGACTTAATAAACATGGAAAACATGATATTGGAATTTCTTACTTGTAGAACTGGAAGAGTAATACCTAACTTACATACAACATTTATAAAGTATCAACATGTAAGACTGACAAAGAGCAGGTGTTAATAAACATTAATTATAGTAAAAAAAGATAAAATAAATGTAAATCTTGTTTTATGTGTATCTTGCTCAAGCCTGCTAGCAACTTCTAAATATGAAAAGAATAAATTTCAAATTTTTATTATGGTCTCAAAAAAACATTAATTATACTATGCCATATTATATAAATGTGTATAGTTACTCATTTAATTCTTTGTAAATCTTTCTTGTCATGACTATGCATCAGACCTGTGTTTTGGAGTGCCTATTATGTGACTATACTTCCATGTGTTCTATTGATTTCAACTAATTCCTTGCCTATGAGATGAACAATAAACTTTTATCAAGCACATAGAACTTGTTGTATGGGAAAAAACAAAAAGGATGATTATATCCATCTTAAATATTTTCTATAATTAATAAATTATTCCTCTTAACTATCAATGTTCATGGCTTTTTAAAAGACTGTTTCTTTTCTGTTCTCTCTGAAATATCCAAGTAGAATTACTCATCAAATTTCATCACATTCTCAAGATTTTAGGAAGCACCCTTATTACATAAGGCAAATGCTTCATACACAAGTTACTTAGATCACTCAAACATTCTGAAATCCTGTGCAAATTTACATTTATCAAAGAGAGCCACTAAAATGTCTATAGGGACAGTCCAGTCTTGTGGAGTGGCTAATTCTGCCATTCTCCTCTTCAAATTAATCTAAATAAGTTTTATAGGCTGCCACTTTCATTGTTCCAGTGACTCCCAAATATTTACACACTGAGTATATGGGATTTTGAATTATGCCAGTCAATGATCTCCCTTCTATTTCTACCCACAAAAAGCACAATAAGTGGCTTCTATTGATCTTTGCTAAAGAATAAAGTAGTGATCTAAAGAGGTCCTTGACAGTCAACACAGTTGTAAAATATGGACCCCTTCATCATACATCTTAAAAATTTTGAAACCTAAGGAAGTACTTTGTTCTGTCTATAAAATATAGAGCTTGATGAAGGCTGAAAGAACATATAATTAAGGTTTTACAGAGGGCCGTATAATATAAACACAGCATTAAATGAACTTTATATTAGTACCTGAATATTTCATTATTGTCACAACCACTGTTTTACAATCGCTTAAAACAATTTAAATGGTGTAATGTAGGTGATGACATAGGTACAGCCCCATTCATTTATTGTGTAATATTTCCCTTTTATGTGCATTGTTGAAAGATACAGCATGATTTGGCTTACCTAATTTCATTAAACTCATTTCAATAATTTGGACAGATGACTTAGACAATTTGTTTAATTTGTAGAACTTAAGCAAATATTTAAACAATACTCAATGTGCCAGAGCAGCAAAGTTCTGTTTTTCTTAGACAGGATTTAGTGTCCAGACCTGCTATTGCTTGCTCTAGACCCCATTCAAGTCAGTCAACCTTCTGGTGCCTCTTTTGTAAATCTGGAACATTGAGATATTAAAATCTTACAGCATTGTCATGGGAATCATTAATTTCAAACTTATGAAAGTCTTACAGCAGAGCATGACATATAGATTGTAACACTTACTATTAAAAATATTGATAAAATATGTCCATTTTCTAATTTGGTGCCATATAGCAGCAATTCCTATGTCATATTCATGTAACAGCATGTGAAAATGATATCAACTTTGTCAGAAAAGAATCAATATTCCTACATGTAGCTTTTATTCTAGAAAATCCATAGTTTTCATTGTACCTACCAAAGTAACATTAGATTCTAGTCACTATACCTACCAATATCCTTGGCTATACTCTAAAAATTAAGTGAATAAAGAATAAAGTAGTGATCTAAAATATCATGTGAACATGATATTTAAGAGATGGATTACCATATAAGTCTAGTACTGCCGCGACCCCCCGGCCGGCAAAGGAGATGCAACACAGGATTCTTCTTTCAGCAGTTTATTCAGGCCTTTATTCAAATGTATCTTTAAGCTTCTCCTCCTCCACCCGTGCCTCCTAGCCTTAATAAAGCATCCTAAGCCCCAGTGCAAAGCTGCCACGTGGATCTTTCTCATAGGGTGTTATCTCAAAACGCACCAACTCTCCCTAATAAGGAGTTGTTTATCACTGACCACAGTGGCAGCCAGCGCCATATTGTAATGGCGGCTATGGTCTGCAGAAACGGCTCACCACATAGTACCATATGGCCATATCACCTTTTGAATGTTGGAAAATGAGGATAAAAACCACTTTCTTCAAGATAGTATCTGTTATAGTTTGGATGTTAGGTATCCCCCAAAATTTCATGTGTGAAACAAAGCAAAAAGGTTCAGAGGAGAAGTGATTGAGTTGTGAGAGTCTTAATCCGATCAATGAATTGATCTCCTGATGGGATCAATTAAGTGGAAACTGAAGGTGGATGGGGTGTGGCTGGAGGAGGAGGTCATTAGCAACACGAGTTTGGTGTATATATTTTGTATCTGGAGACTGTAAATCTCTTTCTCTGCTTCTTAATCATCATATATGCTTCTTCCCTCTGCCATACTCTTCTACCATGATGTCGAACCTCAACTAGAGCCCCAAGGAATGGAGCCAGCCTTTTATGGACTAAGACTTCTGAAACTCTAAACCCTCAAATAAACTTTTCCTCCTCTATAATTGTTTCAGTTGGGTCCTTTAGTCACAGCAGTGAGAAACTGACTAAACAGTATACAAGTACTTTTATTTCCCTTTCTGGTATAGATTAGAAGTTTTCAGCAAGAACACGTGTATGATGATTTGGGGTGGATATATCTGGACTTCAATATAAAACTCTGAATATCAATAAGTTTTTATACCCCAAATCATCAACTAAAAATAATGAAAGATGAGCTAAAGATGAAAATTACCCTTTTGACATTTTCCTTGTGGTCAAAATATAAGTTGTGGTTCATCTCCAGAAAATCTTTTTTAAAGGATACCAATGTTGATGTTTAAGGGTATATACAAAAATTAGCTACCAAGCTTTCTGGAAACTACTGTTCTCACTCCACAGGAAAACAAAACACAATAAAAAAGAAGAAGAGAATAAAGTCTACTTTAAAAATGGACTTTTGAAGGAGAAAAATTCTATCAGATGTGCTAAAGCCTATTTCATCATTGAATTTTGAATATACTCTCAAATTTTATTCAGACAAAATGTATTTTCATCCTTCAATGTTAAGTTAAATGTTACATCAAGTAATGCCTTTCCCAATTCAGTTATGTATTCTAAGAATTATTTTCTAATGTTCTTCCCTTTCTACTAAGGAAGAGTATTTTCTTTTCACTGAGGTTCCATTTTGAAATGTTCATTAGATGCTGAATATCTATCAGTATCAGCCGTCTCTCTGCTCCCTGTTCTTCTTTGTGCCTTTCAACTTCCATTTTCCTCAGTGCAAACACTTCCATATTTTTACTTTCATCTTATTCTTTAAGGACTTGAAGGATGACAAAACCACTTTCAGAAAGAGCTGGGTCAGTAATATAGGCATTTTTTATAAGATCCTCTACCATGCATAACAGAGCAAAACAGGAAACAAGAGGAAGCAAACTAGAGTTGTGTGAAATTGCTCATTTATTCTTCTCAAATAGTTTTCAGTTTTTCATGAAACTGCTGAAAAATTCACAAATTGTATTCCAATGAGATGAATATTTGTTTTCCAAGTTTTCATCAAAACTTTCGTCTTCAGTTACACATTTGATATGCATAAGACATCCTGTTCCCATGTGTGCTGGGAGTACCTGCTTGTGCACAGGCATGAAAATGGAGTGAGATATTAAATATGCACCAACTGCCTGACTGGATAAGGAAAAATGCAAATAGCACTGTGTGCCATGAATCCACACTAATGGAAGGGTGGGCATGTACTTTTTTCCCTTTTCCAAAATAAAAAGAGCCAAAATTAAGCATCTTTCTAATAGGAAATCTTCATTTTGATTTGCTCTTTCTGGTTAATTTTCTTATGAGAAACTACCTTATATAAAAGAGTTTCTTCATGTTTATTCCTAATTAGGAAAAAAAATAATATGTGGCCCAGACACTTTGGCTTTTCCCCAGCATTCTCAGTTTCCATGTATAAAATTTTCTTTCTATGATAATGCAATAATTCATTCATTTCCTGATTCAAATTGTAATTTTCTGAATGAACAACTTCAAATGCCATAGTCCCTTAATGAATCAGTAATATGACAGCAAGTTTGGGTATCTGCTAGCTTGAAATACCATGTAAAGGGTACATTAAAATTGGTTTTCCTCTATGTGCTTTAAATGATATTAAAGCACTTTTTAATTTGAAAAAGGTAAATTATTCTATCATATAACTCTAACAGAGACATTTGTAAGATAGTACCTCAATTTAAATTAACATTTTGGGCCCATTTTAGTCAACTTTTGTCAAAATACACAACAAGAACAACTTAGAGGAGGAAGAGTTTATTTGGAACTCCTAGGTTCAGAGGTTTCAGTTCTTAGAAAGGCAACTCCATTGCTCTGAGCCCTAGGTGACTATAACATCATGGCAGCAGAAGGAAACTGCTCAGCTAATGGTGGATCATGAAAGGGAGATGGAAAATGAGTCACAGGAAGTTGAACACTTCAAGGTCATAATCCCAGTGACCCACTTCCTCCAGCCGAGCCCTACCTGCCTACAGTTACCTATCTAGTCAGTCTACTCAAACTAGGATGTACTGATGAAGTTACAGCTCTCACAATGCAATCATTTCACTTCTGATTATTCCTGTATAAACAAGAGTTTTGGAGTGACACCTCATATGCAAACCATAATCAGCCCTTATAGATATTTGAACTAGAAAGTGAATTTTTCCTTTCTTTCCTCCTTCCTTTTTTCTCCCGTAATGTCTCAAACCTTCTAATACCTGATATTCTGGTGCCACAAAAGGCCACTCAGATATAAATATGAAATTGTGTGCATGTAAGGCATTAAGATATGTGAAGTTCAATTTAAAATTGTTTGCTTGATTTCTTATACCTTCCATCTACCCATGGACTCATTCATTTTTTTAGGTCTCTCATGATTTTGCTTACTGAGGAGAGCATGATAAGAAATTAGCCTACAGTCACCCTCCCAGTATATATTGGGCATACTTCTGTACATGTGTAAAAGGATGCTGCATTTTCATTTCCCATACTTTCTTTGATTCTTGAGAGATACGTATTCTTTTTTTCTTTACTATCACACTTTAGAGATACTTTCTAGGTTGTGAAAGTAATATATTGAAGTTATATATTTTAAGTTAATTGTTTCCCTGTCCATTTCTCATTTTAAACATTTTATTTATCATAACAGTTTTAAGAAAGTGTGGCTAAGTAGATAAATGCTGGGTTGTATGCCCAGTAGCAAACCAATAAACTAAAACTCTGACTATTTTACTCACTGTAGATTGACAGTAGGAATGGTAATTAGGAAAGGCACACACACACACACACACACACACACACACACACAAACAAACATACATGTACACACATTATTGAAATAATCCTGACTTAGGTGACCCTAAGATATAAAAGTCTTTGGTTTTAAATCACAGATTGTTCATCACAAAATGTGAATTCTCCCAAATTAAGATCTAGCCAGAATGATCATGGAGAGAACCAAAACACCCATGATGTACTTTGTTTCCAAAATGGACCTAAGAAACTCTTCCAGGATAGGATCAAAGCATGGGAGTTTAAAGTCTTTTTGTAAATGCAATGATATATTCTTGAATTTGGAATCTTACCTTAAAAACCATCTCAAAATGTGTATTGAGTAACTATTGTATATGTATGTAAGAAAAACACATACTTTTACTTCTGTTACATAACCAGTAATCAACACAATTCTGGTCACCAAAATGTATAAAAATATCTCCTCACCAAGAACCAATTCTCCAGCAAACACCAACTAGTTATACTGGGTATACTGAGCTCAATTAAATTATGACACTGTCTATCAAACAGGCTAAGAGCTACAGTCCTACAAGACTGCTCCAAATTTTGGAATTCAAGCACAATCACAAGACAATACTTTGGATCAACCATCTAAATATCAGAGTTCCCATAATTCCCTCCTTGAATTCAAGTAATTTGCTGAGATACCTCTTAGAACATGTGAAAACACTTTAATTTTACCTATTATTACAGAGAATATAAGAATATATTACAAGGAATATATTAAGAATATATTACAAGGAATATATAAGAATGCAGATTAGCAGTGATATGTAAGAAATGCATAGGGCAAAGTATATGGAAAGAACACAGAGTTTCCATACTCTCTCCAGGCACACTACCCTGTAGGTACCTCCATGTGCCCAGCAAGTCAGAAGCTGTCTGAACCACAAGTTCAGAAATTTTTCTGAAGACTTTGCCATATTGGGATTATTGATAATTAACTCAATCTTCAGTCCATCTCTTCTTCCTGAAAGATGAGGGTTGGAGTGAAGTTCCAAAATTATAATCATGGCATGGTCTTTCAGATGACCAGCCCCTATCTAGGCATACACCAAAAGTCACATCATTGAAACAAAGGACATTCCTATTACCCAGAAAATTTGAAGGCATTAGGTTCTCTGTGTCAGATGCACCCTTCACTCAGGAAATTACAAAGTTCTTGGGCTGTTTCAAGAACAAAATATGTATTTTTATCTTTGTAGTAAAATGACTTTATAATTTATATTAAAATTTTATTGTTGATTAGGGCATACATATTTCACCTCAGCAAGTTTGAAATATAATAGTCAAGGGAACAGTTTTGATAAGTAACAAATACAGGATATGGCAAGAGACACCTACCCCAGCTATGAGAAATCAGAGTAGCCACCCAGATAATACAACACCTAGTGGCTAAGAGTAGCTAGCAGGAAAATAGAGAAATTGGAGTGCTTATGATTGACGGAAATAGTAAGGGGATGCAGATGAAAGCTAGAGTGTGGATAATGAGAACATAATAATAGTTCACTCTGGCAAGAGATTATGGTGTGAACATGATGGTATTGAGAAAGGAATGTGGAAGAGGACCAGGTCCTGAAAGGGGCCATAATCAGAATTATTCACTTTTTCTTAATGTTATTGGGGAGGGGTAACTTAAGTATAGAATTATTTCAATAATAAAAATATGTGTATACATGTATACGTGTGTGTGTGTGTGTGTGTGTGTGTGCATGCCTTTCCTAATAAGCAAGACTAATCAAGGTGGAAATAGTGATAAATGTGAGTTCCTCGAATCTCTTAAGTGTAAATTTCCACCTCACTTCCATCCCATTTTGGAGAAATGACTGTTGAATATTCTGATACTAAAGTATTGGTTCACCCTGTAATCTACACTCACAGGTCTGACTCTGAATTTATGGAGGTAGTATGACTTGAAAAAATTGCTGGCTTCCTCTCCCTATTAGCATATGAGTCAGGGGAATTAATTTTTTTATTTGCTTAAAAAAAGGCCCATTAATATCTCATGGCCCCAATATACAGTGCTACAGAATGTAAAATAATCTGACTGTTTGGCTCTCATGGAACTATTATTAAGAGGCAAAATGAATGCCAATGGAATTCCTCAGGTAAATCTGTACCATGACACAAATGATGACAGATAATTTATATTCTGTGGGAATGATTGCTGGGATTGACCAATATAAAAAATCACTTCATTTATCTCCAATTTATTCAGTAGTCATAACAAGTAAAAAGGATGTAAAACTTGTAATTCACAGATGACTCTGTTGGGGTGCATGAATAACACTTTGAAAGCTGGAGGAAGAGGAAGAAGATAGATAAAATTGAAATAAAAATCCAGAAATTTATTATTTCTTACAATGTAAGTGCCAGAGACAGTCGTATGGGATGTGCAACAATGGGAATAAAACAATTAAATGAATCTCAGTTTGTTCTTAACAATATAAACAATTGTTCTTAGATGGTATTCTTTAGGTACATGAGATATTAGAATTGTTCTAGCCACACCCATCAGTGTTCCTAGCTGGAAACAATAAATAATATGTTTGTGTGTTACAGTTTATCTCAAAGAACAAGAACACAGCCTAAATTATTACAGTGTTGAGGTTTAACAGCCTTTGCACTAAAGATAGAAAAATATAAATTTATTTGCTGTACCAATAAGAAATTTTGTAATCCTTTGGGCAGGTCTTTTAGCCTAGCTAAAATAATCACTCCAAGTAACAGACACTTCTTGGGAGAAAGCAGAAATTCAGAATATTCTTTTCTGTATTGTTAGTAACTAAACTGGTGAGCTTTGAAGGGCATGTATACAAGGACTCTTACAAACCATTAGTGGCCTTGTTCGCCCACCCCTTCGGTAGTGATCTTTAACAAACATGTGTATTGAGGTTCTCAGCTCCTAACTAGAAGGCTTGATAGAATTAGAAATCTCTTAGCTATATCTGGCAAAATATGCATTACTTTCAGATGTTTCTGTGCTATGGTCTATCAATTAAATGCATTTTTCTACTTAATGCAGTCTCAACTAATTCAACTTTCTCAGGCCATCAAACAGGAATGTAAAGCCCCATTTCTTTAAAGGGCTGGAAGAAAGCATCAGTTATCATCTAGAATACCCTTTTAGTTTAAGTGGTACCTAAACTTTACCAGACTAATGAATTGAGACCATTTCATAGGAATTTTATTCTACCCCATTTATTTAATGCAGTATCCAAAATGTTGTACACTCTTTGGCTGCCTGGTGAGAGAATATGTTAGATATACATTTATTCAGAGCTTGGAATCACTGTGGATTCATTAACAGCCCTTCTCATTGTAAAAGAGTACTTTGTGCAAACACTTCATATGGCTTATCAATCAACCCAATTGCATTTATGAAGTGTCCTTCATGTGTCCATCTCATGTTGCTCTGCAGACTTAATACAAATGAAGATACAATAAATATTTAAAAGCCTAAATCAAACAAATAAGTTTTTTAGTCAAACCTTACAAATCAACAGTAAGTGTAAAGTCCTCATGCATAAAAGAATAGAATCCCAAGGTAAAGAAAAAGCTGTGGAAGGATTTGTGATCTATTAGAAACAGACTGAAAGGTGGCAGGTGACGGCCACTGATTGTAAATTGGAGCAGAAACTCTTCTGAAATCGGAAAATCATTATGTGACAAGAATGTACAAGGTGAACACAGAAAGGAAATTGTACAGTTAATAGCACACACATATACACACAGACTTTACTGTAATCCTAAGGTCAAAAATGTGGTTTAGAGCAAAGGAAATCACCTCTTTAAGGTTACCACCATAGATTACATTTTAAACATTTACCCTGGAGAACCAATCAGTGGCAGCCCAATTTTATCTGCACTAAATTCAGGGAAATTTGAAGACATCCATGCTTGAATATCACACAGACAATTATGCAAAACATCAAGCCGCTTCATAGGTCTGCAGGGACTGGAAAGAATATCTGAGTATCGTCTGCATACATATGACACTGCAGGCCAGAGCATTGAATAATGTTATTCACTAAAAATATCTAAATATAAAGCTAAATAGGATTTCAAACAAGCCCCAGGGGACTCTGAAAGTAACTTGGCACAGCACAAACCATTCCCTAAAGGAACAAATTGTGAGGAGAATGTAGGGATAACGAAACTATCCAAAGCAACCCATGTTAATTCCAAAAATTCAAAAACAGAGCCCTGTCAAAGAAAGACACGGTCAGCAGTATTTAAACTAGAAAAATAGCATTAAAAGGGTACAAGAAAATAGACATGCAACCAACAAAATGCTCACAGACATAATGTTCTAATCCAAGTCTTAAAAGTGTGCATATTTGATGTGGAGTACTTAAGTGACACTAGCAAAACTCCAAGATTTACTACCTGTTTCTCGAATGACTTCTAAAAAATTTGGATTTGCGGTTATAAAGAAATGGTATAAGTACCCAGCATTGTAGATTTCACTGAATTGGTTTTTCTTCTAGGACCTTAAAACATTTATTTCATGCCTAATTGTGCAGAGAATACTATACATACATACATACATACATGTGTGATACATCTAGTAATCTAAGTAATGAAATCATGATGATTTTCTGTAAAAAAACAGAATTTGTCAAGGAAGAAAGATGATATTTTTGTTGTGTTTCTATTATCATTATTGAATACTATAAAAAATCATCTGGTGGTTTTTCTTTTTAAATTCCCAACCAGCCAAACACTTTTTAAATAGTTTATTCATAATCTGTATTTCTCATAATAATAATGTTCAAAATTTACCAAGCCAAAGAAAAATGGCACCAGGAGTTAAATAGCCAAGGGAGAATTTATTCAAGGTCATGTCAATAGCAGGGTGGTAGCATTGAACTCGAATAAAAGGCAAGATGATTTTTAAATGCTAGGGTGATCTAATGGAAAAGTACTGGAGGAAGTTAGGGGTGAGGCTGGTCTAGGATTAGGACATCTGTGTTTGCTAATTGCCATTTATCACTTATCCCTAAAAAAATATTAGATTCCTACCCTTTAAGGAAAACAGAGTTAGTTATCTCCCTTGCTGTTTCAAAGGGATGACCCCAAGATTCCTAAGACAGACTTCCTGAGTTGTAAAACTGTCAGAAAGCTAAAAAGGGATTTACATGTCAGAGGAGCAGAGAGAATTGCAAGTTTTGTAAACTAAATAATCTAGGGAAAGGTAGTTCAGGAGTCTAGAGTCAGGAAGAAAGCTGGATAAAGTACAGTTTAGCTGTGGAGATTAAGGCCATCTTGCTTCACCATAAACATCTGTCAGACAGCAACACTGAACTGCTCTAGAAGTTTCTCTCCTACACTGCGAGCAAACAGAAACATTCCAGGTAGAGTTTGATTAACAGTGTAAAGTTATCAAATTTCATAGCAGACAAATATGACCACCATTATTACATCCTATAGAAAAGTATGGCTATGAACATGGATGTGCTCAGTATAATAAAACAGAAGTCATATTTAGCATATGGTAATGATCAAACATGGGGTAAACCTCAAATGTTTCTTAGAACATCATGCGAACATAAAGGTGCTGATAGACATATTTTCACTTTTTTACTGAGGTTATAGATCTTCTCTAGTCAATAATCATAGATAAAATATTTTATTATTGTAGAACTCCTCAACCTTTTGATGTTCAGAACAGTGAGTGTGCTGCATGGTCATGTCTGCATTGAAGAAGAGAAACTAATCCTTGACCACAATTAGTTTTAAATAAAGACGGCCATACCCAGTGGGCAAGTGAAACCCACCAGATTGATTTTCTTTGCCCTGTATTCTTACTAATAAAATATTCATATCTATAGGCTCTGAGGATTTTGGCAGAACACACCTCAATTAACATACCTCAATGCTTCTATTGATGACTACCAGATTAGAAATTTAAACAACATAATGGAAAGAAGTCTTTCATGATAAACAAACTCCATTGCTGCAGGCAACCTCAGATACTTTTTCCGTTTTGCTTTCCTAGAAGCTGAGATTGCCTGTAAGCTGCCCACCTGGCTGCTCAGGCTCTCCCTAGGAGAGGAATCCATGCACCTTTGTAGAGAAAATGCTATTCGGGTTTTAACAGCTTGGTGTAATTTCCTCTTGAAAGAACAACGAAAACTTGTTGGGAACACTTTGGAAAGTCACGGCAGGTAGTTAACAGTTTGGTTAAAAATAATTAAGCCAATTTGTTAATATGAAACTTAAACTCCCTCAGATAGAACACTATGTTCGCAGGATAAAAGAGATTGCCTAAGTGGAAGGTTCTCCAGGGAGGCTTGGAGCCAGACCCAGCATGAGGTGCTTTATTTTCTACTATAAATCTTCACACTTCTGCAAAATTGTTGGAAGCCAGTACCTCTGTGGGTAGTCTTGCTTATTCTTTCCGCTATCACTGGTCCCTACTGGGAGTACCTCCAGTCGCTCCTAAGCAGATACCCTACAGCTAGCTCAAAGCATTAACAGAATGCAGAGTGAACCGAATACAGTATGACAGATGCCTCCAGAAGGGACAAGCAAGGTAGAAATGAAAGACAATACCAGAGATACACTGCACTTGTCACTAATAAAGACAGCACTGAAGCTAGTGCCCCAGAATAGGGGAAAGACCTATTCATTTATGGTATTCTATTCTACTTCTGAATCATGTGAACTTAATTCTTCAAAGTTCCTTAGTCATCGATGAGGGTCAGAGAATGCAAAGGTGTTTTGTCTTCAAATAGTAGTTAACAGATGAGCCAATGTTTCTTTTTGTTGCAGCTTAAAGGTCGGGTTCATCCTCAAGCATGGTTACCTGTGTGTAGGTACACTTATATGTACTTTCTTTATTAATTTCTTCCACTTAGTGCATATTTATTAACTACTTTTCTTTGTAACAAGCATACTTTACTATTGATATATAAGTAAGAGAGCAACCCACCTGCTTTTGTCCATCCAACAACTAAATTCAAACAATAGAATAGTTCTATCAAGGGGATTGTCTTGAGAGCCTTGATTATAAATTGGTGCAGAAATTATTCGGTATTAAGAAATCTGCTTTTTTGTTCCAAGTCCTCAATTAAACTTTGTGTGTGTGTGTGTGTATCGGTGGGTTTTCTTTTCCACTTTCCATATAATAGATCCACAAGCAATCAAATAGTGTCTTAGCATATCACCCAGATGGAGAGTTAATTGTGTTTCCCAAAAGGACTTCATATGTTTATGTGTCTGTTCTTCTGTCCATAGTAGCTTGATATGATATACAACTATCTAAGGTATTCATATAGAGTAAAAACAACTGATTTTTTACATATGGCTTTTGATATCAAACGTAAATTATAGGTACAGTAAAAGTCTATAAAATGCATGTTGCAGCACAACTCTGTAGGTATTATTATATACAATGACAGAAAGTAACTAATTACTACTGTGTTTACAGAAATATTCCTAATATAAGCTAACCTTTGTGTCTCAAAATAATCATTTCCACAGTTTCAAAACTTAACTTTTTAACTTCAGCTGCACACTTAAAATTCATTTCCACTTCATTATTATCACTTCAACAAAATAAAACACTTGGTTGGTCTACCAATAAATGAAAAGCATTTATTGAGTATATACTGAGTACAAATTATTCACAGGGTTATATAGAAGAAATTGTAGAAGTTCTGAATAAACATGCATTCATTCTGAGGAAACTAAAAAAGCATAAATCCATGCACATCAGAACCAACACAACATGATAAGATCATGATACCAAGTAGTAAATAGTATGTAGCTAACTAGCAGCTATTGTTTTGTTATAATAAAAAAGTGTTTCTCACTTAGTAATAAGTAGTAATAAAGAAAGTCACAGTTCCTGTCCTTAAAAATACAAATCAAGTGTGAACTATTTAAGATATCACTTAAACCAACTCCTCTGTGTCCTGATGAAGAAACTGATCAATGCAGGAAATAGCACATAAAAAGAAAATGACTTTTTATAGTAAGTGCAAAACAACAAGTGTAATTTCAATAAAAGGAAACCACTGGAGTAGACAAAGGGAATGGGGAGGGGGAGGAGGGGTGGCATGGGTAAGTACTAGGGAATAAAATCTGGCAAATTGTTTTATATATATATATATATATATATATATATATATATATATAACTGTGTGTGTGAGTATATAGCAAATATTTTATATATTATATATAGCAAATTGTTATATGCCCATGTATGTGTATATACACATATATAATTATAATGCACTAATTAAAATAATAATAGAAGGAGCAAATTGTTATATGCCCATGTATGTGTATATACACATATATAATTATAATGCACTAATTAAAGTAATAATAGAAGGAATAGCAGCAGATTACAGCAAGCAGAGCAGGGGAAGAGGATAGAAGAAGGAAAGGGCAGGTACTGTGGAGTTAAGTTCCATGAAACTCAAAGTTTATAACATTAGCAATCACTTAATGATAGAGTGTGTATTTTAATAATTTCTGTAGGTACCAATGTAACATTTTATGGAAAAACAAAAATACTTATACCTTACACCTTAGTAAATCTTCTTAGAAATTGTTTTAAAGAAAGCATTTAAAACATTAGGAGTAAATATGACATTGTGGTTTTATCTTTATCAGTACAAATTTGAAAACAACATAAATAAAAAGAGTAATTCAAATATTATGATTTAAATGATTCATTAGGTCCATAAATTTTGTGTTTAAACACTTCAAAATGTGTATAGTTCTTGATATACATAGTGATACATAGTGGGATTATGAGTAGATACTTTTCTTCTCCTTATATTTATATACCACACAAATGTCTTCATTATATGTGTTCCCTATAGGTTAGAAAAGCAAAACATGAGAAAATAATAAAGTTAAGTAATTTTGCTAACTTTAATGTATATTAAGTGAGAATTTAATGAATTATTAATAGGGCAGTAGATAAAGAACAACTAATAATGAACTGTGGCAGGATGTAGCTAAGATATCCAAGTCAAATAAAGTCCCATTATAGCAGCTAACATAAAACATATGGGGTTACAGTATGAAGGGTTTCTGTGCTTCATTATAACCTTGGATCTTTATACAGGTCATTTAACCATGACCTCTGTATCACTCCCAGTGCCCCTTGAAACCTCAAAAACATTTACCTGTTTTGACTTTCAGATAGATGAGCTCTATCTATATGACATATGAGAAATAGCTCATGCAGATTTTCCAAGATTTCCAAGGTTCAAGAATGGCAACTTAGGGGCAATGGGATATTCCCCATTCATTATTCAGGTATTTCACCACTTCAAGCTCTTGCTCATGCATTGCCTAAGGCTCTTGGATATATATGAATAGTTTCTGGTATCAGCAAAAAAATTACCATTTCACTACATTAGGCATTTTCAATGTTAGTATTTCATATTGTAAAGTTAAATATAGTTTGGCTGATACTAAAATTGCAGTTAGAATTATCTGAAAATTTTACTTATGCTTCATTTATTCACAAAAATCTTTCTTCATATAAAAGAATGAAACAACCTTAAACAAATTCTTTGTCTACTTAAGTAATTTTTATATCTCCAAGCAACCCACCATAATAAACTCAGCAGGAATTAAATTCTTTATTTTCTGAATATGGTAAAAAAATCAAAATGTGTATCTTACCAGTGCCACTTGCATTAATCATAAGTGTTATGTCTTTTACATGTGGACACTGATCATTCTCTTATAGAAGTATTTTTAACCCCTTTGAATTAAGTTGACATTAACAGGTGATGATAATATTGTCACCAAGATGTCAACAATCTACCTCAAATCCTGACATCTGCTTTACAACAATGGAGAGATGACAGCCTGGAAAAATACTGAAATTCCAGCCAAGGGATTGCTTAGGATCCACTTTTCACAATGTGTACTTTTCAAGTTTGCCTGAAGATTAAAATGCCAAGAAAGTTAAAAATAGTTAAAGTGTTCTTCCTTTTTGCTTTCCATGAAAGTGTATGAGTAATAATTGATTTAAATATTTAGATATAAATCAGCCAAATTCTTACTTTGTGGCCAATTAAAAAAGCAGCTAAGTCACTATCAATTTCCTATAGTTTTCTCCATAAAACCAATAAACATACCCAATATTTGCTTATTGTTACTCCATAGGCATCAATTTGGAGCCATCAATGTCTTCTTCACTTTTGTATTTCCTTTTGCCAGTTTGTCTAATCACAAATAGAAATAAATATCAAATGTTTCTTAAAACATGTTTTTGCAATCATCTTGCTCATTAATTCATTCTTTATTGAACCCCAAATTATTTTTCAAGTAACTCAATTCTGCAAGATAGGTGCGGTGAGAAGGGAAAATATGCAAAAATAAATGAGGCAAGGCCCATTTATTGACAAACTCATAATGCAAAGGGAAGAGATTACAGAGCAACATGTAATAAATTCTGTAAAAGGCATCCCCACAGATTGTTCTGGGAGATAATAGCCTCAGACATCGAAAGGATTTTTCTGGAAGGGAGAACGTTATCTTGGCAGGTGAACAGGGCTTTCCATAAGAAGAGAAAAGTGTGTGTGGAGGAGGTGGAGAGGTTGATAGCAAAACAAAAATCTTGAAAAACATGTTATGTTAGGGAAATGGCTAAAATATAGAAAATTTACATGCTGTTAGATGATATGACTGCTTTCTCTAGAGCTCATTTATATAGAAATTATAATTGCTTCTGATTTCTGAAAGCAGGGCTCTGGGTCCTATTAGGGCCTCATAGAACTTCTTCAGTAGAAATTCTTCTCTCCATTCAGTGTTTGCTGACACATATCTCTTGGAAATACTCATAAAGTTCACAATGCTTCCTTCCAATGCAGTAATTTTGAATTTGCTGGTTTTTTGACTGGAACGCTGTTTCCCTGGTTCTTCACAAGTTCAGCCCTTATGATTCAGTCTCAATTCACTTGCCACCCAAGTAGCAACTGTATTACTCTTTCAAATATGTGCATGTATCACATATTTCTAATATAAGCACATTTTCTTTTATTTATTTATATATGAAAATGGAATGGATTATAATTATTATTACCCATGTAGAGCACAATTTTTTCATATCTCTGGTTGTATAGAAAGTATATTCAAACCAATTCATGTCTTCATACATGTACACTGGATAACAATAAAAATCACATTTCACCATCATTTTTAACCCCATGCCCTTCCCTTCCCTCCAACCCCTCTGCCCTCTCTAGAGTTTGTCTATTCCCCCCATGCTTCCTCTCCCTATCCCAATATGAATCAGCCTCCTTATATCAGAGAAAATATTTGGCATTTGTTTTTTGGGGGATTGGTTAACTTCACTTAGCATTATCTTCTCTAACTCCATCCACTTACTAGCAAATGCCATGATATTATTCTCTTTTATTGCTGAGTAATATTCCATTGTGTATATATGCCATATTTTTTAAATCTATTCATCTATTAAAGGGCATCTAGGTTGGCTCCATCATTTAGGTATTGTGAATTGTGCTGCTATAAACATTGATGTGGCTGTGTTCCTGTAGTATGCTATTTTAACTCTTTTTGGTATAGACCAAGTAGAGGGATAGCTGGGTCAAATGGTGGTTTCATTCCCAATTTTCCAAGAGATCTCCATACTGCTTTCCATATTGGCTGCACCAATTTGCAGTCCCACAAGCAGTGTATGAGTGTCTCTTTTCCCCCACATACTCTCCAACACCTATTGCTGTTAGTCTTCATAATAGCTACCATTTTAGAGTGGTTTTGATTTGCATTTCTATAATTTCTAGCAATGATGAACATTTTTTCATATATTTGTTGATTAATTGTATATCATCATCTAAGAAGTGTCTGTTCAGTCCTTGTCCCATTTATTGATTGGGTTATTTGTGTGTGTTTGTGTGTGTGTGTGTGTGTGTGTGTGTGTGTGTTTAACTTTTTGAGTTGTTTATATACCCTAGAGATTAGTGCTCTATCTGATGTGTGAGGGGTAAAGATTTGCTCCCAAGATGTAGGCTGTCTATTTATCTCACAGATTGTTTCTTTTGCTGAAGATACTTTTCAGTATGAGTCCATCTCATTTATCGATTCTTGATTTTAATTCTTTTGCCAAAGGAGTCTTATTAAGAAAGTTGGGGCCTAATCCCACATGATGGAGATTAGGGCCTACTTTTTCTTCTATTAGATGCAGAGTCTCTGGCTTAATTCCTAGGTCCTAGATCCATTTTGAATTGAATTTTGTGCATGGTGAGAGATAGGGTTTTAATTTCATTTTGTTGCAAATGGATTTCCAGTTTTCCCAGTACCATTTGTTGAAGAGGCTGTCTTTTCTCCAATGTGTGTTTTTTGCACCTTTATCTAATATAAAATAATTGTAATTTTGTGGGTTAGTCTCCGTGTCCTCTATTCTGTACCTTTGGTCTACCAGTATGTTTTGGTGTCAATACAATGCTGTTTTTGTTTCTATTGCTCTGTGGTACAGCTAAAGTTCTGGTATAGTGATGCTACCTGCTTAACTCTTCCTGCTAAGGATTACTTTAGCTATTCTGGGTCTCTTATTTTTCCAGATGTATTTCATAATTCCTTTTTCTATTTCTATGAGGAATGTCATTGGAATTTTGATCAGAATTGCATTAAATCTGTATAGTGGTTTTGGAAATATGGAAATTTTGGAAAGATGCAAAAATTCTCAATAAAATTCTGGCAAATAAAATACAAAAACATCAAAAAGACCATGCACACAATCAAGTGAGATTCATCCCATGGATTCAAGGTTGGTTCAACATATGGAAATCAATAAATGTAATTCATCACATTAATATACTTAAAGATAAGAATCATATGATCATCTCAATATATGCAGAAAAAGCATTCGACAAAATACAGCATCCCTTTATGTTCAAAACACTAGAAAAATTGGGATAACAGGAACATATCTCAACATTATAAAGGCTATCTATGGTAAGCCCCAGGCCAACATCATTCTAAATGGAGAAAAATTGAAGGCATTTCCTCTAAAAACTGGAACATGACAGGGATGCCCTCTTTCACCATTCCTATTTAACATAGTTTTTGAAACACTGGCCAGAAGAATTAGACAAAAGGAATTAAAAGATTTCACATAGAAAAAGAAGAACTCAAATTGGCACTATTTGCTGATGATATGATTCTATACCTAGAAGACCATAAAAATTCCACCAGAAAACTTCTAGAACTAGTAAATGAATTCAGCAAAGTAGCAGGATATAAAATCAACATCCATGAATCAAAGGCATTTCTGTATAACAGTGACAAGTCCTCAGAATAGGAAATGAGAAAAACTACCCCATTTACAATAGCCTCAAAAAAATAGTTGAGAATCAACAAAAGAGGACAAAGATCTATATAAAAAGAAAGAAATCAAAGAAGACCTTAGAAGATGGAAAGATCTACATTTTCTTTTCTATATCACAATCATCACTTTTTGAAATGGTCTTTTCTAGTTATTTATCTGTTTATTGTTTGTCTTATTTATCTATGTAAGCATATAAAACTATTAAAGTCAGAAGAAGAATCTATTATTCAACACTGCAACAACCACATATAAAGCAGAGATAGGCACATAGTAGGAATTACATAAATAAGCTCAAGTGAAGTAGTGAATAATGCAAAGGGGAAAACAAATGAAGTTTATAAACCCTAGACGAGTTAAAAACGTAGTATGCATATTTATTATGTCAGCACCAATGTTGCATTCTAACCCAACAACTGTTAGGATCATCACTCATTATTGAATAGATGGTAAAAGACAATAGATAGACTTTGTTGAAAATGAAATGGAGGCTCTATGTTTTGCAAATGTGGATAAATGAACTAATAAAATACAAATATTAATATCTATTTACTTCCACTTGTATTCAAAGGGGAAGGCTTCCTGGTGGTACTGTGTTCATATTTACCTGTATTATAGAATATGTGAGATTCAAATGAGAAATGAATGTAAAAATATCATAAAATGTACAAGATTGCATTTTCTTGCTTTCCTGGAATAAAAGAAATAAAATATAGAATCTTCTGGAGTAGAAAACAATTTAAGATACCAATTAAGTAGACTACCACTGGTATATTTTCCATTACCATCTGGTTCCTTTCAGTCTATGAATTTAGTCAGGAAAACAATAAGCAAAAGAATTATCAGAAATAGATCTTTTGTTGATCTTCAGAAAAAATGATTGTATCATGATGAAAAGAGTGTTCTTTTTAAAATGTCACACATAATTGTGCATAGCCAGAGTAAATGAGCCAGTAAATGGGCTGGCATTAATAATTACACTGACATGCATGCAATTTCAAGTATTGACTAATAAGATGATTGATAATTTTCAGATAATTAAATTTAAGATTATGAAAGAAGTTTAAACAAACGTGACTTGTAGTTTTTAATGTTTAATTAAGTACACGCTAAATGCAGCAATAATTTATTTCATCAGGAAATTTTTTTGAATAGATGTGCAAAGTAAAACAATTGAAAAAGATTATTAGTATCATAGGGCTTTAAGTGTCTTTTGTTTTTAATAATAACTTTTGTGTGTGAATGTTTCCCCATGATTTTATTTGCTTATGATTTCATATTTCCATTAAGCTACAGTATTAATTAAGCTTTTAATCTTATCATAGTCTTATGAAATGTTTTCTGGAGCTATGTCAATATGAATTTCAAAACAAATCAAGAAAATATCTTAGAAATTAAAAAATGAAAATAGGAAGAAAGTCACAACCAACAGGAGCCTTAGAAAATAAGATTATTAAATGCAACGTGGCATTGTGGGTGGGATTTTGTAAATTTAAAAAGACAGGAAGAAAACCAAGAAATTTGAAAAATTATGGGCTTTAGTTAACATTAATATATTAGCATGAGATCATTAATTCCAACAAATGTGCTATACTAATGTGGTTAATAAGAGAACAAATCAGGTGTGAGGCATACACAAATTCTGTACTATCTTGGCAATAATTTTGGAAATTTGAAACTGTCCTAAAATGAGAAGTTTATTTAAAAGAAAAAACATGTATGGGTTTAAGAGGTATCAGTATGTTATATAGTTTGACATTTAAAAGAGGAATTCTTTTCATAAGTAAAGAACATGGAATCATTTTGTTAGTTATTAGCAAGTACATATATAAGAATTTTTAAATCTAACATCAAACTTTTCATTCAAAGAGCTGCCAATAATGAAACAAATATTTAAACATATTATGCATCAAAAATATTTCTATGAGGGCTTTTGATTGCCCCTGCTGCAGTATACAGCAAATGATTTCCCCAAACCCTGGCTTTAACCGATTAAGCATGAAAATCTAATCAAGAAAAATTGGTCCACTTTCTGGCCAATGAACTAGGAATGTGATCAGGTTCATACTCTTTGCTCAGAAAAACTTGACTCTGAAATAACAGATAACTTTTGCTAGTTTTCAATAGTAGAAAAAAATAATGCACCTTACTTTGCCATCTTGTGAAAGAACCTGAGATAATCATGGTATATAGAGACAAGTAATGAAGAGAACCTAAGTGCAAGAAAGAGAAATATGAAATAGATTCAAGAAGCAAGCTGGGCATTCACAAAGATGAGAAAGAGGGAAGAAAGAAAGAAAAGAAATAACAAGCATGCTCTGCTTTAGGGGGATTGCTAAGTTAATATCGCCCCAGCTTTCTGCTTGGGACTCAGTAAGACCTGTCTATGTTTTGATTTGTGTCCTTCTCTCACTTTCTTATAATAAATTTCTCTTTTCTAGAGCAAGTAAAATCCAGCTCTTATTTCTACAGCTAAAAGAATCCATCTGCACACACTTGAAGTTTTCAGTAGCCACTTTGTACTCTCACTGGGGTCAGTGTTTAACTATCATGTTTCTTCATTTCCACTGGCACTAGCTCTTTTGGGTTTTCTGAGAACAACAATGCCATTATTGTCAACATGTCATCCAAGTTTTTAAGATATTGATAAAGATTAAAGTTGTAGCATCACAGTGGTTCAAAAGTTACATTACCTCTTAAGTGATTCTTTTCTTATTTTTATTGGTACCTAGAATTGAACCCATGGAAGCTTAACCACTGAGCAACATCCCCAGTCCTTTTTGTGTTCTATTTTGTGACAGGGTCTTGCTCCATAGCTAAGGCTGGCTTTGAACTTGAAATCCTCCTGCTTCTGCCTCCCAAGTCCCTGGGATTACAGATATGTGCCACCATGCCCAGCCCCTCAATCAATCCAATTGATTGCTTCAGAAAACAATTTTATTGTTACTATGTATCTTGTTGTGAAAAATAAAAGCACAAAGACATGAGATGAGTCACCCCTCTTCAACATTTTCAATATAAAAATAGTGCTTATGTTCAGCCCCTGATAAGTGTGTATGCTTATTCAAGTTTTCAAGATTCTTGTGGAGAAAATAAAACTATAAACATAAGTTGGTAGGCATCAATCTAATCAAAATAAATATGAATGTATTAATAAAATACAGAAATAGTTCAACTACAAAATCTCCAGCTATGGGTTCTTTGCAACAAACAAATTGGAACAACAGAGATACAACTAGAGTGAAAGGAAAAGACACACCACTTGGAGGAAATAATATTAGGAACTACTTCAAATACATTCTCTCAGTTTTCCTTAGCAGCTGAACACTGATTTTCTTCAAATGGCAATTTGTCAAACTTAAAACTGCATTTTCCAGGCTCCCTTGCAGTAGGTGTAGCCAATGAAGCATGAACTGTGGCTTCAAGGAAATCTCTTTAATAGAAGTGCACTCGGTTGGAAGGAAGACCCATTTTGCACTTCCTGCCATTTTCCCTCAGTGATGCCTAGAATGTAGATATGAGGTGAAGGTGAAAATTAAAGTATCTTAAAGCATTATGCTAAAATTGACATAAGAAGAAGAGATAAGAAGCATTGTTCCATGGTAACTGGGGGCTACCATTTCAGTCCTGGACTGCCTGGCTCCAGACTTTTTTTTTTTTTTTTTTTGATTTAAAAGAAAAACCCAACCTTGACATTCAGTTGGGTTTTTTGCTTACATATAACTGTGTTAAGTTCTAAGTGGCATATCACAGAAACAATAATCAAAAGAGTGCTCCTGTGATTAATTGTGACTTCTAGCTGTGTTCTGAAGCATAATAAATCATTCCTAAAATAACTTAAAACATTATTATTATTATTATTATTATTATTATTATTATTATTTTAAATTCTTTTCTTTCTTTCTTTTTTTTTTTTTTTGTGTGTGTGAGTGTGGTGTTGGGGATTGAACCCATGGCCTTGTACATGCGAGGCAAGTACTCTACCAACTGAGTTATATCCCCAGCCCCTTTTTTAGATTCTTGGAGTCAGTAATTCAGATGACTCTGGTTTTCAATGTCTGGGGCCCAAGGTAGTAAATTCTGAAGTCTGGGCACGATTCAAGGTCAAGGAGCCAAAATCATCTGAGTCTTTACTCACTTGCTTTTTGTTATTGATGCCTATATCAATTTCTATGGGTTTGGCAGTTGGCCAAGAATCCTTATGTGGCCTCAATCTGTGGTCTCTTCATGATCATATAGGGTTTACTCACAGCATGGCAGATCAGAAGAAATGCCATTATCTTTTATAATCTGGCCTTGGAAGGTATGCAGTGCTACTTCCCCCTGAATCACAAGTTTTCTGGTTTCAAGAGGAAAGAACAAAGACACATCTCTCAAAGAAAGAGTGTGAAAGTCACACTGTAAACCCCAGTCAAGATGTAAGGGGTGGTTGATCTCTTGTTTCCAAAATATAGTCTTCCACATAGAAAAAATAGATCAATAGGTTCACAGGGTAGTCATTCAATATTTGACTCACTAGGAAAACACAATATGTCAAGTCTGTATGCCTCAAATTTAACATAAATAAAGGAAAACTGACAAAGCCACATGAAAAATTTGACAAATATACTACCATAATAGGCAAATATTCTATCTTTATATTATCATATTTTTATACTGTTAGTCTAGATTGAACAGAAAGAGTAAATCAATGAATTAACAGTTGAGTAACAATTAACATACTTTAAAAAGGAAATATATATAGGACCCAATTTAATTTGGGAGATGAATATCCTTTTTAATATTTTCAACAAAAATAAATGAATATAATATAGATTATGTGCCCCAATTACTTAGTAAAGAAACCTGAAGTAAATAACAAAAAGGGAATTAATGAATAAAGTTACCAAGTTATAAATTAGAAAGAGGTACTCACAAAATAATTCATGGGTTAAAAATTATTCTATGAAAAGTTTAAAACAAATATAGAACTAAGAATAACAAAGTTTGGGGATTTAGCTAAATAACATTTGGAAAAATGAATAGACAGAATATATTTTGGTAGAACAGAAGAAAGAATGAAAAAAAATTAAGGAGCTAAGTCATATACTAGATGTTAAAGAATAATGCAATAAAAATAGAGAAAATGAACAGTAAATTGGTAAATAATTAGTAAATTATTTAATTTTAGTAATTAGTAAAATAATTAGTAAATTATCTTTAATAAAGATTCTAATAAAATTATCAAACCTGTGCCAAGATTAATACAAAAACAGAGCTGTAAAAGACATGCATGTGTGTGTGTGTGTGTGTGTGTGTGTGTGTGTGTGTGAGTCTTTATGAGAAAGAGAGAGAGAGAGAGATGGAGGGAAGAAAAAAGGAAGATGAAATAATGGACACATCTCTAAATATAGCAGTCACACAAAAAAAGAAAATATAATTTTATACTAAAACTTAAGAGAGGTTAAAAAAATTAACCTGTTCCTATAAAAATACATAATCAAGAAAAATATAAATCTACAATCATTTTAAAAACTAATTTTAAAAATCATTCCATGAAAATCATCAGCCAGATAAAAAATGTTTTTGAGAAACATTAAAGATCATATGCCATTTCTCCTTAAATAAGTCTATAGATTTAATAAAATGCTAATCAATATCACAAGAAGATATTTATTGTTCTTTTGTTCAATTTTTCGTTCTTTTCTCCTTTTATAGGAAAACTTGGCTTGTTCATTCAAAATGTTAATGGAAATAAAAAGAATCAAGAATAGCCAACTGTCTTTTGAGGAAGAAAACAAATTGGACAAACCTACATTGATAGCTAGAAAGATTTACATAAGTTAGAGAAACAAAATCATAGTGGTATTGGACACAGGAAGGAGAAATGGACAATGAAGCAGAAAAAAATACTTCATTACAAATTATTGTCAAAGGAGGGGCTAACCAACTGGTATTGGATCACCTAGCTGTCTACAAGAGAAGAAATTGGATAACTACACTATCACATTCACAAAAATTTATTATCTGAAGATAACATAATCAAACACTATGATTACTTCAGAATACAAAGATATTTCTAAATACAAAAATACAAAATATAAAGAAAAAGTATTGATGAAGTCTAATAAGTTAAATAGTGAATCACTATAATGAATTGCTATCTTTCCAAAGGTGCTAAAAAGGAAGATCAGAAAGAAAATATTTGAATAATGATGCTTTTGCAAGATATACACAAAGGATTAGTATCACCAATAGATAAAGGACACCTACAATAACTAGGGTAAAAACAAGTAATAGGTAAAAGAAACACAAATAGTGAAGCAGCTTTTTCAGAGAAAAATAAATGACCTTTAAACATTTCAAAATGTAATCAACTGCATTTGCAAAGAGAAAAAATGCAAATTAAAACCACAATGAGAGCTATTTCTCCCTCCGGAGATGGCCCACATTCTCCCTTAAATGAGACTCTGCTTTCCTAAACAAACCTCTATGTTCCTGAAAAGAAAAAAAAAAATAAAATAAAATCTTAAAAAAAAACCTGCACACACAATGAAGTATAATTATACCCCAATGTAGGCAAAATATGAAAAACATGTATCAAATTTTAGTGAAGATGCAGAACAATAGGAAATTTCACCTAGGAATTCTCACATAATGCTGGTAAGAGTGTAAATGCATACAACCTATTTAGAAAACAATTGATCATCGCCATGAATGAAGTGGGAGTTCCATATACTCTAAGAATGAACAATCCTGCTTGTATTTGTGAACCAGGAATCAGATACAAGAATTTTTATAATAGCATGTTTAAAATAGCAAGATTAAAATAGAATAACCTTAAAGTCTGTCAACACTGAAAATGATAGAAGTTATAGCACACTATACAACTGAATTACAACAACATCTATAACATGTCTAAATCTCACAGGCCAGAAACAAATTATAGGAGAATACATAGAGCAAATTTGACATATATTAAGTTAAAAAAATAGCACAATGATAGATTGTTTAGGAATAGATAAGTAGCAAAACTAAAAATAAAATCTGTGGAATAATAACTATATCATTTAAGTTAGATACCTGTGTGCAAGGGTGGTAGAGAAGGTAGTGAGGAAAGAGCTTAAAGAGGGTATAAAGTCATTAGGAGTGGACATGTTGTTATACATTTTCTATTAGTTTTTATATCTTACTCTTTTATGTCAGTACATTTTCATTGTATTGTGTTTACTCAAGCCATCAATAATTTCACTAATGTAATTGCCAATATTGTCTGTAGAAATACATTCTTAATGAAATGACATTTTAAGTACAAACCCACCTGCTTTCTAGCTTAAGCTATCTATATTACTCAATTTTTAGGCATATTTTCAGAGTATGAAGTTAATAATGGTAGAAATTAAAACAAATGTATGACTTTCTGTATCTGATAACTTTATGTTCCCATGAATTGAAAAGTATACATATTAATGTATAAAATTATATACAACCACATATATTTTTAAAAAAATGACTCCTCATATATACAGTATTTAAAATATGGTATGTTTTATGAATATTAAATATTTCAAGGAGTACATAAAAATACATAAAATAGGGTGAATACATATTTTCAATTCACACTAACAAAAATATGCATAATACCTATGTAATATTGTTTTGGTTATAACATTATCTATTGAGATTATTATAACCCTTATATTCTGGGAATAAAAAGTATAATAGACCTTCATGATAGACTGTGAGTATATTTTTGTCTTCAGAGAACATGGTTTTATATACATTAATTAAGAAGAAATTGCCTTTAATTTGTGTTCATCTTTTTTTTCATCTAGAGGATAGTTCCAATAAAAGAAATTATTAAAAAAATAAAAATGAAGTAGACGTTGCAGTAGTATTAGCTACTTTTGCATACCAGCTATAGAAGAACTAAAGACTGCTACCTTAGAACTATAGTCTATCAGCTAAGGAAGTCAGAACTGATGGGTGACAGAAAGGGTTGACATAATCAGGTCAGAGTCTCTGCCAGCTCTTCCAAGCTATAATAAGCAATTAATAAGGACAGAGCCATGTGCCCCTCTAGAGTGGGGATAGGGGCCAGAGAAATAACCCACAGCAAGTAGAGTATGAATCCTTCCTTCCCTATTGTACCTCTGTCAGTTAAGAAATACTAACGCAAATCTTTTTCTTTGAAAATACCCAGAAACAGAATTTAAATTTAATGTTTTTCATTAAAATTTCAAAGGATTGGAGACCATTAACATTGACAATGATGTTCTTTTTATTCATATGAATACTTACAATATAGGGTTTAGGACTGAGTGTACCAAATAGATGTATCTTAGAATTACTACTGTAAGATATTCTAATATGCACGGTTTTCAGGGCCATGAAAGGACATCCAACTAAAGGTTTGCAGGATGAGTTCACATATTGATTTGAATTTTTTTGTGGTTAAAATAAATAAGTAAGTAAATAAATAAATAAACCTTTGCTTTTTAATAATTACAATATGTCATGGAAATGGTGATTTACTTAATCTACTTAAGGAAAACTTGAATTACAACAAGAGGCATATAAACACTTGAGGCAAAGTGTAGTCTGTCTGTACAAGTCAAATTTCTGGAATTTGACTTACTCTGAACTCATAATGCTGAAGCATAAAGGTGATGAAAGAAACTCAGTTTTACTGAGAGCCGAAGTTTTAATTACCTGGAAAACTAAATGGAATTTTAGTAGCATTTTTTCATACATGTCACATTTCTTGAGCTTTAAATGCCTGTTGAAATGAGATCAGATATTACCTGTGTATAATTGTAGGCATTTGTGTATGCATATCCACTAAGTTTTACTAACCACTATGTACACAAAACATAAATTTAAGTAAGAAAATAAATTTTTATTTCATCAATTTATTGTATATATTAAAATCATACTATGATGTAATAAGTGAAGCCAAATTAGAAATAAGAAAATCCCTCTACCCCAGGAAAAGGTAAGGGTCTAGCAATCCCCTCCCCAATCACATCTGTGAAGGAGGGGAGAATCTGGGCAAAAACCAGGAACAAACAATAGTTTCACTATCTCTGAATAGGGTTGTACACCCATTTTGCTTTGTTCTTTATGTGGGCAAGGGAATACTAAATAGGATGTAAAAATGAGACTAATAGGTTAAAAGAATCAATGATTACTTTTAAGTAATGGTCATTAAGAAATATCTGAATATCTAGCTGAGGATATATTTTTCTGAGTTATAAAAGAAAAGAAAAATCCATTTGTATATTTGACAGTGATAGAATGTTGGCAAGGAGCATTCCAGTTAGAAAAAAAAAAAACAAAAAAAACAAAAAAACAAAACCCAAATGGGACAAAGCTTCACATGTTTGAAAAAGTGAAAAAAAAAAAAACACAAGCATGACTAAAGTACAATTAGTTTAAATAGATAGAAGAGCAAGACATGCCACTTCTAGAAGGCTGTAGAAAAACTATTTCAAATTTTGTTCTAGGGTAAGCCATTATTAAAAGACTTGAAGCCATACATTTGCAAAATCTAAAATATATTTTTGCTACAAACATATAATTGCTTGATGATGGTGAATATCAAGGCAAAGTCAGTGTCCTGAAGGCTGTTGCCATAATCCAGGTAAGAAATGATGGTGGCCTGAATTGAGGTGAGAGCATCAGCTGGCAGAGGAAGGAGATGTGTATAATGGTAGTGGTTGTAAAGGTAAGAAGCTCTCAAAGCATCTTCAGGAGAAGGAGAGCAAGCTTATAGAAAAACAAAGTAGCAAAGCCTCAATAATATTAATTTAATTGAAACAAAGGTGTTGAATATTGTGTTATTCTCCATCCG
The DNA here is from genome assembly GCF_052094955.1 of Ictidomys tridecemlineatus. NCBI lineage: Eukaryota > Metazoa > Chordata > Mammalia > Rodentia > Sciuridae > Ictidomys > Ictidomys tridecemlineatus. The sequence goes on along the minus strand of NC_135482.1, from coordinate 150,037,984 downwards.
TATTTTGCCAGTTGAGGAGAAGTCAGGGAAGCTGAAATCAAAGGCTCATCCAATTTTGGACCTTAATAGTGATACATAAAGAAAGAAACTAGGTGAAAGATATTTAAGGATATTACTATGATAAGGGTTGAAGTAATGTATCTCAGAATCTAGATGAATAAGAAGGGAAGAGAAGTTCAAGGGCAATGACAGAAAGGACAGTAAAGACTAAAGAAGAAAACTGCTATGCCCTTTTGCCCAGAGATTCTTGAAGATATGCAAAAATACAAGAAAATCTACTTAAGAGAAGTGTTAAGTAAACAGTATTGTTATGGTTTAGATATGAGGTGTCCCATAAAAGATCATGTGCAAGAGAATGCAAGAAAGTTTAGAAGTGAAATGATTGGTTTATGAGAGTTTTAATCTAATTAGTGCATTGATCCACTGATAGGGATTAACTGGGTGGTAAATGTAGGCAGGTAGCTTTGACTAGAGGAGATGGGTCCCATTTGCCTGATTCTTACAAAAATGAAGTCACAGAAAAAAATATCTATCCAATTCAGCTTATTTGGAATATATATTTTATCCCTGTTGAGGAACACTCTCTCGACTTGCTGATTATCATGTCCTGAGCTACTTTCCTCAACCACATCTTTCTGCTATGATGCCCTGCTTCACCTTAGGCAGAGAGCAATGGAGTCAACTCCCTATGGACCGAGACCTCTGAAACCATGAAAACCAAATAAACTTTTCCTCCTCTAAAATTGTTCTTGGCAGGTCTTTGGGTCACAAGTATGTTCAAGTTTTAAGGCAAAAAAAAAGTGGTGGGACTAATTTAAGGAAATTCTCACTCCATGGGCAAGAATATACATGGTCATTGAGCTGGTATTCTAGAGGTAGGAGAATGGGAGAATGACAGAGACTGAGTCTGTTTGATGATATACAGATGAGTGTGGGAATGATTGTCACCATGGGAAGGAATGGACAAGAGGGGGTGTAGTAATAATTCTTATAATCACCAAGATAAGTGTGGACAAGCAGACCTACTGCTGTGTTTGCAAATGCTTATGCCTGTTTATGAAATGGCATCTCTCTGATATTTATTTGTGATCATGGGCTGTTGCCAGCTCTTTGAAAGGGCTCCAAGTGCAATAATAGCAGTTCTAAGTAGCAGTTCCCTGTGGCTAGGCGAAGGGTCATGGTGAGCTTGCTTACAACTCCCAAGCAGCTGTTCACCAAGGTTTAGAGCAGGAAGTTTTTGAGACTTCTCAGCTTTTGAAATACTCAAATCAAAATTACTCTGTCTTGTTTGCACCTTTCCAATTCTCACTCCACATCTCTAACAGAGGAATCTTTCTACAAAATAATTTAAACAGATGATTTACTAACTTAAACAAACTCAAAAATTACGCAGGCATTGCCTTTTAAATTTGACTGTTATCTGAATCACTTTATAGAAAATATAAGTCTGGGATTCCAGTTAACAATTTTGCATGCAAAGTTCTGATTATTTATATATTTAATTTATTTTCATAAGATATCCCTGCAAAGTATCAAAATACTCAAAATTTCCCTGCAGTTCTCAACCAGGTCTACACTGATCAGCATATGAGAATTTAAAGCTAGATGGGATTAAAAAACTCTCTGTAATCTGGAGCATGTATAATTCTCTAGATATATTCAGATATTCAATGCATATAATTTGACTCTCAAGCAATACCAGTACATTTAGACTTCATCCAGCTTATGTAGCATCCCAGGATAAAGGAAGTAGTTAGAAGGTTGATATTTCTGTTGGGAAACTAAGTTGGGCCTGATCCCTGTCCACAGGGAACAGTAGAGACAAACACAAGACTTTGATTCAACACTCTGATTGCATTGTATGATCTGGGGGGTCTATTTTCCCCTATTAGGTTTTACATTTGTCCAAGAAAAATCAGTATTTGGTCTTGGATTTATAACTTCAGCATTTAGCACAGTCCCTATTATGCATTATTTTTTTTTATCCTTAAATAAACAAAATTCAAAGCCTAGGCAGTTATGAGGGAAAGAAATACAATTTTTAAGTGTCACAGGTACATATACTCTGGAAATAGACAAGAGAGGCTTTGTTGGCAATGGGAAGGAATTCCCAGCTTAGGTTTGAATGTGGGGTTGAAGAGAAGAGAAGACTTCACAAAAGATGTGAAAGAAAGAAATCGATGTTTGAAAATTCTTCAACTCAATTTAAGAAACTTTCTTGTAAGAGTAGAGAAATGTGTCAATCAAGGGTGTGCCTATTTAAGGATAGGATAATGACAAAATGAAGTACTGAAGAAGCACAAACTGTTGCTAGTGATAGTGCAGGAACAGAACAAGTTCAGCTCCAGCACCAGATTGGGGGTAGATTGGAACCTTATGGTCCTCTTTCTATTGACCTAAAAAAGAAGACCTACCTCATTTGTCTGATTCTTTCAGACTTCTTAACAGAAAAATGAGGAATATGAAAAGCAGAAATGACTTAGAGCCCTAGTTCCTCTACTTGCGAACTTTTCTGGGGGAGAGGGAGATGGTGCTGAATTGAATATTTTTTTTCTGCGACTTCATTTTTGTAAAATGAGGACAATTATTCCCAGTTTTCTACCAAATTTTTGTGATGATCACATAAGCATGTGAAGACATGAGTAACTAACCAAAAAAGTCTTCCCAAATGTATGTACACTTCTCATTTTTATTCTGTCTTTATTTGTCTCCTGTTTCTTATGATACTTTTGTCAGTTTTTCCTAGAAAAATATTTTAAATGCACATAATTATGATTTTGTAATAATTACCTAAATTAAAATCAAATAATTTCATTCAAATGTTTAGTTATTCAAATAATTTTGAATTTAACACACATGATTTCAAGTGTACTTAATACATGGAATACATTTTTGTAGTGGAATTCATAACCAAATTAATTAATACCTATAAAACACACTGAGCAGTACTTTGTTCAGTGTATTGTATTTTTTGGTATTTAGCTATTTTCACATTTTTCTTAAGTTTCCAATTTCTGCTTCAAGAAGAAAACTGTTTCAGATTAATTCTTCATGACCTTGAAATTTCAGGAGAAAAAAAAAGAATATATCAAATTGGTGAGAGAATAATAGTAATACTTGACAAGATAGTCCTTATTATCCATGAGAAAATAATTATCATTTTAGAGTGCTAATTTGTTCTACATATTTTTTTTCTTTAACCATCATTTCATTATCTTTAGTTTTTTGCATTAAGGTCAGAGAACAGAGACTGTATAATGTTTTTTCATACTTTTATTGGTACATTATAATTATACATAATGGTGAGATTCATTGTTACATGATCATACATGCACACAATTTAACAATTAATTTGGTCAATATCATTTCCCCAGTATTTCTCCTTTCCCTCCTGTCCTCCCTTCCCCTTGTCCCTGTCTTTCTTACTGATTTCCTTTGGATTTCTTAAGATCACCTGACACCCCTCCCCCCCCTTTTTTTTTTTTACCATTTTTCCTCTCTAGCTTATACATATGAGAGAAAATATACAACCCTTGACTTTCTGAGTCTATGTATTACTTAAAAGTCTTGATGTTTTCCAAGCAATATGCTAAGTACAAAATTTGCAACAGTAACATGAGAGGAAATTTCACCATCCTCAGGAAGCATACACTATATTAGAAAAGACAATATACCTTAATTGACAATTACAATAAAATGAGACAAATGTGCATGATAATATTAGAAAGAAAATCTCATAGATACAAGATCTTGACATTTGAAACTTACAATAAAAGCAAACCATGCTATTTAAAAAGGCAAAATATAAAGGATTAGGATCCTGACTTTATGTTAGAGTTGATCATGTGGGTGTCTGATGACAGGTTCCTTATGTTTTGAATGATATTTCCTAGTCTATTCATATTTAAGTCATTTAAACTTGCTTTAGTCCTTCAAACCTGGCCCATTATTATCTTCCCTTGAAGAATAACATAGTACTTAGTTTGAATGAATGTAGTGGGCAAGATGATGATGCTATTGGTATGACCCTGAGCCCAAATAAAACAAAATAAGATTTCTTCATTTAAAAGAAATTGTCATTCTATTACCATTGTGTAATCTTAATATAAATAATTAGATAATATAACAATGTAATATAAATAACAACAGTATTTTGGAAGAGATAAAATGATAAAGTAGTCATTTCTCTATGCTCCTTAAATAACAGCCAACGTACTTATAGAATTAAACACAGCAAAGGAATGTTTATATGGTATACTACAGTTTCACTAACAATGGATTATCTTTGAAATCTAGGAGATGTCTGTTTTGGAGCTGTGTGGCTCAGACAGAATGACAGTTGTGTCCTGCCACATAGGTTAAATCTTACAGTGCAGTATCCACAATTGAGCCAAAACCAAACTTTGAAAGACAAATTTGACAGCTCAATAAAACACTGGAGAACTTATCTGTAGAAGTTTGTGGATGTTACTTGTAAAAAAAAAAAACATTTTATTAGGACCATTTGTCCAATTTGGGGGCTGTTTCTTATAATTTCAAGCATTATTTATGAGAAACTAAGTAAATTACTCAATAGTATTCCTAAATAAACATGCTTCTCAAGAAGTGGTTTGATTTTGTCCTGCTAAAAACCTAAGGTATCTTTTGTGTTTAATACTTGTGAAACCACTAACAGATCTTTTTCTGACATTCATCTTCAATATTGTATGAAGGGTGGTATCTGACATATAGTAGGGTATTGAGAGTTTATACCGAACAAATGAATAGGTATTCACAGAGGCAACTTAAACAATAAAATATTGTGAGAAAATAATGGTAAAACCATATTACAGTGTAAAAAGAATAATATTGCAAGACCAGTCAAGGCAGGAAAAAAATTAAATAAAGTTTAAATTATTCTCACAAACAAGATTTTTGCAACCATTTCCATAACACCACTATACTTCCTTTAGTCAAGAAAAATGGAGAGGCTCTGCTTTGTCTCAGTACTGGGCAGAAATGACGACGGGCTGTTACCACAAGCCACAAACAAATGGATTCAAAGATATATAAACAAGATTGTGTCAAGCTAACTGCTGTCTCTATCCAGAAAGGTATATGACTAAGTATGAAATGGATTTTTGAAATAAGGGCCATAGCTTGCCCAAATAATTACTGTATTAAAACCAGTGTCATTTCGGTGGAGGGTAGACAGGTGAAATATTTAGCTGATGACAGCCTTATCACATTACATTTCTTTTTCTGTTGCATATTTCTCCCTTTGTTCTTTGTTTTGATGAAGCTGAATGCTAACACGAACCTCAAAAGTTCAATTTCCACTTCACATAATGTGTTTGACTAGAAAATGACATATTAGCAATGCCTTGATTCATCGCTATTAATCATTATATTTTCTTTAAATTCATCCTCAAAAATCTCACTACTATATATATCACACATTTTGAGGACTTTACATCTTTTTCACCTTCTTACTTTTACTTTTAAAATGTTGTGCCATGAGGTTTTTTTTTTTCTTAATAAGAACCTTGAAGGAATCTATTTAAGGAAAAACAATCCATACAACAAGAGTACCCCTTCTAGCAGTTTAGATCACCTGCATTTTTGTTGTACAACTTAAAAGTATAAGGCCAAGTGGCTGAATTGGATTAAAATCTGGATTGCTGCTAGACAATCACAGTCCATCATCATTACCAGTGGTAGAGTTAGAAAGGCAATTGGAACTTAGAAATGTATTTTTTAATGGCACGTAGTAAAAAATGCACAATGTACTAGATATTGAATTTCCTCTGACTTGGGAAAAGTTATAATCGTTTCTAATTTTCTTTTATGTGATATATGACCATCTGAAATCAGGCAAATAGAAATTTCTAAATGTCAATGTATCAAGTATTTAATAAACAAAAGACACAGCCAGAAAGTCTGCTGTATTCTGGAAATGTTCCCTACACAATAAAGTTGACAAGGCAATGTGCCATTGTAGCATTAATTGCAGCCTTCAAAATGGAAGCACATTTCTCTGTAATTAAGATTTTCTGAATCTAAAGAAGGATGATCTGCACGAGAGTCTCTACTTTCATGGTAAATTCTTACATAATAATGAAATCAAGTGATTTAAATGGTGGCTACTGGGCAGTCTCTGCTTTTCACTCTTCCAGCACTGTTGCATTGTTTGTTTCAAAATGTTTCTACCCTACCAACTCTAATTTTCCTTGTAGGAAAGGGGAGACCTGGAATCCCTGCTACAGCACAGGTGCCAGAGATGGGGCTCCCTAAGAAGCATGAAGCAAAGGACAGCTAGTATCCAATCTTGTGTGCAGATGGTTCAGGACTTTGGATGTTTTCTTTTTTTTGCTTTTTTTCTGAGAACAAAATCCACATGTGAAACAAAAGGCTTACGGCTGGATTTAAAGGCACTAGCAATTTCACTTACAGAAGATCTAAGAAAGACACCCTAAAACAATGATGGCCAGAAACTGAAATGGTTTTCTATGGTCACTGCTGCAGCCATGTCCAGAAGTTATGTAGGAGGCAGCATATTCACAGGCTGGAGGAAGACCATGTTCTCCAACTAATAAATATACTGGGAAAAAGCGTGGTGCCGATATCAAATTTATGCTTGTTTGAGTGCCAAAGATATGTGGCGCTTGGATGAAAAGGCATCGAAAGACTAAAGTGAATATCATCCTTGGCTTCCCAAAGCAAAAGAATTGTGAGTTTGGGCTTTTCGTGGTTATGATGGGTTTTACACAATGTTTTAATCAGCTTTTTCATCACTGTGACCAAAAGACCTGATAACAAAAATGTAGAGGAAGAAAAGTTTATTTTGGCTCATGGTTTCCTAGGTTCAATTCATGATCACCTGATTCTGTAGCTCAGGGGGCTTGACATGAGGCAGAACATCATGACAAAAGGAAAGCAGTATGGAGATTCCTCAGAAAATTGAGAATGAAACCATCATTTGACCCAGCTATTCCACTCCTTGGTTTATACCCAAACGACTTGAAATCAGCATACTATAGTGACACAGCCACATCAATGTTTATAGCAGCTCAATTCACAATAACTAGACAATTGAACCAACCTAGGTTTTCCCTCAATATTTGAATAGATAAAGAAAATGTGGTGTATATACATACTCAATGGAATATTACTCAGTTTTAAAGAAGAGTAAAATCGTGGCATTTGCAAGTAAATGGTTGGAGTTGGAGAATATCATGCTAAACAAAATAAGACAATCCCACAAAACCAAAGGCCAAATGTTTTCTCTAATATGTGGATGCGGATGCTACTACACAATAAGGTGGGGGGGACACTAGGGAAGAATAGCATTACCTTAGATTAGGTAGCGGAAAGTTATGGGAGGGGAAGGAAGAAGATATGGTGATAGGAAGATAGTAGAATGAAACAGACATTATTTCTGTATGCATATCTGTGACTGCATGACCAATATGATTCTGCAACATGTACACTCAGAAAAATGAGAAGTTATATTCCATCTATGTATGATATATCAAAGTACATAAATGCATTCTACTCTCATGTATAACCAATTAAAACAAATATAAAAATTTTTCAAAAGGGTATAGTAGAGGAAAGTAGTTCAAAACCTGAAAGCCAGGAAGTGGAGAAGGAATTCTGCTCACCAGGGACAAAATATAAGCCCCAAAGCTCAACCCTATTGGCCCACCTCCTCCAACCACATTCCTCCTGCCTGTGGTTAACACCCAGTTAAAACATATTGGTGGATTAATCCACCGATTAGGTTACATCTCTCATAACCCAAATATTCCACCTCTGAAAATTCTTACATTGTCTCACACATGAGCTTTTAGGAGTCACCACATATCCAAACCAGAACACTTAGAGGTAAACCAATGAAGTAAATAGATATTTAACTGGTCTCCCTTGCACAAGACAACTTGTAATACTCCCTTCTTCATTTCTTTCATCGACTTCAATAATTTTTAAGACATTGAAAATTTCAATTAGAGGTAACTTGTAGCAGCAGTAACCCAGCCTACTTATTATTTGCCTATTCACATCCATTCAAAATAGATGTTTTCTCCATTCTCTTAATCAAAATTTATGTGAACCACTGTATATGTTAGCATTTTTTAATTTAATTTTAACACATTATTGGCAAAAAGAGGTCTAAAATCTGTTGTAAAGATTTACACTATTGGGCCACCTTTGCTAGAATTTAAAACCTGATACTAAGAGAAAACTGCCTCAGAAGTCACAGTTGTCAGTTTCCCAATAAGTCACTGCCTCTACACCACTGATCAGTGTGTTCTAACCAAGATTCAAATATCCCCACAGTACCTATGGCACCGTTATTGCTCTCATAGGCCAACAGTTCTCCATGCTTCTCTGATCCTTTGGGTGAGCTGTGCTTTGAGATGTATGTGGCTCAAGACTCAATCTAATGTTTTTATTTATTCTGTAATCATCTTTTAAACAACCTCCCAGTCCACTAACAAAATGTCAATCAGCAATGACTTGAATAACCATAATTCTCCTGTTTATAATAATTCTCCAAATCAGTTATGTCAAAGTGGCTGAAATCATTCCACGATGTACATTCCACCTGTACAAGGACTGTAACAGTTCAGGATAAATATATGAGAAATCAGATGTAAATCATTCAGAAACTCAGATGTGGATGAAATCTCATTGTTTTAAATTCTGTGTTTCTTCTTCATTTTCTTCCTTTCCCTTCCTCTTCCACTTCCTCCTTCTTGCCCTTCTTCCTTCTTTAACCAGATGAAATCTGATTCTAGAGTATTAATACTCCTTTTCACTAAGGTTTTGTGAAGAAAAGCAGAGGGCCAAATAATGCCCTGAAAAGAAGGAAAAGACCTTGAATCTTCAGTCTTTCAGGGATGCCAAGTCTACCAGCCCATGGAAACTAGCTGATGTGGCTGCATCCATACTGGTGGGGGAGCAGGGTAGGTATTTCCTGAATTGAAAAATTTTCTTGGAAACCCCTTTAAGGGTTATGGACGACATCACCCTCAGAGGCCACATGTTTTAGTCAGCTTTTTTGCCACAGTGGTCAAAATACCTGACAAGAACAATTTTAGAGAAGGAAAAAATTATTTGTTGCTCACAGTTTCAGAGGTCTCAGCCCATACACAACTGACCGCAACGCTGTGGTCCTGAGATGAGGCAGAACATCATGGTGGAACAGGGTGGAAAAGGAAAGCAGGTCAGGACATGGCAACTAGGAAGCAAAGAGAGAGAGTAAAAAAATCTTTGCTCCCCAAGAATAAATTATATACCCCAAAAGCACATCCCCAGTGACCCATCTCCTCCAGTCACACCCTACCTGCCTACAGTTACCTCCCAGTTAATCCTTACCTGTGGATCAATGCACTGATTAGGTTAAGGCTTTCATAACCCAATCATTTCACCTCTACACCTTATTGCATTGTCTCCCACATGAGTTTTGTGGGGACACCTCATTTTATAAACCATAACACCACACACTCTCCCCTGATGTAGCATCACAAATCATCTAGCCTCTCCCCATTTGTTTCTGCCTCTAATTTGCTCATCCTATAAAATACTCACAAAATTCAGGCTTCCAAAGATCCAAGCTTAGAAAAGAAAATTTATTTAAGTAGATTTTATACTTCAACCAGCAAACACAAATCTTTCCTGAGACGAGGGACAGCCAGGCAAGAAAGTCAACATGAATTAATGGGTGAGACAGGAAGTGGGAACCACTAGGAGTTGTCAGGATAACACTTCAGGAAATGTTGGCTGGAGGGTTATAATATACAAATAAATTTACCTCTCCATAAATTATCATTTATCCTAGTTTCTTGAGTCTTTTTATTCCTTGCTGTCATGATGGACAATATCTTGGAGAATTGGGGGCTAAAAAGAAATATAAGTGGTCTATTTTGAATACCTTTTCTGCTTTCTACATGAAAATTTAAAATCCAGAAAGTTTATTGCTTGTTGAAGAACAACCCTCTTCTTATGGAAGAGTTAGTTTGATCATTCATGCTGCGTGGCATATAATTATCACAGTACTAAGGTGATTTCTAGATTGATTTTCAATATGTCTATGTTGCATATCTTTCTCTCTATACCATATGTTCTTTTATCAAAATTACGTTATTCAGTAATCTTACTCCCTATTTATTTCTGTAAATCATCACATTTATGAAATAAAAAGCATATAAAGAAAACAGTAATGCTAATACTTTTAAGAAACAATTTGTTATTATCTTTCAAACTGCTCTGAAATAAGAAATTCTACTAAGTCATGAGTAAAATACTTCATAAGTCCTTTTCTCCACTGTTAGAGTTCCTAGTACAGTATTACACTTGTATTAAGTATTGAATATGGTTTTTAACAATGAAAAGTAACATTGAATTAATCATTGCAAATATTCAATATTGTATATTTTAAATTTTGTGACACTTTGTTTATTTCACAATAAGATACACTACAATTTAGCGAAGCCAAACTTGCTTCTTTCTTTCTACCAGAATTGTGTAATATCCCAGGATTTTTAATGCCTTAATTCATTTGAAAAATGACTCATGCCATATGGTAAATGTGTGGGCTTGAGTGTGTGCATTTACCTACTTAAGAATTATAAAACTAAATGATACAAAGTACTATATAACATGGAACCCAGAGTCTCCCACTGTGAGTTTGAATCATGCCTTCACCATTTATTATTTTTGTAACCTTGATCATAACTTTAATAAACTTCAATTTGTAAGTCTTCAAAATAATAATTATAATTATTATAATAATAATAAATCTGAGTTCATGGAACTTCTGTCAGAAGAAATAAGAAGAATGCATAATAAGAACTCAGTAGAATGTATCGCAAATTCTAAGCACTTAATGAACTTTTGCTAAATATATCCAGTATTTGTTTTAGAAAATGATTTTTTGACTGTCACCCACACTTAATAATATGTTAAATCACAACTAATTACATATATAAACTAAACAATTTTTTTATAAATTATATCTCCCTTACTATGTGTGATAAACTGTGGTTTATTTGTTCTCTTCCATTTTATTTAGCATTTATATGTATTATTTTCTTTTTTAATGCTGGGCAAAACCCACTAAATTAATTTCACAATCCACTAAAAATACTTTGACTTGGAGAATAAAGAAATAGCATTAAAAATGAATGGTCCTGGTAGCAAATAATACTTTATATTTAAATATATAACACTCAAATCTAGATTGTGATAGTTTGAATTCTGAGAAATTTCAGGTTTTGCTTGTCCACATGGAAAAATACTCTATGTTCTGAGGAAAGACTTTCAGTGTTTGAAAGCAGGTGTTGCAAGATATTATTCTCCTCAATGACACCCATAGATTTTGTGGAGAGAAAAAGAATATTTCAAACACTAAAGAATATTTTTTGGACCAAAATATATAATATGTGGCCTGAACAATATTTGGCAGAGTATTTGAAATAAAATTACATTAGAAGATCCAGAATGATTGCTTACCAAAATAATATAAAATATTTTCACAGGTAAGATGAATTCCTTATTTATGCTTTAATACACTGTGCTGATTCCAAGTACATTAACATTCTGGACACTGCAAATGTGCTAATACAAAGTCATGTAAATGTGCAGGTCAAGGAGTTCATTTGGAATTTCTTTGGGCATTAGCAGAAAGATACTTACTCCTTTCAATATAGTCTGTAATTCATTTAAGTATTACATTTTCAGCTCTCAATTAGGTTTTCAAATCTTAGTAATCTGATGAATTTTCTCACCATCATGTCTTACTTTTAATATTTTAGTCCCTGACTCTACTCTTTGATTTTTATGTGATTTTATCATGACCTCTTCACTGGTTTTTAATGTGCTTTTCATATTTATGTATATATGAATCTTTCACGCATTTGGCATTTTAACTATAGATGCCATCTGAATTACAAGTGTTTTCTTTCCTTTACTGCAAAAACTAAGTATTCATGGGATTAGATAAAGGGTATGAATTATAATTTTAATTTATTTATGAATAAAATAGCCTCAAAGTTTCTTCATATCCTTATCTATTAAAAGCATGTTCAAAAGACTCCTGTCCTTGGTGATCATTTATTTTTATTTCAAAATAAAATGCAGATGTATACTTACATCATTAAATTTCAATTTCCCCAATGGAAATATTGTAGGATAAAACAAATTTCTGAAGTTAAAACTTATATCACGGGCTGGGGATGTGGCTCAAGCGGTAGCGCGCTCGCCTGGCATGCGTGCGGCCCGGGTTCGATCCTCAGCACCACATACCAACAAAGATGTTGTGTCCACTGAGAACTAAAAAAAATAAATATTAAAAATTCTCTCTATCTCTCTCTCTCCTCTCTCACTCTCTCTTGAAAAAAAACTTATATCACTCTGTACTTTCTATATAACTCTTTTTCTATAAAGAATATTAGCTTAAAAATACTAGTGACAGAAGTTTGCTTTTGGAAAAACTGACAGAAGATTTAAATAAAATGAACATTGTACCAAACATTTAGAAATGTTTGGTAAAACCTTAGGCCATACCTTAATGGATATAAGTGTGAATCACTTTACTATTTTAGACCTCTAAGAAAGAAAGCTCGAATCTGTGTTGATTACCTTGTGAAATGGAGACTTTTTGATTGTCAGAAAAATCAATGACAATAATTGTTTTTCTAAGTGGCATCAATGAGCATAAAATACCTTCTAATTCACCTGATTACTGAAGATATCTTATGGTCTAATAATAAATAATTACTACAGATATTTTATGGTAAAATTTAAAATACTAAATGAATGAAAGAAAACATAACTTGAGGTTCCAGCCAAGATGGAATACACTAATTTCTCCTCTTACAGCTATAAAACCCAACAGATAACACAGAAAACAAGCAGGTAGAAATGTAGAAGGGAAAAATGGTTGGAAATCTCAGCACTTGAAGAATAACAAGACGCTAAGTTCCCTGTGCACCTTTTTGCTTCCACAACATGCAATAGGGTATAATAGAAGCCTCCGACTGAGAACCCACAACTGGCATAGACACAAATAAGCTGTGGGAAAACCTTGCTCTCCCTGGACAAAGAGGTCAAGAGAGGGTAATTTAAAATAGATAGCCACAGCCTAATGGTAGTTTGTCTTGATTTTTCAACCATTGATGATATGAAAATGATGAACATTCAGTAGATATATAACTTCAAATTTTGAATTTTGATCTTTTCTTAGACCAATAATATGCTGTAAGATACTTTTTAGTATGCTGGGCAGTGGTAGGGAGCTTTAGGTCCCCATCACTCCCATCATCACAAGAAGAAACAACTGATATACACAGTGTACTGTGTAGCCAGTGTTCTTTTTCCATTTGGTATTCAATAAGTTACCAGAGATATGCCACAGTTTATTATAAAATAGACTTTGTGTTATAGAATTTTGCTGAACTATAGGCTAATGTGATGGGACAAAACTCCATCATAGGCTAAAGAACATCCATACACGGAAGGAACCCTTTCTAACTCACCCACTTACATTTCAGCAGGACCAAAAGGGAGCTGGTTTTTACCTACCTTTGATCCTATGAAAGCACACCATGCTCTAATTCCTCCACCATGCAGGGTCTGCCAAGCAGATATTTAATCATTGCCTTATATTATTGATGTATGTAAATTTGAAGTGATTTATTAGTTAATATGCATTTTAAAGACATATATAAATTAAAACTTAATAATCTTATTGTACCTAAACATAGATGTAGCATACAGTTGACTTTATTCAGATCCAAGTTTATATCATGAAGAATCTTGAGTAATGAAGTTTTTAAATGCTAATATATTTAAATCTAAATCGCATGATATTTGAGCCTAAAATAAATCCATAAGTATATTGAAAGCTGTTGATGGGACACATCATAGTCTTGTAAGATATGATATTTGATTTGATTTTAAATCAAAAGTAACAAGAGGATTAAAATACCCCTCTCATTAACACCATACTCACCCAACAAATATTTTTGTATTGAGTGTTAAGTATGTAAAAACCAATGTTTTATTTGCTTAGGATGTGAGTAGTGAAGAAAACAAAAACTATCTAAGAGGGAAGACAGGAAATAGTCAAGAAAATAAAATACATGGTATATGAGATGTTGATGCATACCAAAGAGGAAAAAATAACATTGGAATGGAAATCTGAAGTGTTATGGTGAAAGGGAACAGAGTTCAAATACATAGATAGGGAAAGTCTCACTCAATGGGTATTATTTGCAAAAAGACATAGAAATGGGAGGTCAAGTTTGGAGATTAAAGTAGGAATGTTTGAGAGAATCCTGCCAGATTTTATGCCAGGGGTAGGCTAATGAGGGAGTGGAATAAGAAGTCATGAAGTGTGCACTATATGAATCACTGAAAGAACTTAGCTATAATTCTGATTAGCAAAAGGATAACATGATCATCTCACATGTTAATAAAGTCACTTTGACCTCTCTGTTAAGAATGAACCACAGCATGCAAGAAACAGAGGGAGCTAGTTCAATAACCAGGCTTCAGATGAAAATTGATTGGTTTAGAATGTTCTTATATTTGGTAGAAAGGGACCGATGATAGAACCAATTCAATGTGGTGATAGGTAGAGTTTGAAAGATGTGTAAGGATCAAAAGCTCACTCCAGATATTTTTCCTGGACAGTAAGACTGCAAGAAATCTGATTTGTGTAGTTATAGGCTTAGTTAATTCAGCAACTCAATAAACACAAAAGTCCCATTCTGATCCTTTGTAAACGTCTATAGAAGCATCAAGGATCACATATGGCAACATTTGAAAAGTGGAAGAAAGGGTGAAGATGTTCTATTAATGGTATTTTATAAAGGAAGAAAACACTAGAATTCTCACTTTTTGTGCCTTGTTGGCTAAGAGAATAATTTACCAGAGCTCTTATTGCAAAGAAGCTCTTATTGGGAAAGAAGCACCCCAACTTTTCAACCTTTGTATGGAGCTGTTCCAGCAGGGAAGAGGGAGTGGAGAAAATCTGCTGTTAACAAGCACAGAATTATTAGGAAAATCTCAGAACAGGGAGAAGAAAAGAGTCATGATACATTATGCAACTGTACCTATAAGTTAAATGATAGCATTTTGAGCGAGTACTAAGAAGAAGGGTAAATTTCTGAGTTAGACTTAATATGAAGTTTGACTATATTTGGTCACCAAGTAAATGGTCTAAAATCTCCCAGGATGATCAGTGTAAAAAGTTATTGAAAGAACATTTATTCATGCAACATCCATATCAATTCACTCATTCTTTCTCCCAACATTGAGCACAGATAGCTATGTTTTATATTGCTCTCTTAGTTGGTACCCTTCTGAAAAACGCCGTTTGGTTTGGTTCTAGACAAGGAAAATTATAGGAAAAGATGAGGGGCTCCTGGGTTACCATACTATTCCTTTGGCTTGCTCTTTAATTTTTCTTAGGTTTTAACTTAAATCTTACACCCCACTTAGGGTTTCTCCTCCTGTTCTGTAGCATATGCCTTGTTCTTTTTATCTTAGACCCTGTATTTGGATATCTTTTCTCTATATCTCACTAGATAAATTAGCTTTTAATTTCTTCATTTGTATACTGTATTACACCACATCTCCCAGGTATCTTCCATAATAAACATTCTGCTAATCATCTAAGTGAGTTAGAAAGACAATTAAATTAAAGGAATATAAAAATTCACAGCAACATACAAGCAAGTGTGTCTAATAAATTTCACTTGCATCAAAAGATATTTTTGGCCAAGTTCTTTCTTGTCTACCTAGACTCAGTATTAGTGAAATTTTAAAAGAGAATGGGAGGGACAATTACCCTCAAAATATTATTAGAGCTGGGTGTGGTGGCAAAGGCCTGTAATCCCAAAGGCTCAGGAGTCTGAGACAGAAGGATCTTAAATTCAAAGCCAGCCTCAGCAACAGCGATGTGCTAAGCAACTCAGTAAGACCCTGTCTCTAAATAAAATACAAAATAGGGCTATGGATGTGGCTTAAAGGTTGAGTGCCCCTGAGTTAAATCCTGGTACAAAAAAAAAAAAAACTTATTGGAGAAAGTAGTTGATTGAAGATTTATTTGAAATGTAGATCTTAAATTAAGTATAAATGAAATTTAGCATTCATAGCTTGGAAGATTTAATATTAATAAAATATCCATACTATCCCAAAATTTCTAGGTTCAATTCAATCCCTACCAAAATCCCATGCCATTTTTTGCAGAAATAGAAAAATATCCTAAAGTACATATGAAATCTCAAGGAATTCTGAACAGCCAAAACTATCTCTATAAAGAAAGACAAAATGGAGAGGCCTCACACTTCTTGATTCCTAGATATATTCAATACAATAATGTATATTCCTAAATATATACAAGTACAATAATGAAAATGTATGGTACTGATGTATGAACAATATAGACCAATGAAACAAAACAGAGTCCAGAAATGAGCACTGATGAATGGTCAAATGATATTTCACAAAGATTATATAATTTGGAGAAGGCATCTTCAACAAATAGAATTGGAAACACCAGCTAATCATCTGCAAAAGATAAAATTAAAACCCTTATTTAGATCATACTCAAAATAACTCAAAATGAATTAAAGCCAAAACATAAGACCTAAAATTATACAATGATATCTTAATTCATTTTCAGTTGTTAATAACATAATACCATGAACTTGGTAAGTTACAAAGAAAAGAAGTTTATTCTGGCTCAGTTTTGAGGATCTCAGGTCAAGGGGCTACATCTAGTGATGGTCGTCTTGCTGGCTTCATCCTAATGCAGCACAAAGCACCACATGGTAAGAAACAGTGCAATACATATGTACAGCCTCTAGTCTCCCTCTCTCTCTTCTGATAAAGCCACCAAAGTCTGTGGATAGCAGCTGTCATAATTTTGCCATTCTTGTCTTTCCCTATTATTTATCCCAAAGTCCTTTCAGTATGTGTTGAACGTAAACTATCTCTTATTCAAAATGGATGAATTAAAACTTACAAAAAAAATTTAAATGATAAAAAAATGAAACCACTAGTATTCTATCACAAGGGTCTACTCTGATGACTTTATGTAATCCTGCTTACCTCCCAAAGGCCCTCCCTGTAGCCACCACCTTCAATTGAATTACCACCCTTTTTAATGGCTCACAACATGGGCTTTAGAGTGGACCAAAAATATGCATATCAGAAAATTTTTAAAAGAAAACAGGAAAAAGCTTCATAACACTGGATAATTTCTTGACAACAAAAGTACAGGCAATGAAGAAGAAAATAGCCACAGAGTACCACATCACACTTAAAAATGCATAACAACAATAAAATAATTAAAATAACACCTAGAAAAATTAAAGAAAATATTTTCAAGTCCTATATCTGATAAGGTAATAATATCCAAACTTTATAAAGAACCCCATAACATAACTGCAAGAAAAGAAAGAAAGAAAAAGAAGAAAGAAAGAAAATAAATAAATAAATAAACCCTGATTTTAAAATAAACAAAGAACTTAAATAGATATTGCACATGGTCTAAATTGTATGAAGGATTCCATTCTATTGATGAAGAATCTAGGTTAGGAGAAACTGAAGTGTGTTTATTAAGGGAAATAGTTTGTTAATAGCAGAATCAATAATAAAATCTGCATCTTCTTGATTTTTGTCTGGTGCTCTTTCCTCCAAAGTATGCCACCAGTTTACATATTAATTAAGAGACTGAAGGTTCCTCCATGATTCACCTGAATTTGCAAAAGGAAACTTTCAAAGAAATTTAACAGTGAATTGCTTAGAATTTCTCTCTCACTCCTACAAGATTTCCATTCTTTATCTTCCACATTAAAAGCAACTGTATGAAAAAAAATTTTAGAAACACTGCTTAAAATATTTGAAAAGAAAATTTTGTTGCCATATATACATCTACAGAAATAGGAGTTACATCTTAAAATCTGTGTAGAAATGAACCTATTATTTCATCAAATCAATTCATTATCCACCAAGTTTTCCTTACGATGTCCTAGATTTAAGTTGAATGGTTACATTTATAATCATCTGCTGTTTGACATTGCTCTCTGATTCTCTCTCCCTGTATGTGTGTCTCAGAGCAAATGCCACCCTGCTCTGCTCTGCTTTCTTCTCTTCACTTGCTGCCTTAGCTCTGCTTGGTGATTTATTGTTCCCAGACACTTCCCATTCTCGAGGCCTTCCAACAGGGATGATGTGCTTCCTCAGCTATTTACGTGGTTCTCTGACAATATTGTGTATAATGCAAGCCAGCTAAGAAGGGCTTTAGCTTCTTAGCCTCTTCTAATTATTCTGATTTGCACTGGTTTTAAGTCAATTAAACAGAAGCAGACAAAGGATCAGCTCCAGCTTGTACTATTTTTTTGTAAGATTGATCTTTTCTTCCTATGTGTGTCTTACAAGAATGGTATTCATTTTATTCTCCTAATGAATGAGTAATTCAATATTTAACTACCCTTTCACTATTTATAATCCCTCTTTTTCTCTACAGCTTCTATTCTATTAGTCCTTTTATTATGATATTAAAAATATATGTATGGGATTGATTGAAGTATAGGTTTTCAGGAAATATAGGCAAGACTGTTCCCTGTATCTGGCTTCCGTTCTTTAAATAAATATTTATGGAATCATAATATGTGGAGGTAATATATAGATCATGAAGACCAGCTATTACAAAGAAGTAATAACCAAGTCCAGCCAGAAATTTACTGAAGTCAACTATGCTTAGTTGTTAAAATTAAATTATGTAAGTTCAAAAAGAGATTGGGAGGAATAAATAAATGAAGAAGTTGACATAAATATTTGGGGAATAAGTTTTTAGTTACTGTTCATTAAAAATATAGTAGATATGTACCTATAAATATTTTTAATATGTTTTCTTTCTTTTTTCTTTTTATTTTGTTTTGATTTATGGTTTGCTATTGTTCTCTAGTACTTTGTTTTCCATAGCTAAATTATTAAAAGCTCAAACAGCCTTAAATGTGGATAGGACCACATGTATAGTAGTGCTTAATGACTGATGAGAAAACAAATGTATTAATAAATGATTGTATATGTATATTTTTTAATTTCTCAAGAATGTTATGGTGTAATTTTATTTCAAAATAATGTAGTACATGTCTTTGCAACTTTTCCTCTTAAAAATAAACAATTGAGAACTTCTTTTCTTAATCAACTAAGACCCTCTAACATAAGTACTACTAAAATTTGTCTCATATTGAGTTAAATTTTTGTCTTCTTTATAACAGTATTTTATTAACATATTATCCTCTATAGATAGTTTTCAAATTTATTGTAGATTAAATTCCTGGAAAAAGACCATAATTTGGAATAATGGTGCTCACATCTTATATTCTAATTGGAACAAAATTATAATAGGAAGTTATATTTCTAACTCTGAGAGGGCCTGATGCCCATTTTTACAGAAATAGCCACAAGTATCATATTTTATCAACTATAAATTGTTTATTTACATAATCTGATGTTTCTAAAAGACATATACATATGTACATATATGTATATGTATATGTACATATATAAATATATGAGAAAAGGAGAACAACATAATAACCTGCCATATAAAATGTCATAAATGTAGTAGAGTACAACAGAATACATTAACAAGAAAATGAAAAATAATGGATTATATGGTGAAGCATGGAACAGTGTTTCTTAATCATAGATCCTAGGCTTTTAAACTTGGATTCAGAACAGGCATGTTGACACAAGCTTGTAATCCCAGCAACTCAGGAAATTGAGGCAGGAAGATTCAAAGTTCAAGGCCAGTCTCAGAAATTTAGCCAGACCCTGTCTCAAAATAAGAAATAAAAAAAGCTGGGGACTCTAAATATATCTCAGTGGTAAAGTGCCCCTCTGTCCAATCCCCAGTACCAAAAAGTAAATAAAAAAATAAATTTGAAAAAAATTAAATGAAATAAACTTGCATTCAGTGCCACAGTAACTTGAGGGTCAGAAGAACAGGTTACTGACAAAAAATTCCTATGCTCAGAGTGCTCTGTTTCTGAAAACAATGCCCAGGTCTAAGAGAACATTGATTAAGCCTTTGAAAATCTTGTGAGCAAACATGATCTTATATCCTGTTTACTCAGACCACCACATAAATATCTCCAGATATCTATGCCATTCCATACTCTGAGTCAATAATTCCTCTCTCCTAACCTTGCTTCACAGTTTTCTTCTCCTTCTCTGACTTTTGTACTCAGAACTCTGGTTTCACTGAAAATTTTATTTAACATCTTGCCTTAAGCAAAAATGTTCTCTTCTTGACTCAGGACTCTTCTGGTCCTGAGTCGCTCCCAAGTGGAAGCTATCCATAGCAGAGGTCAGACACCTGTTCATGAAAACCTGCTTTCATTTATTCTTGGCCACAGTTACTGTGTGACTTAGCAACCCTTGTACTTGGGTGTGACCATGTGACTGCATTCTGGCCGAAGAAATGTTAAAAAAGAAAATAATTATGAGTGCTGCTTCCAGTTCTGGCCCATGAAAACCCCTTATGTGCAATCTTCTAAGAGATCTTTCTTTTCCTTCCTCGCAGGCTACTGGAGGGAACCTTGGAGATCACCTGATAAGATGGCAGTAGAGTCATAACTAGAAAAACATTATCCCTAAATTGCTTCTTGGAAGAGAGATAGTACATCTGACAACTGGGAGTGTTACATAAGCACAAAACAAATTTTTTTTGTAATAAGTAATTTTTATTTTTAAGACACTATTATGTTACAATAGCTAGCAATGCATTAAGAAATCCACTGTTCATTCACCCTCACGGTAATACCCTACCATTCCAGTTATGTGGCACTTGTTGCTTGCTTTTATTTATTTATTTTTTATTTTCTAATACCTTTTAAGTTTTTATCTTATCTTTAGTAAGTTTTATTTTTCCTTTCTCTTCAGTTTCTGTTCTTATGACTCCAAACTTAAATTCATCAATATCCAGAATACATTTGCCTTCAGACATCCAACTCCCATATTCAAGTTTCTGCTTTGGTTTGGATATTAATTGTCCCTCAAAGGTCCACATATAAAAGATTGGTCCCCGATAATGGTGGCATGGGAGAGACTGTGGACCTTCAAAAGATGAGGCCTAATGGGAGGTCCTTAGGTAATTGGGGGAATGGACTCAAAAGGGATTATAAGACCACGGTGGCTCTCTGTTTTATTCTCCTCTTCCTCTCTCTAATCCTTGTTCAAGATGTAATTATATGCTTGATTCTGACAGGGGAAACCCACCACTACCACTTTCCATTTGCCATGATGTGATACTGTCAAGTGCTAGCCCATGCTAACCCTGAGGTGAACTCTTTGGACTTTGAATCTCCTCAACTATGAGCTAAACAAATCTTTTACTCATAAGTAACCTGCCTTAGATATTTCATTGTTGTAATGCAGAGCTGACTAATATAGCTTCTTTTCAGCTCATTAGTTCAGTTATTCTTCTTTAGTTTTCATTTCATCTTCATGCCAGATTCATTTCTTTAACTGCTCAATTTCCTCTTTCCACTCTTTCTAGCCCAGATTACAAGGTCCAGCAGTTCCATCAGCCCCTTCTCAGTATTGGCAACTTCATTTGGCAATTGAACTTCTTCAGGAGATTAGTGGCATGAACCTGCATGGATTGGTACCTTTATCAATTTAAGGTCTCTGATGTCAATGAGGCTCTCAATGTGCCTGGAAATAATTCTATATTGTCGTAATCAAATCCCTCACCTACTTTCTACAAGTTATTCAAACCATCCACATTTCCCCAAATCTATGCCTTTTGCCTAGCTGGTGATCTGTTTCTCACTTCTCTGTCTCCTTCATACACACACACACACACACACACACACACACACACACACAATATCCATCTACATAAATATAACTATATACTGTATTTATCTCTAGGTAGATATATAGATTTATACAAAACTAGAATTCCTTTATAAATACCTAAGTTTAAACTGTACCTTGTTATAATGGAAAATGTGTCTGTTATAATCTTTTACCAGTGATTGAGATCTCTTAGGGTTGTTTGATAAAATGCAGAATTCCCATTTAACTTTGTATTTAAGATACACACATATATAATATCCCTGCAAATTTTTGGAATATATATACTTACTCTAAAAAACTATTCATTGATTATCTGATATTCAAGTTTATCCAGGCCTTCTAGTCTTTTGCCTTGTTTGCCTGCTTTTGCCATGTTTTTGCTCACTATGACAACTTAATCTACCTGATTTCTATCCTTTCTCCAACTTCATAATAAATATTTCATTCTCTTGGTTTTTCCCACAAACATTTAGTCCATTAAGTTATCTCTCAGACTAAATCATTTGTCTTGGCCCCACATTCCTTTCCATTGGTTTGCTCTCTTTCTCTTGACCTTAAACTCCTCTTAAGTTGTGCGTGCACACAGTACGCCTCTTCGGCACTTTACATTCAGTAATCTGGTCTCACCAATCTACTAAAATTTTTCTCTTGAAAGCTAGCAATGATTTTGACAGATCATATGGACACTTCATCTTGACCTTACTTGACTTTTAAGCATCATCTGAAACTAGTGAGTTACTCTTTGCTTACTGAACTACCTTCTTCCCTGCACATTCATGACCCTGAAGTATCATCTTCTTGTTTTTGTCCCTCTGATCTTCTTAGGTTTATTTCCAGTTTCTCTCCTCTGCTCCAGCTTAAAAGGCTACTATTTCTCACATCCTCTGTTTTATATACATTTCCTACTTACGCCCTCTCTAGGAAAACATCCATCCCTAAGGCTTCAGTCATTATCTGTGGTATATCTGAAGACCAGAACTTTCTCCTCATAATCAGATATGCATTTTCCATTGTCCTCCAGGAATCTCTATCTAGCTATCTGGTACTTTAAGATCATCAGATTCAACATGACTAAAAAGAACTTATCTTCCTTACCCCCAAATATGCTCACTTCCTTGCTTTGCAGCTCAATGTAAGGAAGCAAGGAACTGAGCCTTATCTCCAAAGACGCCCCAAACCTTGAAATCTCCAATGTGAATTATAACCAAACATTAAGAAACCTATTTCCTACACATATTTCAGTTTTACTCCCATATCCTTACCCATGGACTCCACTCTAAGACTCGGGCCTTTACTTAATCCTGATTTCACCCTATAAGGCATAGACATCCCCCCACCCCCACAGCCCAGGAAAGAAGGATGCGGACTGGCTCAACTTTCCTTCTCAGTTCCTTTCATCGGCTCCTGAATGGGTAATGAGAGAGGAAGGTTGTAAATCTTGCAGGCCTTGAGAGGCGCCTCCTCTTCATTGATTTTACTGCTACTCACTCCTCACTAGGATTCAGAGATATACTCCCCCTTGGCCCAGACCTGGCACTGTAGGGTCACCTTCTTCCCACCTTTCCTCAGGATGTAGAAGAATCTTGTCATGCTCTCTTCTGAGAGCTGCAGTCTCCAGATGCACTTTATCATTTGTAGGGCTCCTATTTTCAGTTTTCAAATATGGAGTCCTCTCAGGAATCTGCTAACTTATAGTACTGTGAAGGTCTTCACAAGCTTAGAGCTCCTGGCACCACATCTGAGGGCACTAATGTTTCTAAGACCTAAGGTATCTAGCAACCAGTAAGCCTCTGGATGCTTTCCTTTAGTTTAGCTCCATCTGGAGGCCCACTCCACTTCTATTCATTTCTTTGTCCTAGGTCAAAATAGACATGTAACTTTATCCAGAGCTTTCACCCAAATATTAAAATATATGCAGAGGAATCAGTCGACACTATTTATATAGACTTTGTAAACATGGTTCAGGAAAACATTGTAGAAGTATTCTTGATGGAGTGACTAACCTGTTTCTAAAAGTTCAGATAAATATCTTTAGTCCTGTGTAGAAGATGTGAATACTCAATGGTTTTCTTATTCCAGATAACTGACAGTATCTATCAGACATGTTAGATAAATCTCCCCATTGCTATGAAGGCATTTATGTAGTCAAAAAAAAAAGGAGAAAAATATTCACCACAATAACCAAATTCAAAATATGGGCTTTGGGATTCTAGGTGATAATGTAGGAAACCCTGTGCTCAGAATTTTGAAAGAAATGGCTCCTTAACTGATACAATATATTGAATGATTTTCCCCTATATCTTGGGGAAAAATGAAAATATCTAATTATAAGATTTAACTCTAATTCTCAGGTGAGCTCCCAGAATAATGTTGCATACATTTCTCAGAAAGATTGATATCATTTTATTAAATCAAATGGAACACATGAATCTTATAAAGTTTCTATGAGAATTTTTTTTGCCTAAATGTATGAATGATTTTGTTTAATATCATCATCAGAAAACAAGAAACCTGATTTTGAAACTGCCTCAAATGATGTGAGTTATGATTGGATGCCTACACTATCAATTCTTGGCTCCAAGAGCGAACACTAATAATGTCCCAACAACAAATGATCCACTGGTTGTTAGCTTTCTGGTGTCTTAAATATCTGTTTTATGGTTTATTTAAAATAACTAAAACTTAGGCCAATCATAAGAAAAGGAGTTATTAATTACTTTGTCAAATGCTTAACAGAGAGATACACTAGAAATAATGAGTCAAATGATCCATAACCACAAGTATTTTTCATAGATATTCACTGTACAGTTCCAAAACAAAATTCCTAGAATTACATAGTTTTATTGCCTCTAAATGTGCTATTTTTGATGAGGTAATGCTTTCTACTTCTGTCTGCATTGGTAAATAGAAACACTTTTCTCATCTGGAGCAAATGAAAGATGTTTCAAAGTACTCTTAAGATGTGTTTTTTCCCATTATTTCATAATAACACCTTTTATTATTGCTATTATTTGGGGGGGGTATATGCCAGGATACTAACCACCTTCAAAATTTATAGAGCATAATATTTATAACCAGTTCTTCAGCCTCAGAACTGCTTGACATGTTTGGAAGGAGGGACTTCTCTGCATATAGCATGATTAATAGCACCCTTGACCGCTACCTACCATATCCAAGTTGTAACAATGAAAAATGTCTGCAGGCATTGTCAAATGTCCTCTTCATGGGTGTGGTGGCTAGCAAAATTTCCCCAAGTTGAGCACCACTGCTTTATACTATATCCCACTAACATGTGAAAATATGTATTATGCCCAGGGCAGACCTATTCTCTCACACCTCAGAAAGGTTTGGTTTTTACCTGAAGAACCTGTTTCTCCCTATTCATTACTATCTCCACCTACAAATTGACCTGTAGGCTCTTTGCCAATTCGTCACTATCAAAAAAACATCAATAAGGGACTGTGGCTTCATAAGCCAGGGCCACTATCATTTTTTTTAGTGTAATTGCTGGCTGTTATCCTCTTAGCCTTCCCAGATGACTCTCAGTGCCTCACTAGAAGGTTATTCATTGATGAACAGTGGGGTCAGTAGTATGCATATTCCCTATGTTAATTGCTAGAAACAATAAATACCAATTGTAATCACCAAGATTAGTAATCATCAGTATTAATCCATCCTGACTGACAAGGGAACATAAGTAAGGCAATCACTTTATTTTACACATAAAATGGTATTCTTTCCACATGAAGTCTTCAAAAATGTCCAGAATATGACACTATAGCACTAGTTTAATTAATGCAATCATAGCTGGCTGTTGAATTGTGACAAGTAAACATTCTGAGGTTCTTTTCCCCTCCCTAATATCATTACACCTCAAAGTCCTTCCAAACTGGTGTCAATATTTGTTGGAATTCACAAATTAAACTGGGATGCATTTTCTAACTTTTCCTGAAAACTCCAAATATCTGCTCAGTAGAAACATCTATCCAGCTCCTGTTTGATCAATTACTCCAGAGGCTGTAAATCTAGGACCACGTCGTGATCAACAGGCAATAAAATGTCTCAGTGCTATCTTCTCACACTGGCCTAAAACTCTAAGGAGTCATTTCTTATGCTTCTCTGAATTCCTTCTAGAAATGCTCATACGAACCACATCACATCACCCAATAGTCTTTATTCCTATTACTTTTCCATTAACTTCCCTGAAAAGTGGTGATTTTTAGAGATGCAGAACTAGAAAATATTCTAAATAGAAAAAATAATAAACTAAACAAAGGAATTCCTTCCATCTTCTTAATCTTCCTTAGAAATGAACATCTGGAAATAATCAGATCCAACACTAAAAACAGCTCTTTCTCCATCAGATAAATAAGCACATTTAATTCTGTCTATTCCCTGTGTTTAAGTGACTGAAACTCTATGAAGCTCATAGTCTAGAGACCTTAGAAATAAACTTGAGAAACCAGTTAACACAGGTTTGAACTGTGTGGGTCCATTTACCCGTGGATTTCTCTCTCTCTCTCTCTCTCTCTCTCTCTCTCTCTCTCTCTCTCTCTCTCTCTGACAATTAGAAAAAATTGCAAACTGTATAGCCTATAAATATTGAAAAAGTTAAGAAAAAATTGCTATAATATAAGCAACATAAAATGTGTGTAAGTAGCAGTCTAGTTTTTAATCTATTTACTTCCATAAAAGGTACATAAATCTAACATTAAAAAGTTGAAATTCTTCAAATCTTATGTACTATGGATAGTACTATTCACAGTGGAGAGAAATGTAAACAAACTTAAAGATGTGGTATTAAAATCATAATTGTATAAAATTAACTGTAGTGCATACTGCACTTCTGTAATAATTTTGTAGATACCTCCTATTGCTATTGTGGTGAGCTCATGTGTTGCCAGTATCTGCTAGAAACACCATGTGGTGTTAATCAGCAAGGCGTGAGCAGCTCCTCTCTCCAGCAAATTGCACATCACAGTTAAAAAGTGCTCTCTTGCGGTTCTCACGTATTTTCACCATATGTAATATATATATATAAAAAAACATGTTAATCAACTATTATCTAAGGCTTCTGGTTAACACAGACTATTCATAGTTAAGCTATGGGGAATCAATACTGATATTTGAAGTTTTGTCAGTAGTGATCAGAGACAGGATGACAGAGAACGCAGAGCATCCTGGCACCTGCCTGCCTAGTCACCATAACACCCCAGGGGAAGCCACCCTGCTCAGAAGGCCTAAGTCACCATTATCCCACTTGAGCAGCCAGACCAGACCCAACAGAAAACTAAAGTTTCCAGCCACACCACTATTGATGCCAACTCTGGTATCACAGACACTGATGGAGAAGTAGAGGCTTGAGTGGAACTGACAAAAATGCTGTATGTACCAAGGAAGGTTCTGAGGACAGTAGTATGTTTCAATACAAGAAATGAATATAGTTTCATCAACAAAAATGATACCATGAAAGAAACTTGCATCCTAGACTTTCATAAAGGAGAAGTAACCCCAAGAAGTACCTTTTCAAATGCAGAGACTGTGGAGTTTGAAGATGTTGATGGAGAAAAAGGTGTGGAGGTGACAAATATTTCAGGCCCTGATGGAGTTCCAGGTCAAAGAAGTAAATATGCAGCAGACAGATGCCATCCAAGGTCCAGGGTCCTCGGTGATTGCCAGCAGAATTGCCAGAATAGTATGAGTGGAGGGAAAAGTAGGAGAGAACTCAGAATGCTATCCCCCCAACACTGATCCTACCACAGGTGCAAGTTCCCACCTGATACCTGCAGAGACTCTGTGGATGCTGACCCCAGAATTATAAAATCTTCCTGTGTAGGGAGAAATAATAGAAATTGCTGAAAATCAGGGTGCAGAAAAGCAGGTAGGCCAATGAACCATGAGATTTCAGGAGCCCTCCTCATCAAAGATGGTCTACAGAGAACAGCAATGATGAGAATAAGGAAAATAGAGGATCTTAGAACCAAGATCAGCAGCCATCTCAATAACCATACCATGGCAACCTCAGTCACTAATGCATATACTCAGGAAACTCCAAACTACTAATGGTAGAGGGAAAAGCATCCAATCCACCAACTGAGAATTTGTTTGCTATAGAGGCTTAGCAGAGCATTGAAGGACTGAGGAGATGTCAGATTGCGATCTCTACCATTACATTATCCAGTCATCCTACAAGAAGAAAAGTATATGAAATTCCAACAGTAACAAGTGAACAAAAGTTTGGAACTGAAGACCTTAAGTACTTGCTGCTTCCTCATTTACCAGACAACTAGAACCATCTACATGGAGCTTTTATTATTATTACCTAAAAATGTTTCCTTTGATAATGATAAATGCATTAGAAAAAAACTGGTTTTACAAAATACTACTTTAAAGGTTTTTAAGTTGTTTCATATCTTGTGAAGTTGATAGTTTTAAGAAATTCATTTTAATTTGTAACTAAGTTCACAACTTAATTTTCTTCAAAAAAATTTTTAAAAAAAATTCAAGTGTGGGTTTTAACAAGCCTTTAAATTTTTTTTTTCAGATATGTTCAGATTTTTAACTGTGCAGATGTAAAGTGTAGGGAAGATAGCACCCTGAACACCAAGTTGTTCAAGGGTCAACTATAATGCCATTCATAAACATTTCTTTTATCTAGTCTTTAAATCTTTAATCTGTGAAAGATAAATCCTCCTTAAACATTTTTAAAATGCCTGCAGTCATGCAAATAAGTTCTCAGTCATTTTTTTTTCTCATTTTTATACTTACATCTCATGAATGGCGAAAGAGATTTCGATTCCTAATTTGTAACACTCCCTTGCTATCCTCCCTTCCATTCTGCAACACTGAAAAAAATAGATAAGTCAAAGCTGTGCAAATTTAATCCCAAAGCACCAGTTTCCCATCAGGAGTCTGACAACTGAGCCTAATTGGAAACTGACTGGATGTGTCATTTGACCTTTATTTGATGATATGGACACACATTAACTCACAGGATAGGTATAGAGAATTTTGCTATGATCCAGTCTATTCCCATACAAGTTAGAATAGGTCTGAATTGACGTATTGCAATCAAGATTTCATAAACCTGAAAAGTCTCTTAAAAGAACACATACCCCGTGTGCCATATTACAGTAACTAGAACACACTGTTTAGCATTCTAAACATTTCAGACAAATGTACTGTAAAAGTAACCTAAAACATCAGATTGAATAGTCCATTATTGAAAGATAGGGTCCAAAGAAGGTAAAAAATATATTTATTTTTAATTTTAATTTATATGAAATTTTAATTCATATGAAATCCACTTGGCTAGAGGAGGTTATCATATTAACACTTCCTCCTGCTTCTGATTCTCAAAGTGCAGAATTAGCAATTTATCCCTGATACCTCCCCAGGCTTCTTGCACTGTCTCTCTCTTCTCCTCTCCCCAGACTCTATGCGCTGCCTTTCCCATTTCCTCTTCCTCTACAGTCTTGTCAGTCCAGAAGATCTCTCATTACATTATCCCTTTAGAACAAAATACCATCTCTTCTCAGTGACTGTCATGGTAGCACGCTTAACAATCTCCCTGTGATAATTAGTGTTTCTTTATCATTTATTGTTAGTACAGAGGTCAGATCATTTTTTTAAGCATAAACTAAATAATGCTCCTCTTAAAACTATCTCAGAGCTTCTGGTTACACGTAGAATTGAGTCCAGATTCTTTACCAAACTCGAAAAAAAGCCATCATAATTTGTGGTCTGGAATGTTTCCTGCAATTTTCTTCTTCAATGAACTATGTCCAGTAATATCCATACTCTTCCTTAAATATGCCTAGTTTGGCCTTTGTGCTTATCAATTTCTTTATTCTGAGGTTTACACAGATAGCTTCTTATCAGTCAGGTCTCTACTCAAAGTCACCTTCTCAGAGAGGTACCCTACCAACTCCATCTTACCAGGTGCTCTAATTTCCCAATATTCCCCTTGCCAGATACTCCAATTTCTAGAGAAAATTATCATTTTCTGGATTGTTTTAGTATCTGTTAATTCTTTAAAGAACAAATTTGGTGTGGTTACATACTCATCTCTAATAACAGAATAATATCTAGCTCAATAAGTATTTATTTAATGAAAGAATAAAAGAATGTCTATTTCCACTCTAGTGCCTGTCTTGTCTTCTTCACTTAAAAGCAGGTCATTGATTTTTTTCAATCTCCATGGTTTGGTTGGGTAGTTTGTTTGATGCACTAGATGTAACTGAAGGAAGATTTCAGATAAGATGAGTGGGAAGAATACATGGAAGAAAGGAAGGGAGAGAGGAAGGGGGGAGGAAAATGGAGGTAGTGACAAAGGAGCAAGATGGATAGAAGGGAGAAAAGAAATTGTCATTAGAAAGTTCAGATTCTAATTGGACAATTTACAGAAGAAGATGATTAGCCTCTTAGCCCATCTCTAATTCCTTATAATACAAAAA
Source organism: Ictidomys tridecemlineatus (assembly GCF_052094955.1). Taxonomy (NCBI): domain Eukaryota; kingdom Metazoa; phylum Chordata; class Mammalia; order Rodentia; family Sciuridae; genus Ictidomys; species Ictidomys tridecemlineatus. The sequence goes on along the minus strand of NC_135482.1, from coordinate 150,007,658 downwards.
GAGTTTTATTTTCAATTCCCTAATTTTAATTGCACTATTCATAGGTTATTTTGAATTTTCTTGCTTGCTTAATTCTGTATTCAAAAAAGGATGTGGGAATTATCCTATCACATCCAGACTTCAGGTTCCATGTTATGGTTTGGATATGAGGTATCTCCCCCCACCCAAAGCTCCTGTGTTAATGAAGGAATTTTCAGAGATGAAATGATAGGATTGTGATAGCTATGGCCTAATTAATCCATCCTAGTTCAAATGGACTGGGTGGTAACTACAGGAAGATGGAGGTAGGTCACTGGGAACATGCCCTGGAAACATTTATCTTACTTGTGGCTTTTCATCATTCCCTCACTGTGTTTCTTGACCCCAGCATGAGCTGAGCAGATGCTGTTCCATGGACTTTCTACCATGATGCTTTGCCTCACCTTAGACCCAAAGAGATGGAACTGTCAAGATCAACTAAACCTCTAAAACCATGAGCCAAAGTGAACATTTCCTCCTCTAAGTTATTTTTATTAAGTATTTTGGTCACAGTGATGAAAAACTGACTCACACACTGCAGAAAGAATGCCAAATGGAGGGTAAAGGGAAAAGAAAATTACTACTGCCTCAAAAGGTATGTTAAAGAACTTGGAGGAGGAGTGAATAGGATGTGCAAAGATCAGAACCTGCAGAGTGGTGGTCTTAGGCACTGAAAGTATGGGTAAAGGATGAATTCTAGGCGTTTTGCTTGAGAAAATGAATCAATGGTGGAGTTCTTTTATAGATGGGGTAGTTGAAGAAGACAAAAGTACAGAGAGAGGTATTAAATATAAGGTTTCCCATTTGTGACATCTGCTAGAAACCTAAATGGAAATGTTAAGTAGGCACTTGAAAGCATGACTCTAGGTGAACGTAGATAGAGAAAAAGAAAAATTAATCAATAAGATATGGGACATTTTTCAAGCTAAGGGCATGTGAGATCATCTCTGACTATGACTTCAACCCATCATGACATTTCATATTATAACACATTTTTAAGAAACATTTTATTACCCTAAAAGAAAAATTCCATAAAATAGCCCACCATACACATAATTTAAGAAATCTACAATGCCCTAATAAATGTACAGAAGAAATAAAAAGAACTTAATTTATGGCATTATTTAACCTTACATTTCAATACCAAATGGTCAAGCATGGCTATACTTAATGAACTTTGTGTTTTGATATAACATCTAGAAACAAAAACTAACAAGTATATTTAGATATATGCTAGAATCACCAATAACATGAATCATAGAAATGTAAAATTTGCTAAAAATGCAGGCATGCTATGCAAGTCTCTTAAAATCTCAGCAGCATTATCATTTATACTCTGATTATTTCTTCATAAAGGTTCAAAAACAAAACAAAATACTGGACTGTCTAACCTCAATATACATCGTAGAAAAATTCCATAGACGTTTAATATGTACTAAAAATCCTACAAAAATTGTTGTCTTTTATTTAAAATGAAGACATGTTCCAGGCTGAGGTAATTCTGATCAGTCCTGTCACTAGAATGAATATTAAGTGAGACATTCTGACATTACTAAGCTGTAGGACAATTCTTTATGTTCCATTGTTCTGTGAAGTCTGGAATTCCTGATCCATCCTTCTCAAAATCAGTTGCAACTCTTCTAATCACCAGGAATATTTCTCAAGTCTCCCCTACCTATGGGCTGCAATAATTTTCTTTGAACTTCACGGTTAGGGGTAAACTATATAGAAATACCACAGGTAAAGGAAAAGAACAGTGTTTCACTCAGCTTTTTCACTGCAGGGTCTAAAGGACCCAATTAGCACAATACAGAGGAGAAAGAGCTTATTTGAGGACTCATGGTTTCAGAGGTCTTAGTCCAGAGAAGGCCAGCTCCATTCCTCAGGTCTCAAGGTGAGGCAGAACATAATGGCAAAAGAGTGTGGCAGAGGGAAGCAGCTCACATGGTGGTTAGAGAGCAGAAATAGAGACTCCACTCTCTATCAAAATACATACCTTATAGTCATATTCCCAATTAACCACTTCCTCCAGCCACACCCCACCTGCCTACAGTTACTACTCAGTTAATCCCATCAGGGACCAGTTCACTGATTTGGTTAAGGCTCTAACCCAATCATTTCTCCTCTGAAACTTCTTGCATTGTCTCACATGTGAGCTCTGGAGGGGGGCACCTCACATCCAAACCATAGCAAAGAGGAAGCATGAAAAGAGGTAAGAAGGGGAAAAAGTAGGAGAGAATGACCAAGAACTGAGACCTGAACCAGGCACTAGGAAAGAATGTATGTCTATAAGTAAAAAAAAAAGTGATCAAAAGAAGAGATAACAAAAGATCAACTGCTATCCATAGGCTGAGTAATATGACTAACAAAAATTTAGAGTTCAGAAACAGAACTGAAAAGTTTTGGCAGCTTTGAGAAGTGCTGATGGGAAGAGAGTGTAAACACGAAAACCTTTTGGAGAGCAATCATAAGAAATAGAAGGCAAAACCATGAAACAGTGTTCATAGACCACTCCTTTGATGAACTGTATTATATTGAAATTAAAGTAATAGAGTTTTGCTTTAAACAGATAATATTGTGACATGTTTGCATGCTCATATGAATGATGTTGGAGAAAGTTGGAGGAGTTAGAAAACAGAAGGATAACCTATGGAAATAAAGATCTTACAGTAGGTAGTAGGTGATCAAATCCTACTCAAGGGAGAGTATGGGCCATAGACAGAAGGAAAGAAAAGAAAAAAATGATTTGAGAGATGATGTGTGGTACTGAGTAGACCTGAGGAAAAAAAGACAAAGAGAATATGGATTAGTCTCCTATTGCTACTATGAAGACTTAGCACAAATTTTGTTGCTTAAAACAATACAAATTTATTATCTTTCAGTTCTGAAGATCAGGTGTCTAAAATCAAGATATTGACAGGTCTGCCTGTACCCCATGGCTCATGGGTCCTTCCTCATATCACTAAAATCATTTTCATCACTCTACCTTCTCCTTCCATTATCAAATTTCTGAAAATCTGATTCTGACTGATTTTATAAAGCTCCTGAGTTCATAGGGCCCACATGATAACCACAGTGTGTTATTCATCTTTTGGTTGCTGTGAAAAAAATGAAAAAAATGAACTTGAGGAGGAAGAGTATCTGTTGATTAAGTTTCAGAGGTTCAGTCCATAGTCAGTTGACTCCATCACTCTGGGACCAAGGGGAGAAAGAATATCAGGACAGAAGGAATAGTGGAAGAGAGCTACTCAGTTGGTGGAAGCCAGAAAGCAGGGAGAGAGAGACTGAAGTTCTAGGGATTAAATATAAATCACAAAGTTATGTCACCAGCAACCTACTTGCTCCAGCCACGCCCTACCTGCATATGGTCACCACACAGCATGGTAGTCTTTTTGAATTATAATCCATCAAATGGATTAATACATGGATTAATCTATTTCTCTCATAATCTAATCATTTCATCTCTGAACATTCCTGCATTAACACAGGAGTTTTTTGGTGGGCACCTCATATCCAAACCATAGCACCCCATCAACCTCACCATCTCAAGATCCTTATCTTGATCATGTTTGCATTTTCTCCTTAGAAAATAATATTCTTGGGTTTCAGAGTTTAGACTATGAATATCTTTGGGGGAGGGAGGAGCATATGATTCCCTTTATCACACACTTCTTTGTCTACCATCTACTTTCCTCAATCAAAAAAAAAATCAGCATAACAAAATAACAAGGGAAAGATGGTAGGAGGATTAAGGTGAAAATGAAAGGTTTAAAAATATCAACTCAGTGGAAAAGGGAATTGACTAGACAAATAAAGTAGAAATACTCTACTGTCACAAGGACCACCTCAAATTAGAATCATTAATTTGAAACATTGCTATTCCCAAAGTGGAATACACATCCAGATTAGTTAATCTTCTGAAATGCTGATGAATGGTCAGAAGACAGCTGATCTTAAAAGGTTGGAGGTTAGTCAGATTGATATAACAGAAAGGGAAGCTATGCTGTTTTCTTTTTTTTTTTTTTAAGAAAGAGATAGAGCATGTACACAGTGGAAAAACAATAGGATTAATCAGTGATCTCAATTGGTGTGAAATGACTAGAATGTGGGTTATAGAGTAGATCATCAAATTGTGTACCCTGTAAAATTGCAGCATTGATTGAATTAAAATTGGGGGAATCCTAAGTTCCAGGTTATGAACATGGAAAGGAAGACAACCACTCCACCTCCATTTCTGTGGTCTACAAGGTGCACAACAAGGTGTACTATAGCCACCGTTATTATTTAAAAACAAAAGAGCAAAAAACACTTGTAGAAAACAGGACAAACCTATATTTGAATAATAGAAATATGTAAAAGGAATATTTAAAGAAGAAACTATGTGTTATGAACTCACTTTTGTCCCCAACGATATACATCTTGAAATTCTGACTCCCAGTACCTTAAAGTGATTGTCTTTGGTGAGAGGGTTTTGTAAGGAATAATTAAGTTAAAAGGAAGTCATTATAGCAGACCAAATCCAATAGTATTGTGTCCTTTTAAGAGGAGAGACTACTGACAAAGGTATTACAAAGAAAAGACCATATGAAGACACAGGAGGGAGATAGCCATCTACAAGGTGATGAGAAGTCTTATAAGAAACCAATCCTGGAGACAAGTAGATCTCAGATACCTAGTCTACATAATTGAGAATAAAACAAATTTTTGATGTTTAAGTCATTCTCTTTGTGATGCTTTGTTATTGTTTGTCTGGCCAACTAATACAATATGAGTTTCAGAGAAGACAGTGAAAGAGTTGGATGAGTCGAGATGGGGAGTGATCAGATCTGGAGACAAATTAGAAGACATACAAAAAACAATGAAGATAAGACTTAGACTTCTTGTATTAACTGAAATAAACAGAATTGTAGGATACAGCAGGATTGATGTTGATGTTTTCCTATGGAAAAGGAATTATTTAGATTTAAATACAGTCTGCATTTTAGGATTAATCTTTGGGGCTGTTGGTAGTGCAGGGGCAAAAGCATTAAACCATGGATCGTCTTATCATCACAAGATGAATTCAGAACACATTGTTACAAGGAAAATTTCTGGCACAAAGGTGAAATGGGAGATTTTTTTTTAATTTTAAAAGCTTTTTAATTTGATGACATAGATAAAAAGAAATAAGCAGTGTAACAACATGGTTTGAAGAATCAAGGACCTCTGATTTGGGGAGGGGGGAAAAGTCAAAGCAATAGGACACCTGGCACACAGCACCATATACATAATGGACTCACAATAAATGCTTGCTGTGGGGAACAGCACTGAAGTAGTGCCACCAGGAAATAGCCAGATCAAATAATAAAGAAATACTAGGACTGAAAAATAAAAGAAAGGTTAAGTTAGCTATTGAATTCACATGGAGTTGCAAGGCACCACATACAAAGCCCTAACAAAAACAACACAGCACAGGAGAGCACAATCATTGGAAACCACAGACCCACTTTCTGGATAATGAGACCCAGTTATAATTGTGAGCCACCTTTTTCTTCAATTTTCTCAGAGTATTTCTTTTTAACTTTCAACAACTGAGTGTATCGGCAAATACTTGGCAACTCATATCTTAATAAGCAAGAAAGACCAACCAATCAATAAACTGTGAGATGACAAATATTAGCAATTAGTGCTGAATATAAACTGTGGCCATATCAGAAGGCAAACACTCTCCCACATCTTGCTGCATTCCGTCAAGTGCTGGTAATCTGTCCAAGCTTTGATGCTGGGCTCCACACACAATGAGTCTCAGTATACAGACCCTGAGTATTAATTACTACTTACTACTCTATCCGGTATATAACGTCATCAGCCTTTTGACACAGCAACTTCTTAATCACTAAGGAAACTGGCAGCATTTTCTTTTGGTTTACTGAAGAACAATTACCTCATACTTGATTGCTGTGTTGACTACATATATACAGCATGTACTGTTCTGCTTTATTGTTCAAGGCAAGTGTCCATCTTTTGTTCGGTTTCTTGCTCTACATGAAAGAGTAGTACATAAAAAAAAAGCTTGTATTCTCTCCTCAAATTTACCAAGAAAATTCATAAAAGAGAAGGTAATGTTGTCCTTAACATGTATAGATTTTTATGACAAATGGTTATAAGACAGAAATTATACTAATTAATGTGGCAAAATAAAAATGCCACCCAATCATAGCTTACCACTGTAAAGAGTAATTGAAATTAGTATTGTCAAAATTAAAACTTAATAGAAAAAAATGTGCTCAGTTATCCACACCCAAAATTAGGAACTGAGAGCAGTGAATATAAACAAACAAAAAGTAAACACAACACGAACACTTTAATATACAGAGGAGAATCTTACGGGGAAATGATGAATAGGACGAGTCTTAGAATTATTTAGACCTCCATCACTTAATAGTCTTGTAGTCTTCACTCATTAAATTTCTTCATCTCTAACATGTGGGAAGTAATAAATCTGCTTTGTATAGTTTTGTGAGGATTTAATGGGTCAACATATAAAAAGCATTTAGAACAAAGCCTTAGAGAGCATCGCACCCAAGAAAGAAGAGCAATTTTAGTGGTGATTATTAGCATTATTACAAATAACTTCACAAACATTGAGTTTCCACTACATGAAAAGTGATTATAATTGAGAGTAAGTTATGTATCTTCAGAGTGACAATCAGTTTTAAAATTTCAGGTCAAAATTTTATCACCCAATTCTTCTCCCTCCACTACTCTAGACTAACCACCTGAATGCAAAATTATACTCCTCAGCAATTTAAATTATGCCATTATTCTTTTGCTCATTTTTTATCACAGATTTAAGCTCTACAGTGCTATGAAACCTGCAGACATAGAAGTTCATGATTTATGTATGTATTTGATAGCCTCACCCCTGACATCCTAGCCTCAAATCTAGACTCTTAAACTGCCTACTTAGCTCTGTTAACTGATTTTAATCTTGCATATTAGAGAAGCCATTCAAATGTTCTTAGGCATTATCATCTTGGCACTTTAATTGAAATATATCTTTACATTTTTTAAAAAAATGGAACATAACAGTGAATAAAAGCAGCCCTTTATTCACACAATGTATGCTAATGTTGACCCAACTGCTCTTGGCTTTTCAAAGGACTCTTGTGATTTCCTGGAATTTCCTGAACTCAGCACTTTGATGACCATGGCTATTTTAACTTCATTGCTCTCCCAATTGCAAAGGAGCTTTTGACATTTGGATTTTGTGTTCATCTAATGGCAACTGCAATTAAAGCTTTCCCACATCAATGAGCTAACTTTCTAAGGCCATTTCAAAGGGTGAATTCAATATTCAAATTGCATGATGCTTATTGATCTGTGTGCTACTATTTGTGTGACTGGAAAACTACTTGTTAGAAATTTTCCTGACACTATCGATGAAAAATAATAGTGAATACTATTAACTCCACTCATTTTGTTCTACCTTCATATAATAAGAATATAGTGTAAACCCAAATAATTCATTGGTTAACATGAGATATACATAGGAAACAAAGCTAAACTCTCAGGCCTGACCAAAAATTGCTATTTTGAGAGAAGAAGTATATAAACTGCAGGTATAGATTTGTGGAAGAACAATTTAATCATTTTGGAATCACCTGAATAAGACCTCCTAAGAAACTGTGGCGAGATAGCTAAGAACAGAAGCATTCTATTTAAGCCTCATGAACTTTAGTGGATTTTCAAACATCCTGATGCCCATCCCAGTTTCACAGACTAGAAGTTAGTGCTACTTTTTGTTAAGTCCTAAGGACATTCAATATTGGATCTTTATGTTGCTGCCATGTATGTTTTTAATTTCAATTTGATTTTTTACCAGATAGAAAGGTATAAGAAACAAACAAACAAAAAAAACAAACAAACAAACAAAGCATTTCAGAACAACTCACAAATGCTTGTTTCATGCAGACTTCTCTGGGACAATATCTACATATTAAAAAATGTGGGTTAGAGAATTAGTATAATTATCTAGAGAAGTATGCCATTAAACAGTTCATCTTTGCCAAAACATCTGTTCACATAATTTCCACCTTTTTTTCTCATGTACTGACTGCACACCAAAAACAAAACAAACAAAAGTCATGTGGATAAATTATCCAGTAATCAGCTGAAGAATAAAATGAAAAGTTTAATTCAGCAACCTTTTCTTCCTAGATTTGGTATTTTTTTTATCAACCAAAAAGAAAAAAAAAACAGTTCTAATGAATTTTTACAGATATATTTCTATGAGAAAATAAGAACAGAGGATAGAGAGTAATCACAGTCATTTGCAATTTAAGTGCTTTTTCTTGAACACTTTTATTCCAAGTGAAGAAAAGAAAGCTGGTAGCTGTCCTTAGACCCAAAGTTCTGAACTTGATGCAGATGTGCTGGAAAAAAAGCAATAAAATTTCCCCTCATATTTCAGAGAAAAGAGAATGAAGTAAATACATAAAAGAAGAGGAAAGACATAGACATATACTACTGAAAGCTCATCTTTGCCCCCAAAGTACTCAGTGGCAAATAAGAAACTGACTTTAGCTAATCCATCTTTGTTCCAGCAAAAAAGCAGCACTGTTGAAGATACATCAACAGGCAGTAGTTTCATGTTTTGTGTTATTAAAAGTAGTGCATTTATGAAATGTTACAATAATATAATTTATATAATTAGGTCTTCACCTATTTCTTGTAATATTGTGATCATTATTATCATCCCTAATTTCTAGATGAGAGATTAAGAAAGTTCATTGACTACCTAAGGTAACCCAGCCAGTCAATGATAGAAATAGTACTAGCAACAGGTACATTTGCACCTACTGTAGGGGCAATTTCAATATACACACATGGGAAATAGAGTAGTTGCTGTATATGGAGAAGAGAACATAAAGAGAAGAAGATACATAGACATACATAGAAGATACAATTTTTATTAAAATTCTTTCTTCCTGTGTGTGTGTTCATGTGTGTGTGTGTGTGTGTGTGTGTGTGTGTGTGTGTGGGTGTGTGTGTCTGTAGAGAGAGAATGAGTAGCAATTAGAATGATAATTATGTTTCTAGCTCTAGAAACCTAGAAAAGAAAAACAAACCATCAGGACAATAAAATCAACAGCAAAAGGAGTTGCTTCATAAGTTGAACGATAATTGGCACAAACTGAAGAATACAATTCTGTTTGACAACTGCGTGTGTTCTATGAAAAGAGTATTTTATCTAGGTGATAATAATGGACATTTTTTAAATGCATGTTTTGATTGTTTTCTGATATCATTCGAAAAAACAAATAATTTGAAAGAAGTTCCCACTCAAGTAGACAATAAACTAAAACTTTTATTTACTTACCATCTAGTTAAATGATATTATCAAAATATAACCAGTTCCATAATTTTTTGAAATTATATAAACTTCGTATAATTGAAATTATAATTTATCATGTGAATATAGATACTATTTAAGACCTTCATTCTAAATCTTTTGTATAACCAGATTTCTACATTCCATTTTTCTAAGATGAACACATTAGAAAAAAAGATGTTTTGAGATCATTTTGTAAAAACTCCTTTGTTCATTGGTTTGCTCATTCATTCACTCATTCATTCTATATTTTCTGAGTACTTTGTGTTAGTTTTTATCAGAATCTAGAAAATATGATTCTTACCCAAAGTGGATGAGTAAAGAAGACAAAATGAACTGAAGTTAGTTCTACCAAGTGATACTGATGCTTAGGATAAATGAGGAAAGCACATTTTGTGTATTAGAGGACTCCAAATTCAGACTGTAGAGGTTTAGGGTAGCTTCCCCTGAGAGAGGATGCCTCAGCATCTGAATCTTTGTGAATGACTAGAATATAAACTAATAAAATGGACTTTGCGAGTGGTTTTGAGGTCAAGGAAGGTATTCTGGGCCTCTAGGAGATAGTCTTAGGAGGCTCATTCAGAACATTAAATGCAGAGTGGCCAGATCAGGAATATCTGTGAGTAATATACTTTGGGATGTAAGATATTTAAGGAAAGATTAAATGAGACCAGAATGTAATAGGCAGATCACAAAGAGACATTCACGATGTCTTCAGAGAATTGCCTGCATGAGAATATTTGTGTATATAAGATGCTGCTCAACACGTGTCTTTTTGCCCTAAAATGATTTTATGTCAGTTGATTTGCAGTTCAGATTTCATTTTGAAGCTTCTTCTAACAGTCTCAAAAATGGAAATCACAAATGTAAGGAGAATCTCTTGTTGGTCAGGAAAAGAGTTCCATTGCTCCCCTCCCCCTCTCCTTTCTAGTACACACTAGTGTTCTACAGAGTTAACTTTATCATTTTTTAAAGGTAGCTTTATCTTCATAAAAAAAGATGATAATAAACACATGTCATAAAGAATAGGGATTGATAATCCTTGTAATTTTAACTATGCAAATGTAGCTACAAATGCTATTCATATTTCTTATATATTGAGGATTTGTCACAACAAAAACTACATAATACAGGTAGAACATTAAAAGTACAGTCTCAAGTAGTCCTTCCCAACAGGGTAGTTTACATTCCTTTGTCGGTGGAATATTTCTCAGTTGTTTGTCTGAATAATGTGTGAGGTAAAGCATTTGACAGGTTAATTATACATTGCTTTAAAAAGTACTTCCTAGCATTTTACTTGAAATTGGTTGTGTTTTAATTTCTTTGATTCTCCTGCTGCTCTTTTCTTATGGAGCCACAAAAACACCTTTTTAAAAGATTGTACATGTGAGAAAAGGGGTCTCCTCCGACCCCTGTCCTCTTGTTTCCAGACCTCAGCTCATACCCTTTATTGAGTCTTTCCCAAGGAGAGAAGAATTATCTGAGCAGCCAGTACCTGAGATACTGTTTGGGAGCATGTGTTGTTACTAATTCCTTAGGTGTCATAAGCCACAAGCAGTATTCAGGTTGTAAGACAACTAGGCAGGTTTTTTACCGAAGCAATTGTTATGTTCTTACCATCCTACAACCACTTTCTTATGAATGACCCTATGGGACCAGGCAGCACCCATTTTATATTCAGAAGTGAAATTAAACAGGTTGTGTTTGCATCTCATGGCTTATGCCAGGTTCTGCAATCCAGCCTCCATCATAGCTCTAACTCTAACGTTGTTTAGTTCTAGCCAGCCACTCCATAAGAGAAGAGCAACAGGAAAATCAAAGAAATTAAAACATAACAAAATTTAAGTAAAATGCTATGAAGCACTTTTTAAAGCAGCACTTCATCTCCTGTTTGGTTGTGGCTTCTAATAAGTGTAATTCTCTCAGAAAAAAAAAATCCAGAGTAGATAAGTTCTGTATGTCAAAATCATTACACAACAGACCAAGTGGCAATTTCTGGTTAGTTTTCTAGTGTTTATAAAACACTTCTCCTTATCTATGGCCATCATAAAGAAAGGTATCCACAAATCCATTCATTTATCAACATGTATTAGATATTGATAAATGAATGGATTTGTGGATACTATATATATAGTACTATAACTATAGTATCTTGTCTGATTCTGTTCACTATAATCCAGATTCATGTTTTCAAAAGCTACTTGACATTGCAATGTCTGTATTATTAGGAGTCATCAACATATGAAGACAACAAAGGTCTGACTTTCTAAACACATTTTCATCTCAGTCATACTAACTTCTCCTCTCATCCCTTTTCCCTCAGGTAATCCATCAGAAATTACTCTTTCCTCTACCTCCAAAATACACCTTGGAACTGTGCACTTGTATTGTGCTGTTGGCACATTATTTCCCCATCAGTTCCTCTTCTCAACTACTCAATTGCCTGCTCACTGTTCTTGATTCACATTAACTTACCCTCACACAGCAATAAATAAAACTGCAGCATTTTATGGCTTAAAATTCTCCCAGTACTCTCAGAATGAACTGAAACTTGGTAGCTCAGATTAAAAGATCCTGTAAATGCTTGGCTCCAAACCTACTGCCCCAAGCTTGTCTTTCCTTCTTCTTTGACTTTGATGCCACATATACATTGGCTTTTTAGCCCTATGCTTAGAAATTAATGAATACATTTTTGATTCCAACTACATTTAGGACTCAGTACAAGTTGTTATTCCAGTAATTTTTCACTTGCTGGTCCATTTTCATCTTTGCAAATTTGGAAGTTTATTTTATTTATATGTAACATCAATTATTTAATAAATGCATCGAAGTAAGACATTTTGCTTTAAATATCATCTTTATAAATTTTGAAATATAATAATACATAAGAATACATTTTAATAGACTTTAATATCTGCTTTGATTTTCCCTTAACAATTTCTCAGAAGGGCATTAATTCATGTGCACATACTCAAGTTCAAGGTACTTTTTTCCTTTTATTATTAATTAAATTAATATGTATTTATTTATGTCATGATTAGAGAAAGTAGCTAAAATGACTTATCTTAATGGTAATTAGTTTATCTGTAATTTTTTATCTTTATGTCATATTTTTATGATCTTATGTTTCATGTTCTATGGTATTTGAGAAGAATGCATGATTTAGTGTGCAAATAAACACATATAGTAGTGTGGTGTCTCATATAAGGTTTTGTTTGAGTCTAACATTAGTGTGTATCATGAAAGCTGATTCAAAACTGTGTTAAAATATTTTGAAGATGTTCCAGTTTGGTGACATACATACCCTTTCTCCAAGTCCAGATTAACATGAGAACACATCAATGGAAAGTCTTTTGCTAAGCGCAGAATAAAGCTAATGGTTTGCATTTAGAGAACGTAGTGTAATTTGAATTTTCCCAGTGATACATACGGTGAAGAGCTATGAAAAACTAAAACTAAAGCTCCCATCTCAAGCTTGCTTTAGGAATATGTTTATTGATGAGAAATAAGTTTATAACATCAATTATGCTATTTATTATTTCATTCTCTCTTTTTCTCATCTTCTAAGATTATTTTCCAATTTAAGACATTTTTCCATGTTTTATTTTGCTTTTTATTAAAATTAACATTATTTTCCACTTTTAAAAACTTTATATGTATGTATATCTTTGCAATCTCTTATTTTCAATTGTTTTTGTTTTCTTTTAGAGCTAGCTTTAGTAATAACACCTTAGCTTAATTTTATATATTTATTTTACTCAATTTGAGAATCTCCTTTTTTGACGTGATAAGATAGTTTTTATTTTTTCACTTATTCCCATTTTTCTCCTCACAATTTGAAATTTACATATCTTATTGTTCTTTTCTATAAGTTACCTTTAAATTTTAAAACACATGTTCAAATGTATGTGTTTTAGCATACAGATTTAACAAATCTTCCATAAAAATCTTTTTTTTCAAAGTCATCCAGAATCATAATTATTTTTTCACATTGCAGTTGGAAGAATACTTTCTAACAGCCACTTTCCATTTTACAGACCCATTATCAACATGTGTATTGGTAAATATAAGTTTCCCAAGATTAATGTCATCTGAGGGTACACATGGAAGCCATATGTTGTGTGCTTAGGAGGGAATATTCAGATGGTGACTCTGCTGAACTTGTTCATGAGTATTATCTAACCTTTGCCATAACATTTTCTCACCAGTGTTTTACATGGAAAATTTTTTAACCTGATATTTCAATCCTATCTCATCAACTTCCTGTGTTCTCAGTAAACTTAACAGTACTCTATCTAATAATTCTTCTCCTCATTTTTCAGACTCATTAGCTTAATTTTTGTGCTATACCTTTTTTCCCTTTCAATAAAGTTGAAGGTTGAGTAAAAACATACTTTTAATCTACCATCTTGAATCAAAAATTTTAGATCATACACTTAATGGAATATCCCTTTTATCTTCTGTTCCTTATAGCTTTGTCTGACAAAACCCTGCTCATTTTTCAAAGACCATTTTTCATATCTTGTTGTTTCTCCACCAGAATATCTCATTGACTATTACAATTTGTATCTTTTTAGCACATATTTACTGAGTACTTACTGCTACACTTCATATCTGGAATTTTCCCCAAATACCCATTAGTTAAACGCTTGGTCCCAGCCCATGGCACAATTAGGAAATACTGAAATATTGAAGAGGTGGGACATGCTATGAGGTCTTCAAGTCACTGGGGGTGCAGCCTTGAAGGGGACTATGGAACCCCCCTTCTGCTCCCCTTTTCCCTCCCTGGCTGGTTATAAGTTGAGCTGTTTTGCTATGTCATGCATTCCTTTGATGATGTGTTGTTCCTGACATCAGATGTGTTATTCAACTCCCCCCAAAAGGGGTCAGCCAATGACAGTCTGAATTTTTTGAAACTGTGAGTCAAAATAGAACAATAAACCTTGTTTCTTTTTTCCTTTTTTTTTAAGTTTTGGTAATTTTTTTGGCTATTTTTTTTATTGGTTGTTCACAACATTACAAAGCTCTTGACATATCATATTTCATACATTAGAATCAAGTGGGTTATGAACTCCCATTTTTACCCCAAATACAGATTGCAGAATCACATGGATTACACATCCACATTTTTACATACTGCCATATTAGTGACTGTTGTATTCTGCTACCTTTCCTATCCTCTACTATCCCCCCTCCCCTCCCCTCCCATCTTCCCTCTCTACCCCATCTACTGTAATTCATTACTCTCCTTGTTTATTTTCCCATTCCCCTCACAACCTCTTATATGTAATTTTGTATAGCAATGAGGGTCTCCCTTCATTTCCATGCAATTTCCCTTTTTTTCTCCCTTTCCCTCTCACCTCATGTCTCTGTTTAATGCTAATCTTTTCTTCCTGCTCTTCCTCCCTGCTCTGTTCTTAGTTGCTCTCATTATATCAAAGAAGACATTTGGTATTTGTTTTTTAGGGATTGGCTAGCTTCACTAAGCATAATCTTCTCTAGTGCCATCCATTTCCCTGCAAATTCTGTGATTTTGTCATTTTTTAGTGTTGCGTAATACTCCATGGTGTATAAATGCCACATTTTTTTTTCATTCATCTATTGAAGGGCATCTGGGTTGATTCCACAGTCTAGCAATTGTGAATTGTGCTGCTATGAACATCGATGTGGCAGTATCCCTGTAGTGTGCTCTTTTAAGGTCTTCAGGGAATAGTCCGAGAAGGGCAATAGCTGGGTCAAATGGTGGTTCCATTCCCAGATTTCCCAGGAATATCTATACTGCTTTCCAAATTGTCCGCACCCGTTTGCAGTCCCACCAGCAATGTACAAGTGTACCCTTTTCCCCACATCCTCACCAGCACTCATTGTTGTTTGACTTCATCATGGCTGCCAATCTTACTGGGGTGAGGTGGTATCTTAGGGTGGTTTTGATTTGCATTTCTCTGACTGCTAGAGATGCTGAGCATTTTTTCATGTACTTGTTGATTGATTGTATGTCCTCCTCTGTGAAGTGTTTGTTCATGTCCTTGGTCCATTTGTTGATTGGGTTATTTGTTTTCTTATTGTCTAATTTTTTGAGTTCTTTGTATACTCTGGATATTAGGGCTCTATCTGTAGTGTGAGGAGTAAAAATTTGTTCCCAGGATGTAGGCTCCCTATTTACCTCTCTTATTGTTTCTCTTGCTGAGAAAAAACTTTTCAGTTTAAGAAAGTCCCATTTGTTGATTCTTGTTATTAACTCTTGTGCTATGGGTGTCCTATTAAGGAATTTGGAGCCCGACCCCACAATATGTAGATCGGAGCCAATTTTTTCTTCTATCAGACGGAGAGTTTCTGA